>NW_026948797.1:3170200-3470200 GCF_035770615.1 Melospiza melodia melodia | reverse complement strand
CAAAACCAGTGGGAGGTGTCCTGGGAGCCTCATTAACCCTTTTAATGGTGACTTTGTGTCCCTTCTGCAGGGAGCCACAAAAACTGCTGAGCCTGCAGGGCGGGAGGGAGCACACCACCAGCACCAGCCCTGACAGCCCTGTTTTTCAAGGAGAGGGTCTTAAAAAGAGCTTTT
Organism: Melospiza melodia melodia; assembly: GCF_035770615.1. Lineage (NCBI taxonomy): Eukaryota > Metazoa > Chordata > Aves > Passeriformes > Passerellidae > Melospiza > Melospiza melodia. The sequence goes on along the minus strand of NW_026948797.1, from coordinate 3,470,026 downwards.
CTCACTGGGACAAAGCAGACTTGGGAGGCTGTTGGATGTTTTTTTCATCCAGAATCCCAACAAGAGGTTGGAAATGTCCCCAGGCTCTCCCTGTCTGCAGGGGTAGCTTAGCAGGTCCCAGTTTAGTAGGTGCTTAAGCAGAATGAATTTATCTGGGCACATGTAAATCTCAAAGGTTCTAAAGTCTCATGAAAGCCACCACAGCTCAAGGAATGTTTAGGGCCAAGCAGCTCAGGGGTTTCCCCTGTAAACCTGGGTGGAAGCTGTAGGTTTAAATCCAAGATGAATCCCTGAGAGAAGCAGTTTCATGTCCTCCTTGGAAGGTTGGGTCCAACACCATCTCACCCACAACCAGCCAGGACAAAGTGAGGACACATGAAAAGGTCTCAAGGAAGATGACCTGTGCATGAAAACCATTGCAAACCTTCTCTTGGGAAGCCCAAATCCCATCGGAGTCCTTCCTGCTTTGAAGTTGGTGGAACCTCCACCATGTGACTGAACCGGCTTTGTGAAAGCTCAGCAGCTGCAAACCACAGGTGCTGCCCTGGACTGACTTCCTCTGATGTGCAAGGCTGGGCACCTGGAAAAGCCACTTCTCAGGGACAGGAGCAGGAGCCAGAGGTTGAAGATCAGGTTTTTTGTGGAGGAACAGCCCAACAACTCTTCATACACAAGAAGGGATCTCAGGGCTTGCAGCTGGTGGAGGGTGATTGTCCCATGAGCAGCGTTTTCCCTGTTTTCCAACAAAACCAGGGGTTTGGAGGGTCTAGAGTCCTGAAATGTGTGTCACTCATGTGGAACAAGGCACTCCACGGTGGCTGAGCAGAGACATGGGGGATAACTGGGACCTGACCCCCGCCAGATGCAGATTTCTCACAGCTGGAAAAACTGAAAAGTTGTTGTCCTCAAGGGGAAAGGGCCACGTCTTTCTGGCCATGAGGAGGAGATGCAGTCTCTCTGCGGTTCTGCTGGGCAGCAGAGCTCGGAGCAGCAGCTGCTCCAGATCCTGCAGCTGTGCAGGGCTGAGCCACATGGAAAGCAGGACTGGAGCCTGGCTTCTCCCTCTTTTCAGCTTGCCCATGGTTGTGGCAGCCTAAAAAAGTTCATGAAGGTCATGTCTGGACTCCCTAAGGGCTTGGTGATGCTTTGTCCTACCCGTGAACGCCCTGTCCCCAGGCAGTGCTCCCTGTTTGGCTTCACACACCCAGAGTCTTCTCCAGGTATTGCACCAATGCTTTGGCTCAAAATAAAACTCATCTCCAAAATATTTTTTCTCTTTTCACTGGCATGCAAGAGGTCCCAGTGCCTGGGTTACCTTGAAGGGACATGAAGGATGTGGTGCCCAAAAGCTCATTTGATTTCTCCAGCTCTCTGTGAATGAGAGTAGTCTGGGATAGTGAAAGGTGTTTCTGGCCACAACAGGGAGTTGGAATGAGATCAGTTTTATGGTCCCTTCCAACCCAAACCATTCCATGATTCCACGACTCTATGAAAGTACATCTCATTGCAAGATGTGCATCTGTGTATACTCAGACCAACATAGCTATAACAGAACCACTACATGACTATAATTAAATACAGTAATTTTTTCATTTCAATCCATTATGAGATCTGTTAAAAAAAAAAAAAAAAAAAAGGGAAGATCCTTCCAGGAAATACTCCAAAAATATTCTAAATATCCTGATTCTTCTTCCTGACTTCCTGTGCATTTCATATTGACAATAGCACCGAATCCTCTCAGAACCAGTTAATTTTGCCCCAGCAAAGATGCCAAGATTTCTCAGGGCAAGCTCTGCAATTCCTCTTGTTTCTGTTATTACACCCCCTTTTTAAGGCAAAAAAGGAACTTTGTTTCCAAGCAAATTCAAAAATCTTTTTAAGAATTTTAATTAAGATGGGACGATGCCTTCTCATTACCAGATACTACTGGATGGATTTAAAGTCAAAAAGGTGTGTCAAAGGATGACCAGGCAAAACCTTCACTCCACCTGACATTTCTCAACCCGCTTGTAACACTTCCCTTCTTTGTTATTTCTCCTGTTCCAGAGAATCTGCTGCGTGCCCCAGTCCCATGGTTGAAATTCAGCACTTTCCCTGGGCACATAACTCAGTAATAAATCACTCTCATTTCCCAGAAATGCCTTATCTTCAATTTCAGGTACGCTAAGGGGCAGTGGAAGCCCCATTGGGCTGCGGCAAAGGTTGTCCAGAGAAGCTGTGGCTGCCCCTTCCCTGGAAGCGACCAAGGCCAAGCTGGATGAGGCTTGGAACAAGCTGGGGCAGTGGAAGGCGCCCCTGCTCAGGGCAGAGGGTGGAATGAGATGAGGTTTAAGGTCCCTCCCGAGCCAAATCATTCCATAACTCCACGATTCTGTGAACCCCCAGTCTCCCGGAGCATCCTCCCCATGACCAAACTCATCCTCGGCACCACCTCACGCGGCTCCTGCTCCATCCGTGTGGAAGCCACCAGCCCCATCCTGACGGTCAGCACCCGGATTCCCTCCCAGAGCCACAGCCATCCCCACAAGAGGAAGGAATAAATGCTTACGAGAGCGCTCCCAACAACGTCAGTGCCGAGCCGGGCTGGATCCGCCTTCCCTGTCCCTGTCAGCGGCGGTCATTGCTCAAGAGCCCGCCCGGAGCTGGCCGTGGACCCTGAAAGGGGCGGCATCCCCACGACATTCTGCAGGAGGTCCTGAAATGTAATTAAACGCTGTGGTGAAACCAAACCGTAAACAAGCCATGAATAAAAACCCCTTGAATTATTTTGCTAAACTATAATTACACAATAAGGAAGCAGATTAATTAAGTAAAATATAAGTCCTGAAACAGAAGCTTGCAAGCAAAGCAGTTTATTTTAATTTCCACATTATTTCATATGAGATAGAAGTGTTTGCTGTGGGTTTAAAATGTTGGAAGCCATTCCTTGCTGCCAGGCAGACCAAACCCAGTGGATAAATTAAATTTTTGCATCTGAGGCACCTCCTGAAATGTATATAAGGAGAAGGGCTCTGCCTCAGAGGAGCTAAAGGAGATCTCCTTCTTCCAGGCCCTGCTCCTCTCTTGCGTCGCCGTCACTGCCCACCCACCCCAGCCACCATGAGCCGACAGTGCTACACCTCCGGCTCCATCCTGGGAAGACGAGGCTTTTCCTCGGCCTCCGCCGTCTGCGGCCTGGGCAGGGCCAACAGCAGCTCGGCCTCCGTCTGCCAGCCCGTGGGACGGAGGTGTGGGATCGGTGGCTTCAGCAGCCGCAGCGTCTGTGACCTGGGCCGAGGCCAGAGGATTTCCTTCGGTGGCAGCTGCCGCAGCGGCGTCTACGGCGGGGCCGGCGTCGGGCGCTGCGGGGTCGCGTACGGCGGGGGCCGCTTCGGCACCGTCGTGGGCTTTGGGAACTGTGCGAGCTTCGGGGGCCTGGGCAGCTACAGAGGCCTGGGGGATGGCGTGGCCATGGGGAGCTACGGCGGCGGCATCGGCATCGGCCTCGGCGGAGGGAGGTCCGAGGGCATTCGCGGCGTCAGCATCCACCCGGAGCTCCTCAAGCCCCTGTGCGTGGGCGTGGACCCCGAGGAGTGCCAAGTGCGGACCCACGAGAAGGAGCAGATCAAGAACCTCAACAACCAGTTTGCCTGTTTCATTGACAAGGTGAGACCCCGCTTTCCCCACCCCGTGTCCCCAGAGACAACATGGGGAGCTATTTCTCCTGGTGCCCTGGTATTTAACCTTTCTAATGAGCCATGGTGGTCCTGGCCTGGGCACCCTCTGGATTTTAGCCTTTCACCAAGACAACACCGCTAGTGTTGTACCTTTGGATGGTCGCTAACCTGCTAAAGGGGTCAGGACCAGCTCCAGGGATATAGTAAATCCAAACCTGTGAGTGATGAGATGAAGCTCTGAAGGATAGGAAATTTTATGTGTAGAGAAGGCCATAGCTCCCAATTCCTTTCTCCTTTTACCCCTGGATATATCATCAGGACCCTCCAGATGCTCAGAACTACCTGTCCATTGTCCTATGTGTTGTTCTCACAAGTCTATAAACTCGAAAGGACTTCTGCATTCTTAAAATAATTTGTGTTTCATGAAGGTGATGTGGAAGGATGAATTTAATTAAAATGGGAGGAACTATTTTAATTTCTTTGTCCCTCCACTCTATGAACAAAATTATTTGGTGATTTCCTAAAAAGATGTAATTTATCATTGTTTTCTTGACTACATGTAAGAGTTTTCATGGCTGTTTAGAGAGCTGTTATGGGAAAGAATTTTTCAAACAGCAAAGAAAATCTGCTCTGTCTGATCTGATCTTGATTTTCCTGGAGAGTTGTTCTGCAACCGGAAAAACTGAACCCACCCAGGAGCAGCAACTCCTGCTTCTTCCCATTTGTAAAATGACTTATTCATGACCCATCAAACTCCTAGAGAGCCCTTTAATCTAGAAGTGTAAAGGCATGATAAGTATCCACGATTGGAGTTTAAATCAGATACATCCAAATGAGGTCCTGGATGGAGCTTTTAGTGCTGAGAAAGACTTGTTACTGCCCTGGGCCGAGGATCCAGTTCTGGGGCAGGAGTGGAGGTGTCTGGCTGAGCAAGCGTTGGCTGAACCCAGGCTTGGCCCCCACACAGAATGAAGGCACTGATGTTGCTCAGCCTGAGATTCGAGTCCTGGGTGGGACCAGTTTAACTCAGAGAAGATGCTGGTGCCACTCAACAGCAGCACCTGACCATTTGCAATTCTGATCCGATTTTCACTTTTCCCCTTGGGAAGTACAGAAACCCTGGGACAGGAGAGCCTGACCCTCCCATCTCTTCCCTGCCCAGGTGCGGCTGCTGGAGCAGCAGAACAAGGTGCTGACCACCAAGTGGGAGCTGCTGCAGCAGTATGTGCTCCCAGCATCCCGGAGAAACTTGGAGCCTGTGTTTGAAAACTTCATCTGCAACCTGAGGAAGCAGCTGGAGTGTGTGATGGGGGAGCGAGAGCGGTTGGAGAATGAGGAGCGGTGCCTGCGGGACCTGGTGCAGGAGTTCAAGTGCAAGTAAGTCACACACAGGGAAGCTGCAGAGGAGGATGTTGCTGGCCTGGGTGGTGTCCCTGAGTGTGAATCTAAGGAAATTGCACTGGATGGATCAACAAACTGGGGCACAGGGCAAGGCACTGCAGTAGTGGGTGAATTTCCTGCACTGGAGATGGACTGGGAGACGTTTTGAAGCCCAGTTTCCTTAGGGAGCAGGATTGGAAACCACTCTTTCTTTGCTTCCTGCAAACCCATGTGGTTTGCCATATCAAATCTCCCCCACCACCTGTTCCTGTGTTTTCCCCAGTGCCATCCATTCCCACAAAACAAACAAAACCCTCAGCCAATTTTCTCCACCCCACTCTTTTACCCACATCATGCTGGGATTCATTCTCTCTTCCCAGAGGGAATGTGGGAATTTATTTTTTTTTTTAATCTAAGCTGTAGATGCTCCTTAATATCTCCCCATGTGCTCTGCTAAGCCACAAATGAGGTCACTGGATCAACTTTCCCCAGAGTTCACCATCTGAGGTGTTTTTTCTTGCTGAGCCACTACTGAGCAGGTCCAACTCACAGAATCAGCATCTTGTGAAAGTTCTTGCAGGTCCCAATTACTGACTCATTATGCCCTGACTTTGCTCCCCACTGCACCCTGGAGTTTCACAGTTTGCTCAAGCTCCTGAACTTCCCCTGGAGCATTTTGGCCAGTCTCTCCATAAACACTCTGAGCACAGTCCTGGATGCTCTGGAAAAACATCTCACAAAGCAGAAGGGCTGGAAGCAGCAACCCAAGCCTCCAGCTTTGCATTTCTGCTGGTTTGGCTGGATTTTCTGTCCTCTGACTCCAGCCCCCAAAGCACTGGCATGGCTAAAACTGCTGAGTAAAACCCAGTGAGGGGGTAAAAAACAGCAAAGAAGCAAAAAAAAAAAAAAAAAAAAAAAAAAAGATAAAAAATGAGGTGGAAAGTGAAATCTCATTTCCCACAGTCTGCAGTGGATGGTTGGGTGATGGAGATGGGACCCCCAGGGCTCAGCACCCCCCTGCTCTGCTTTCCTGCAGGTATGAAGATGAGATCAACAAGCGCACGGCAGCAGAGAACGAGTTCGTGGTGCTCAAGAAGGTGAGCCAGGGCCAGATAAGGGTGGGCAAACCCTGGGTTCGGGTCAGTGGGAGAAGTGGGGAGTCCTGACACCATGGCACAGCGTGATGCCCCAAAATTGAGGCTACCCAAGGAATCTGGAGGGCCTCCCTGAGTTACTCAGCACGTGAAGCCCAAACCCACATAGTGCTAAGGGCTAGGAATGGTGGAGTTTTCTCCTAATCTAAAGAAAACCTGGGATTTGCCACAGTCTTTCCTTCACCTCTTTTCACCAAATTCTGGTATCTCTCCAGGATGTGGATTGTCTCTACCTGACCAAGGAGGAGCTGGAGGTGAGGGTGGGCCTCCTGAGACAGCAGCTGGAGTTCCTGAAGTGCATCTATGCCGAGGTAAGAGCTCCTGGCCCGATCTGCTCCCTGGGCTGAGGCATCATCTCCTGCCCTCCCCGCCTGAGTCTTACACCAAGAGTGCAAGGAAAAGTGTCTTTTCTGAAAATCCCAGAATTGCAGCCCGAAACTCGTTGTCTTTTTGATGTATTTGACAACAACGCTGTCACGCCTACTTTGGGAAGGCATTATTTAGTCTTGGTTGCTACATTGCTGCTCACAAGGGGAGGGATCCTTTGCCTGAAAACCTCTCAAATTCTAATCCAAACCATCCCTGGGCTGGCCAAATGTTTCTAGCCCTTTTTTTTTTTTTTTCTTTTTTTACAGTGGTCAAAATGTCAAAATATTTTTATGAAAATAACACTTCTGTTTAAAATTCCACAATTTTTAACAAAACACACAGGGAACACTTTGCGTGGACACCTTTTTGAGCTAAACCCCCTCAGCAGGGGTCAGTGGGGCTCAAAGAACATGAGGATTCCCAATCCAGGAAAGCACTGGCACAGCCAGGAATGCAGAAGTGGCTTGTTTCACCAGAACTCCCCACCCTCCCTTAGGGAACTGCATGCAGCCATCCCTTGTTGTGCCACCAAAACAGGTCCCAGCTGCCAGGTGTTGCTGGACACAAGTTGCCCAAGTGGAAAACCCCATGCTGGGAGTTCAGAGGAGAACCTCCTCCAACCAGACCCCCCTTGCTGGGGTTGCTGCTGGCCTGGCTGGGGCTGGGTGAGGGAATGGAACTGATGCTCTGGTCCTGCAGGAGAGGGCTCAGCTGGACTGTCAGCTGTGTGACACCTCTGTCATCGTGCAAATGGACAACAGCCGGGACCTGGACATGGAGGGCATCATCAAAAGCGTGGAGTGCTGCTATGAGGAGATTGCCCAGAAGAGCAAGGCCGAGGTGGAGGCTTTCTACCAAACCAGGGTGAGTATTCCACAAATTTCTTTGACAGACCATTCCTGAGACCATTCCCATCCTCCATGATGCAGCTTTAACCCGCCTCACGCTGTGTATTGGCTTCAGTTTTGCTTAAGAAAGTTGTACCAAAAAAAACCCCAAACACAAACCAACCTTAAAAGTGTGGTTTGAGACATTTTGGTACACACAGAGCAGATCAGAGTGTTTAGAGATGCCCCCTTCATGCGCTCTGAGGAGCATCATTACTTCCCAAAGGGAAAACCATAGAACCCTAAGGCTGGAAAAGGGCTCCAAGATCAGCAAGTCCAGGACCCCCTGAGACTCTCACCTTACCCGGGCTGAGGCCATGTCTGGGTGGTGCCCAGGGAACACTGACCCTGGTGCAGCTTCAGAGATTTCCAACTTTCCGGGGAGGTGGGGGGCCTGGGAAGAGGGATTTGGGTGCATTGACATCATCCCCTTCCCATGCAACAGCTGGAGGAACTCCACAGCAGCCGGGGCAAGTTCTGTGATGACCTGAAGAACAACCAGAGTGAGATTGCCGAGCTCAACAGGATGATCCAGAAGCTGCAGTGTGAGTCGGACAATGTGAAGAAACAGGTAGGACCAAGGGATGGATCCACCTGGGAGTGCAGCTCCTCCATCAAAGGGCATTGTCCTACCAGCTCCCACCCTGTGGGGCTGCAAAGAACCCCCTGCCCCAGATTAGGTCTATTGTAACTTCTCATCTGCTGCTCATGCACACAGAAAAGCAGATTTATTTCTCACTTTGCAAATAAGAAGTTCATGGGTTTGGCGGTACCAGAATAAGTGAGCTCCCACCAGGCTGTAGCAAACAGATCCCATTCCCTTCATCCCAAATGGCTTGGCCACCCCAAATCCAGCCTAAATCTTGTCTCTCTGGCATTTCTTGGCTGAGGAATGTATGAGCAACACTGTGGAGATACCCCTTAATATCATCCTTGGCTGCCCTCTTGCCCAGAGGAATTGTGCCTGGAAGTGTCCAAGGCCAGGCTAGATGTGGTTTGGAGCAGCCCAGGCTAGTGGAGGATGTCCCTGCCCATGGCAGGAGATGGGACTGGATAGGCTTTACCTTACTTGACTGAAGCTTTGTGGGGATGTCGTCCTGTGGCTGTCCCCAGATCTCAGCCCTGCAGACAGCAATCTGTGATGCCGAGCAACGAGGAGACTGCGCCCTCAAGGATGCCCGGCAGAAGCTGGTTGACCTGCAGACAGCCCTGCAGCAGGCCAAGGACAAGATGGCCTGTCTGCTCAGGGACTACCAGGAGCTGCTCAATGTCAAGCTGGCCCTGGACATTGAGATTGCCACATACAGGACGCTGCTGGAGGGAGAAGAGAGCAGGTAGGAGCAGCCCTGGATGCACCTTGTAAGGATGATCAGCAAAAGACGGGGGGAGGAGAAACAAATGCTGCACCCGGGGCTGCAGAGGGGAGCAGGGCCCCTTTTCCCTCCCACTCGGTGCAGAGGGGATCACACTCCCATCCAAAAAGAGGATGGGATATTAGTAAGACCATGGCATTAGGGACTCAACCCTGCAGTGCTTTGGTGGGCAAGCATCTCTCAGCAGGCTGCCCCTAACGAGCTGAAGGACGTCAGGTTTCTAAGGAGGCAGTAGCTGGGCTCTGTTTGCTCGTGAATTTGAGGAATATGTCCCTAAATACATGTCTGACGCGTTTCTTTCCTTGACAGGATATGCACCGGCAACCCTGTGAGCGTAGGTGAGTTAATGAGCCCCGTCTTGATTTCCTTACAAGCTCTTTAAGTTCGCAACGCTCCTTTTGAGCCGGGTTTTGGCTGCTCCGGGCGTGACCGAGCGTGTTTCTCTCCCGCAGCCGTGGTCAGCGGCGGGGGCACGGTCGGGGAGTGCCGGTCCCTGTCTGGAATCGGAGGCAAATGCACCGTGAAGAGCGGAGGGGCCGGCGCGGGGCTGGGCATGGTCTCGTCCTTCGGCAACGCCGCGTTCAGCACCCGCAGCGTGGATTGTGTGCCCAAGGTCGGGGCGGGATTCGGGGCCCGCAGCGCGGTCAGCTGCGTGGGCAGGGAGGTGCTCACCGGCGTGGACGGGGGGCAGTGCGCCGCCGGGATGGGCAACCTGGGCAACCTGGGCAGCCTGGGCAGCCTGGGCAGCGTGGTGTGCGCGGGCGTGGAGCAGTGCGGGCCCGGCGCCGTGCTGATCCCCGGGGCACCGGGGGTCTGCGGGAACAGGTTCAGCACAGCCGTGCGCGTCGTCAGGACGAGCCGGTAGAGAGCGGCCGGCCCGAGACGGCAGGTTTTGTAATAATCAGCATTTCTGCAATAAAACAGTATTCCCCCTCCCTCTGACAGCCACAGGGATCACACAACCATGCGCTAGCACGTCGCTCTGCCTGAACCCTTAGCCTGATAAAACCCACCCTCTCCCTGATGTCTTTCTTGGGGGAAACTCCCCCCTGCCCCCCCTGTCCCCCCCAGCCAGGTGAGATTTTAATTTCAGAGACCACCCCTGTCTCCACTCATCATCTTGGCTTTTCAGTCACCCTGCCCTGCTTGACCCCTTTCCAGCAGAGACTTTTAATGCAGCTATTGCAAAAGGTTGAAAAATCTGGTCATCCCAACTTCAGAGAAAGAAGCCACAATTTAATTGTCCAAGACAAAGCTGAAGCTGTAATTTACTTCTTTAATGACAGCAGAAAATCCAATTTTTCCTGTTTACAAGAGGGTTGGGAATGCTTATGCAAATTGGTCCAGGTTGCTACACTGTGTTTGGTAGAGCAGATTTTAATTACACCCCACCGAGCACCTTATATTTCTGTAGTTAAATGCATGTGTTGTTTTTCCTGTGTGCAATAGACGGAGTTAAAGCTTTTCATGTGTAAGTGAACAGAGTTATTACCCTTCGCTTACTCCAGACTTTCAGCTGTACCTTCAATAAACTCCATGCATAATTCATGCTGCACTGCCTGGGCTTTGTTTCCCTCCCTCATATTGCAAATCATAGAAATTTCCTCAAACCTGAGTCTCCAAATGGGTGGAGTTTGGAGCTTCAAGAAGGTTTTGTCTGCTCTCTTTCCTGAAGCACCTTTGCATACCTTTATTCCATCCACTGATTAGTGTGGCCACACGGATGTCTGGAAAGGAGGCTATTTACCATCTGTGGGTATGCAATTTGCTTGGGATCTCTCACAGTGTCTGGGATCTCTGGAGATGGAACAAAAAGGCAGCCAGGCCCTTCTTGAAGGAAATCAGTGAGAAGCAGCTCAGGGAGGAGCAGGAAAATAATCCCATACCACACCTGTGAAACCCTCTCACAAGAGTGGGTTGATTTTAGAAGAAGGTAAGAGCAAAGTGCAGTTTCCCAAAATGCAGCATCAGTCCTTCCTCAACTGCCACCTTCCTTAAAATATGTGAACTCACACAAAGAGCAGGGTGTGGAGATGTGGCTAGACATGCTCCTCCATCATCCCTTCCAGGGACGGAAAACCCTCTCTCACAATTTTAGGAAACTGGGATTTAGGAGAAATCACATCATCCTCTCCTTTTTCTCTGTGAGGTTCATAGAATCGTGGAATATCCTGGCTGGGAAGGGACCCACAAGGATCATCAAATCCCAGTCCTGGCCCTGCACAGGAACACCCCAAAAGTCCCACCAGATGCTTGAGTGTTGTCCCAATGCTCCTGGACTTCTGCAGGGCTCCCAGTTCCCCTGGACCCCTGATGGGTCTCTATAACTTGGCTGGGAGGACCTTGCCATGGTGGCAACTCAGCCCAGCTGGATGGACATCTGGAATCACAGGAAAACAAACCAGCCCTGCAGCTCCTCCCTTCCCACAGCTCCCCATGGCAGAGCCAATAGCCCGTGAGCCAGCTCTGCATCGCCCTTGGAGAAATCCCTGTGTCCAGCCCGGGGCAGCACAGGGTGTGGGCAGGTTCATGTGCCCATGAAAGGCTCACCAAGAAACAGGGGCTGGAATTTATCCCCCCATGTCCCACCCTGCTTCCAAGACCTCCCTGCTGACTCGCAGCTTCTTCCCCTTGACCTCTGCAGGGCTGGAGGATGAGCTCAGCCCCCATGCCAGACTCTGCCCTCGTGCGTGGGACGGGGATGAACCCAGTGTGGGATGAGCTCTGGCCTCTGCTGCTCTCCCACCATGGGGCATTCTGGCTCCCCTCGTGGTATATTGGATGTGATCAACAGGGAGCAGAGCACTAATGCTGTTTTAATAAATGCCACAGTGGTGAAAGCCAAGTGGGTCAGCCCTTGGTGAGAAAGCAAAACTTACCCTGCTGAAGATGTTTTTGGAAATGTTGTCTTCAGCTTTTCTGCTCCGTGAACACAACTCAGGCTCCATCTCATTTCTATGTAAATACCAAGCAGAAACACCCAAAACAAGAAGCTTCCAGTGCCCCAGCAGCTCATAATTTATGTTGATCATCTCCCTGCAAAGCAATACCTGAACACCAAACACCAGCCAGCTCCCCAGGGGGCAAAAGCAGTCTGGCAGCTCTTGCATTTCTGGGAAAAAACCTTTAATCATCCCTGTCCTCAACTCCCAGCTATTGCAAAAGCCATGTTTGCTGCTGCCTGCTTGAAGATGTTCACGTAGATCAGGGTATTTTGGAGAGAAAAAAGCCAGGAATGTGGATTTGGGGTGGGTGGAGGTCAAATCCTGCACAGTGTAAATCTGGACGGACTCTTTTGTAAATTGATAGAGTCCAAAACTATAGATTCATGGAATGGTTGGGTTAGAAGGATCTTATAAAACATCTTCTTCCACCCCCTGCCGTGTCCAGGGACAACTTCCACTATCCCAGGTTGCTCCAAGCCCCATTCAGCCTGGCCTTGGACCCTTTGAGGGATGGGGCAACCACAGCTTCTCTGGGGAATCCACTGCAGGGTCTCCCCACCCTCACAGGGAGAAATTTCTTCCCTATATTTAGCTTTGACTTCCCCTCTTTCAGCTTGAGCCCAGTGCCTGGCAGAGTTGATGCAAACAGACATGAAAATGCCACATCTGCCTCTGGGTTTGGAGCACCAGCCCTCGGCTCCTGCACACCACCAAGCAGCCCAGGAGGGAAAGGAGCATTTTTCACGTGGCCTTTGCATCTCTCACATACCCTGTGGATAACGAGCCGCGGGGAGAAGAGTGTGGGAGCCTGAAGTGACAATTCCTTCTTTCTTCTTGGCAGCCCCACCTTTAATCCCATTACATTCATTCAGCTCCAACATCTGATCTGAACCCGTTCTTCAGCTTCAGGACAAGCTGCCTTTACTGGGGTCAAGGAACCATGAAGACAAAATCTCATTTTCCCATCGCACCCTGGCTTTGAGTTTTATGCAAATCACGGAGGCAATGGATGCTCATGAATTTCAAGTGACATTCCAGGTTCAGACCCACATTTTCCAAAAAGAAACAAGCTGACCTGCACCATCTTGAAATAATTTCTCACTGCAAAGGGAAATTCTCTTTCAGTGCCCCAGCTCTCCATTTGAGCCTGCCCAGCAGCGTTTCTCCAGGGATAATCAGATATTTGGTCTTCTGTATTCAGTAGCACCTGTTTAACTGTTCTTCCAGAGATGCCAGTGGGATTTTAGCTCCTTAATGGTTTTATAGCTCTGGGGCACGGGGATGTGTTTTGAAAGGCAAGTAGAGTCCTGTCCTGTAAATATATTTAAGCTCCAGTTCTGCAGAATTCAGGTAAAGCCACCAGGGCAGCCTCATGCCAAAGAACAGCTGAGCTCTGACATGCAAGGGATAAAATACTCTCAACACTGCAGTTCCACAAAGTCTGAGATACCAGAAAATGTCACCACACCCTGTTGAATGTATCTTTTTTCCCAAGGACTCCGGGAAGCAAAATAAGGAGGATTTGTGGGAGTATTTTTCATGCTGGTTAAATCTGCTTCTGGCAGCATTTTGGATGGAATGTTCAAAGGTCCTTAAAAGAAATCAGAGCTAGAGAGAGCCAGAAACTCAGGACTCACTACATCCTAAAGTGGGAAAATGACATCATTCCACAGAGATGGGCAGAGAGATTTTCAGAAAATCTGCCTCTTTTTTTTGAAATGGTTTTTAGTCAAGATGAAAATGCATCAATCACATCATCAGCTAGCTGGAGAAATCACAACACAGCCTCTGCATGGAATGGAGTTGTCCTCTGGAAATGCAAATGTCCAGAGGAATTGCCTAGAAAGCCTGCCATAGGCTAAATAATGAATATAAATGGGCCAAATTCGAGGTGGTATTTACATCTGGAAAGGAGAAAGAGGAAAACTTGATCAGGACCTCTTTGTCAATTCATCCCAAAGAGATGGTCCCTGCCCAGGGAGTAGGAACAGCAAACTGGATAAATTAGAGCCCCAAAAGGGGTGTCAGGTTTCATGAACATCAAGCCGCCTTCTGCCTTCAGGTGAAGAAACCCCATGAATTATTTTTGTTCAGATTTAACAATTTTGTTCTCACTGTCTTTCACTTGAGTTAGTCCAGAGGACTCTGCACTGATCTCTGTGTTGATGTGCTGCATCCTTTAAGCAGAATTGTGAATCAAAGACATTATTTCTGGCTTTATAACATTTTATTTTTTTTTCACAGTAAGGAAATTTTAGAATCATGGAATCCCAGAATGGTTTGGGTTGGAAGGAATCTCAAAGACCATCTCATTCCATCCCCCCCACAGGCAGGGACACCTTGCATTAACCCAGGTTGCTCCAAGCCCTCACAACCTGGCCTTGGTCACCTCCAGGGTTAAGCAAAATAATACAAAATGCAATAACCCATCTCTGTGAGGAGATAGAAATCTGGGTGTTAGATAACTCTTCCAGCTGAGCAGATCCAGCCCCAGGAGGCGTGTTTGGGTGCAATCAGGGTTTAACAAGTCTCAGGGAGACAGCTGCCTCCTGGCACGTCAAAACCATGAAGGCACTAAATTGATCACCGGACTTCCATGCAGCCAAGCCCAGATCCCCGGGGGATAAAAGGGGCACCCTGATTCCCTCTCCTCAGAGAGCTGCAGAGTCTCTCTGGCTGTGTGGGGCCCTTCTGTGCCGCCGCGATGAACCGGGCGCTCAGCATGAGGGCAGGAGGGGGAGGCCGATCCTACAGCGCTGCCTCGGCCATAATTCCAAGCAGCAACAGGGCTGGCTTTAGCTCTGTGTCTGTGGCACGGGGAGGAGGAGGAGGAGGAGGAGGCTTTGGGAAGCTCGTTGGAGGAGGTGGTGGCGGCGGTTTTGGCGGTGGTGGAGGTTTTGGCAGCAGGAGCCTCTACAACCTTGGTGGTAGCAAGAGGATTTCCATCGGGGTTGGAAGCAGCTTCCGAGCTGCTTTTGGAAGTGGAGCTGCTGGTGGCTCTGGCCTGGGAGGTGGGGGTGGGTTTGGCCTGGGGCTTGGTGGTGGAGGAGGTGGGTTTGGTGGTGGTGGGGCTGGTAGTGGCCTTGGGTTGGGGCTTGGTGGTGGAGGTGGTGGACTTGGCTTTGGTGGAGGTGCTGGTGGGCTTGGCTATGGTGGTGGTCATGGAGGTGGTGGAGGGTTTGGCTTTGGTGGGCTGGGGGGGCTGGGAGGATTCCCTGCAGGGCTGGGAGGTGGCAGGAACCCCCCGGGGTTTTCTGGGGGCCCACCTGGAGTGGGTACAATCCAAGAAGTGACTGTAAACCAGAGCCTCCTGGCACCGCTGAACCTGGAGATAGATCCAAACATCCAACAGGTGCGGAAAGATGAGAAGGAGCAGATCAAGACCCTCAACAACAAATTTGCTTCTTTCATTGACAAGGTGAGACTTGTTGGGTGCTGTGGATCTGTGGTAGAGGGGGAGTGAGGATCTAGTAGGCACCAAAATAGGACTTTAGAAATCTACAGTCTTTCACACATTTTCTCCCTGCATGTCTTGGTTAAGTCTCTCAAACAATAATGTCCTTCTGAACATTGACAGGGCAGAAAATAAGACAAGAAAATTGTAGTAATGGGATTAGATCCAGGTTTTGTGCCTGAGAAACAACACAAATTAGTTGAAATGGCATAAGTCACTTTTGGGTCCAGGTCTAGTGGCTCAACACCACTCACTCTCTGGGCAATCGCAGCAGATGTCTCACTCTTTGTTGTTTATTGCCTGCAAGATAAAATCCTTTTTGTATTGACTCAATTGACTCAACCACTCAAGTCCTTCCTCAGCTTTTAATTGGATAAATATGTTGTAAGTGTGAGCGAAAAGAAGGGCAATTAAGCAATTTTAGCATTAGTACTCAGACCTTGGCTTTAAGAAAGATATGTATCTTACAAAGAAAGAAACCCCAGAGGGTGTGAAAGAAGAACTTCACTGGATGAAGAAAGACCTGAACCCAAATTTTCTTACCATTGCTTGTTGGCTTCCTAAACCAAATTGCCTCTGAAGAGAACTGTCCACTAAGGGTGGATTTGCTCAGCTACAGGTTGGGCTAACACAGCCCTGAATAATCTAGAGGATATTCTCAGTTTGGAAACTCTTAGTTCGGGACTCCCTTGGCTCCTGCCATGCATCACTGCCAGTGTTGAATATTGGCTATCAGCTCACAGGTATCTTCTGCCTAAGCCTCTTCTGCCTCCCAACGCTCAGGTTCGCTTCCTGGAGCAGCAGAACAAGGTGCTGGAGACCAAATGGACCCTTCTGCAGGAGCAGGGCCAAAAAAACAATTCTGGCAAGAGCAACCTGGACCCGCTGTTCGAGGCCTACATCAACAACCTGCGGCGGCAGCTGGCCAACCTGCTCAATGAGCGGGGACGCATGGACGGGGAGCTGAAGAACATGCAGGACCTCGTGGAGGACTTCAAAAACAAGTGAGTGTGAAATGGGCTGTAAATGGTTCAGCTGAGCATTGAGCAGCAGGAGTTTTCACCCAGAGGGCAGCCAGGCACTGAACAGGCTCCCCAGGGGATGGTCACAGTCCCATGGCTACCAGAGCTCCAGAAGGGTTTGGACAATGCTCTCAGGCATGGGGTGGGGTTGGTGAGGTGTCCTGTGCAGGGCCAGGAGTTGGACTCAAGGATCCTCAGGGGTCCCTTCCAGCTCAGCTGATTCTATGGTTCTATGATTCTGTAATTCCATGATTTTATGACTCATGTCAAAAATTTCAATTTCTGAAAGTTAAGCATCCAGACTGAAGTATTAATGGAAATTTCTCTAGGAAAGGGGAAAAAGTGTCTCCAGTTTGTGCTCTAACCCATAACATAAAACATCTCTAATCACCTCCAATACTCCCTATCTCTCCCAGCAGGACCCATTTTCCTCAACAGCACCAAAAAGGATCCATCGACATTTTTCCCATCAAAAAATGGAGATTCAGCCAGGACACAGCACCTTGGGATGGCTCTTGCAAAGAAAAATCCTCTAAACCAGCTTTACCTTCCTTGTTACATCTGCATTAAGTAAAAAATACCCTTTCAGCCTTCTGAGAAAGGGGAATCTCACACATTGGAGCTGGACAGTTCCCAGGAGGCTGATTTGGAGATGCCACCCTCAGTCCAGATCACTTTGCAGTCCTACCTGGACACCTGTTCTGCTTCTCAAGGTCTGATCCAGCACCTCTTTCCCCTTATCTCTGTAGATATGAAGAGGAAATCAACCGGCGCACGGCAGCAGAGAACGAATTTGTGGTGCTCAAGAAGGTGGGTGAGACAGGAGGTGCTGCAGATGCTGAGCCAGCCCCAACCGTTGCACAAACTGGGAATATCCTGAGGGATGGGACATCTCATGGAGCTGCATCCTAATCCTTTAGAAGGGTTTTAATTCACCATTTGTTCATGGTATTGCGGGAAAGGAATGGAGTGGAAGGAAGCAAAAATGTAGGAAGGAAGCAAAATCTCCTCCCACTCTGGTCCCACAACACACAGAGGTGCAAAACAGACCATGTAGGGACAAAGGGGGTTGGTCATGCCTGGGAATACCAGGTACCAAGGCCAAAGAGCCAGCACCTCCCTCCTTATCCACTTCCAAATTACACACAGCACTTTTTTGGGGCAAGAGATGCCGTCTTGGTGCTCTTCCAGTGGGATGTGCCAAGCACAGCTTCTCTACCAGGCAGCAGGGAAAGGGGCAGCCTTGTCTCCAGGCTTGGCTGTTTCTTGACTGTGGCTAGGAATTTCTTCCTGGCTGAGAAGAGGATCCAGGTGCCACAGGTGTCCCCACAGCTGCTCTTTTCCAGGACGTGGATGCTGCTTACATGAACAAGGTGGAGCTGGAGGCCAAGGTGGACGCCCTGAGTGATGAACTCAACTTCCTTCGAGCCCTCTACGAGGCGGTACAGACAAATCCCCGATTCCTGCCATGCTGTTGTCCTTGGCTGCGGAATGCCACCACTCTGAGGGTTGGGAGAGGTAAGTGCAGCTCCCACGTGCTTCCCACAGGAGCTGGCCCAGCTCAGCGCCCAAGTGTCCGACACTGCTGTCATCCTGTCCATGGACAACAACCGGGACCTGGACCTGAGCAGCATCATTGCCGAAGTCAAAGCTCAGTACGAGGACATCGCCAACCGCAGCCGCGCCGAGGCCGAGGCTTGGTACCAAACCAAGGTGAGCTGACCCATCATTGCCACACGAAATCCCTGCTGACCCTAAGAGGGGCTGTTTGAGCCTTGTCTCCTCCAGCCAGACTCCTCAGATGGTTCAGGTTACATCTTCCTTCTCACCTCAGTTTGAGGAGCTGCAGGCCACGGCTGGGAAACATGGTGATGACCTGCGCAACACGAAGGGTGAAATCTCAGAGCTCAACCGGCTCATCCAGAGGATCCGCTCTGAGATAGAGAACACGAGGAACCAGGTAGGAATGGCAAAAGGAGCCAACAGAGCCCCATTCTGTTGTCCTTCAACACCACAACTCAGGTTTGCTGATCAGGGACTTTTCCAGGCTCGTTAAAGGTGTTGAATTCCCGCCTGAAAAGGGCTTCACTCTGTAAAATTTAACTATTGAGTTGCTCTTGCCAGCCTGGCATTTCAACTCCAGCCGTGTTAGCTCAGCTGGAACATTTTCCAAGAACATCACAGCCAGAATGGGTTTCTTCCTTGGGTGACTCTCACCCAAAGCCAAGAGCAGCTTTCCAAGGCCCCCCCATCCCTTGCAGTGTGCCACCCTGCAGACGGCCATTGGAGACTCAGAGGAGCGCGGGGAGATGGCCCTCAAGGACGCCAAGGCAAAGATGATTGACCTGGAAGACGCCCTGCAGAAAGCCAAGGCTGACATGGCCCGGCAGCTCCGGGAGTACCAGGAGCTCATGAACGTCAAGCTGGCCCTGGACATTGAGATAGCGACCTACAGGAAGCTGCTGGAGGGCGAGGAGAGCAGGTGGGAGAAAAATCCTTGCGGGGATAATAGTGACCGTCACTTTTCCCATCAGAGATTGGTTTCTCTGCCTCTATCCATAATTTTGCTCTAATCTTCTCTAATCCCCCAACAGGCTCAGTGGGGAGGGACTGAACCCCATCAGCTACTGTAAGTATCACAGTTCTGGATCCCAAAGTCTGGCTTTGGGAGCAAGGCCTGGGAGAAACCATGGGGAAAGGGAAATTTTGCCCCACATAAGACTTTTGGAGCCCTCCCCTGTCATTATGGGCTTGTGCAGGGGATGGAAGTTGGGTTCAAGTCTTGTGGGTCAAGGTCCTGATGGTGGTGCTTCCTGGAACTGGGTGACTTCCCAGAGAAGCTGTAGCTGCCCCTTCCCTGGAAGTGTACAAGGCCAAGTTGGAGGGGTGTGGGGGAGCAACCTGGGATAATGGAAGGAGTCCCTGCACATGGCAGGGGCAGGGATGGGATGACTTTTATGGCCCCTTCTGGCCCAGCCCATCCCATGATTCCACGGCTGCCAAGCAGATGTCCAACCCTCTGATTGCTTTTCCTTGCAGCGGTCATCAGCTCCACCTCCGGCATTTCTGGTGGAGCTGGCTTAGGAGGAGGATTTGGTGGACTGAGCCTGAGTGGAGGAGGCGGTGGAAGTGGTTTTGGCCTTGGAGGAGGTGGTGGAAGCAGCTTTGGTCTCGGAGGAGGTGTTGGAAATGGTTTTGGCCTTGGAGGAGGCGGCGGGAGCAGTTTCGGTCTTGGAGCTGGCGGTGGAGGAGGAGGAGGAGGAGGAAGCTACAGTTTTGGAAGTGGAGGAGGACTCGGACTTGGGGCTGGAGGTGGTCTTGGAGGTGGATTTGGAGGAGGGAGTGGTCTGGGCACTGCTGGCAGCTACAGCCATGCCGGGGGTGGCAGCAGCGCCCTGAGCACCAGCGGAGGGAATTTCAGCTCTGGAAGTGCAAAAGGCACCAACCCAGGTGTGAAAATCGTCTCCAAAACCTCCTCCAGCAAAAAGAGCATAAAAAGCCAGAGCCTGAAGAATGCCACAGAGCCTGAGTAAAGCCAAGCCCAGACCCTCCTCTGTTCCTCCTGACCACCGTTCTCCCCCACCTCCACCCTTCCAGCTGCCCCTGCCCTGCTCCTGCTCTGTAGCTCTCACGCATTTGGATCTTGGGTCAAGAAAAGCAGTGGAACACACAGAAATCAGAGCTCTCCAAGTCCCTGGAACAGGAGTTAAAGGAAAACATGGTCCTAAGTGATTGTTCTGAATGGGGAATTGGTTTGGTTTTCCATTTGTGTTTAATAAGGCCAAACAACTTGTGATTGTGGCCACCCACAGCCATCAGCTGAAACAGAGCAAACAGCAGGGAAAGTTTTAGCTCAGTTCTGGCTTCTTCCTCCCAGAAGCCCAGGGATGGGCTGGGAATGTGTGTTTAGCTCACCCTGCTTTGCCTTCACTGCTGGAATGAGCCCAACTCACTCCTTCACAAGACAAGCTCGTCTGCATCAGAGGTCTGGGTTATTTTTCTGCTGTCTAGAAATACCCCTGGAGGCTACTCAAAGATCCCAGGCAGTGGCTTGTAATGTCCCTCTTAAAATTTTCTTCAATCTGAGTCACTCTGGTGAGATGGAAAATCCCTCTTTCCTCCATTCACAGGCAAGTTTTGAAAGATATGATTCTTCCAGATATTGTGAAGTTTTGCTGCTGAGTCAGCTCAGGCATTTGAGCCCGACCAGGGATTTGGAGCACTAATGTTGGAGTAGCAACCTGAGATCCCTCCACTCACAAATGAGAATTCAGTGTGCCACAACCTTATCAAAAAGCTTTTCCCAAATCACTCTCCCCTTCCTGCCCTTTCTCTTCTTAAATGAGTTTGCCCACAGTGGCCCTTACATGTAACTTCGGGGGTGGTTTTTGTCAGAGGATTGACCAGTGATTGATCCAGAACCTATGAAAAAGGGCTTGTTTTCTAAATTATAGGATTTAAAAATTCTAAATAATGTCTGACACAATGAGTTCTTCTAAAGCAAGAGCAGTGCTTGCTGTTAAATGGGGTTTCTGTCCTGTCCCATGCATGGTGTTGCTGGAATGTCTTCAAAAATTCCCAAATCCTCCAGCATCCAAGTCTTGTTGTCTTTCCCTGTGGTCTTGGTCACAGCAGGTGGGGAAAGTCTGAGATTGTAAAAATCACACAGGAAAAGCTGCCTGAAGGGCCGCGTTCACAGCTCCTGGGGGAATTCCAGCATCTCTTCTCTGTGTGGGCTCCTCTGCCACAAGAAAGACCTTTGGGAAACTGGGAAGTGCAGCTGGTTCCAGCCCAGTGTGTGGGAAACAAGGATCCCAAAGGAACTCCAACATCCCAAATCTATTTTCCCCTTTTCTGGTGGAATTTACCCCTCTAGCCTTCCACTGTGTCTTTTTATTTTTGGAAAGCACCATTAAAAAAGAAAATTGCAGCTTTTAATACTTCCATAATAGTGATGCGATTCCGTGTTTCCCTTCCTCTCTCTGTTTGGAATGTGTCCAATAAAACCAGATTGTAATTTATTTGTTCTTTTTATTTATCTTTTCATTCTAAACCAGAACCAGCAATAGAAAGTATTTCCAAACTTCATCAGAATGAGCTGAAGGCATATTTTCTTACTTCCAGGGAAAAGCTTTGAAATTCTGATTAAATTATAATGAAAATCTTGAAATTGGTTGTCCCAAAATAAATTCAAGAATTGGAGAAAACTGGGGGAGGAAGAGGAGGAAGAGAAAGAGGGTGGAGTTTTATCCATAAGTGACAAGATAATTAATCACCATTCATTCATTAACTTCCTTGGGTTAATCCAAAATATTTTCTTCCATGGAAGGGAGGGTTTGGGGCATCCAGGCAAAACCTCAGGATTCAATTTTTCCTTTCTTAAAAAGCCAGGGCAAGCCCAAGTGTCTGCAGGGCTCTTGGGGAGGCCTTATCTGGAAGATCTGGGTTGGGGATGGGTGCTGGAGCACAACACCACCACGGATGCAGATATTTAGATATTTCAGTCAGTCATTGCAAAAGGAGAATAAAACAAAGTGGAGAAAAAACCCTCAGCCAAACATTATTGCAGAGCCCTTATTGAATTACAAAGGTTCAGATGCTTTGCTCTGCCCTGACCTTGCAACATCCTGGCCCTGCATAACTCCAGGCAGAACTTGGGAAGGAGCAGGAGCAGGGGAAGGAGCAGGAGCAGACATGCCAGCGTGTCCTGGCAAGTTCAAAGGAGATGCTTCAGCAAAACCTTGCTCAAACCCAGGTGCACCAAAACGCAGCAACATCTCATCCCCTTTGCCCAGGAAATCAAAGGAGCCTCAGTGAAAGATTAAATCCAGGGACAAAACCAGACTCAGAGTCCCAGAACCCCAGAACAGTTGGGGTTGGAAGGGCCCTCTGGAGCTCACACAGTCCAACCCCCTGCCAAGGCACAGATACCTGGAACATGCGACACTGGAGGGCGTCCAGGTGGGCTTGGAATGTCTCCAGAGAGGGACAATCCATGCCCTCCCAGGGCAGCCCTTCCAGGACTCTGCCACCTCCATGGAAATAAGTTCTTCTTCACGTTGGGGTGGAATTTCTTGTGTTCTGGTTTATGGCCATGATTCCTCGCTGCCCAGGGAGGTGGTAGAATTGCCATTCCCAAAGGTGTCCAGGGGATGACGGGATGTGGCACGCGGTGCTCTGGGCTGGTGATGAGGTGGGCATTGGGCACAGATGGGATTTGATGACCCTAGAGGTCTTTTCCCACCTCGGGGATTCTGGGATCCTTGTCCTGTCGCTGGGCACCACTGAACAGTCTGACACCATCCTCTTTCCAGCCCTTGGAGATGTTCACATGGATTGATGAGAAACCCTCTCAAATGAGATATTTTAATGGATATTTGGGTATTCTTATGATTGTTGGCATCCCCTCTCAGCCTCCTCTTCTCCAGACTGACCACGCCCAGCTCCTGCCATTTTGCCTCATCAAAGAGATGCTCCAGACCTCTCATCACCTTTGTGGCTTCCACTGGACCCTCTCCAGGAGTTCCTTGTCCTTCTGGAGCTGCAGAGTCCAGAGCAGAACACAGAGCTCCAGACGTGGCCCCACCAGGGCCAAGCAGAGGGGCAGGATCCCCTCCCTGACCCACTGGCCATGCCTGTCCTGAGGCATCCCAGGATTTCGTTGGGAATTCCATTCCTTCTGATCATGAGCACAGCTGGCTCATGTCATCCTTGCCTGTCATCCACCAAGACTCCTCAGTCTCTGCTGTCCAGAGGATGTTGCAGACAGGCCAAAAAACCAGTGAAGGTTAAAAATAAACTCTGAGTCACCTCGATTTCTGACCTCGCCAAATTGCACAGGTTGGGTGCGAGGATTTAACACAGTTCTTGACAACCCAACCTTAACCAAGGAGAGTTTTTAACATCTTTTTTCTAGTTCCTTCTGAAAAAAAGAGCAAATCAGAGCTCAGAGGCAGACAGGAGCCCTGTTCCTCCTCCCCTTTCTCTGCAGTGCCCTCACCCCCCAGACAACCCCCCATGACATGTCCTGCCTCTCCCCAGGGAACTGTCCCACCTGAGAGGACAGCACAGCCCCCCTGCAGCCCTGAGCACCTTCAGTGAGACACCACTGCATGTGAGTGACACCAACCGAGAAAGGAAAGTGTGAGGGACCGAGAGGTTCCATAAGAATTTTCCTTGTTTTGGTGCCTAAGCCATCCTTTGCTTTGCTCTTCCAAATCCTTTGTAATAGTCAACTTAATTGCCACTGTCTGCAGCAACAGGCTTTCCTAGAAGAGCTAGGGAAGTAATGATTCCCTTCCACATGAATCCTTTCCCTCTGCTTTAATTAAAACCTGTGCTCCTGTTCCCAGGTGTGACTTTGCATAAGCAATTTGGGAGTCAAAGGCAAGTTCCGTGCCTGGCCCCCATCCGCAGGCTCCTGGCACAGTTGTGCCAGTTCACATGGGCAGGCATAGGAAAGCAAATCTCCATGGATCTGCCATGCTTGGAGCAGAGTTTATCTATTTTCAGTAACACTGCGTTATTTTCAGCACCCAGAGGTCTCATGGTTGAAGTTGTTGCCTCTGTGAAATCGGGAGCCGCTGGGTTTTGGTGGAGTGAGGAGTGAAGTTTTGCCAGCAAAACGCTGCGTTTCCAGCAGGATATTCCCACATCTCCACTCCCGGGGTGAGAGCACCCCCTTGCTACAGCCCAGCCGCCTCCCAGTCGCGGGAGGGATTTTGGATCAGCCCATTGGGGCTCGGCTCCCATCGCGTCCGCGGTGACTCACTATCGGGATCGGGAGCGCTCCAAGGAGATGGGAGCTGGTAGCGCTGCTGCTTTCTGATTGCGAGGAGACAAAACCCAACCAAAGCAAGCCCAACCCAACCCAACCAAACCAAACCAAACCAAACTCCTCCTGCTCAGACTCTTTCAAGTTCCCAGACAGAAAAAAAGCAGTGGTTGGAAGCACATCAACACAAACAAGCTCTGAGACGCAGCCGATCCGCTTAAACTCCTCCTTTTGGATTGAGCTCCTGCACTTTTTGCTCACGTAGATGAATCTGGGAATTTTTTTTGGTTGAGCTGCTCAGGATCTCATCTCTCTGTCTTTCACTATTACTTCACCTGGCCAAGGTGTGCAGCCTTGGCCAGTGGGCAGAATCCAGTACACGAAAGTATTTGGGGATGTATTTTGAGTGGGAATGAGGGGATTTCCTCTCCTGTATCTCATGTCCAGCTCTCCATGGGCACAAGAGAAGGATCCCTGGCTCTCAAGCCTTTACACAACCCAGACTCATTTGCGGGGGTTGAAACTCCTGCACAAGGATTCACCCAGTAGCAACATCAAGAGGCAAAAGCTATTTTAGAAAGCTTTTCTAAGTGTGTGATCTCAGTGGAGTGAAGGAGGGGCTGGGGAGGAAAGTGGGTGAATTCCCCTCCACAGAACATCTTTTAGAGCCAGCAATGACGTGGAGACTGTTGGATAAATATAAGGAGGGAGCGGAGGGAGGCAGAAAAAGTGATAAAAACACCACTTCAGACGGAGCTTTTGAACCCTGAGCCTGAGAAGGAGGTACTGTAGAACCACAATAATTTTGAGCAGATTTTTAGTAGTATTTTATAAGTCTATATTAAGGAAAGTACTATTTAATCTATTTTGACACGATTTTGGAAAAAGCATTTACTAGCTGTCTTTCAAAATTGTGTTAACTAATTCCTCAGTTCTCCCCCGGAGTGAGGGGAGATGATTTTTGGAAAGATCCCAGGAAATACTGCCATGACACAACTTCCATTCAGCTCCTCTCCTCAAGCCCATGACCATTTAGATCCAGAAAACAAAATAAATCAAACCTGAATGTTAAAAAATCACAAGGTCAGCAGTGATCATTAAAACCACCTTCAGACCCAACTTTCCCAAGCCGACAACAGGACACGCATGGCCAGTTGCAGAGCTGGAAATCTTGGAAAAACCCCTATTTTTCTTGCGTATGCAACGTGCTAAACCTGAAAATGCGACTTGCAAAATCTTGGCTTTGCTCAAGCGAGCGAGTCCATGTCTCGCCTGAGGGAAAGCGGCTCCCAGGGTCTCGGGAATCATGTTGCATCCTGCCCTGAGCGCAGACCTCGTCCCATTCAATGCTAATTCCATGACTCAGAGCGGCGGCTTTGGTGGAGGGGGGAGCTCCCTCTCGCCGTTACTTTCCTGCCTGCAAACAATGCATTTTTCAGCGCCTCGCCATAGCCGAGGTGTGTTTGACAAGGCAAGTTGCTGCAAGGCACGTCAAGTTCTGAATTCCCGTGCCAAGTTTTCCAAGCAGATAAAAGAGGAGGCTCCCAAGCTCTCCCATTACAGGGGTTTCTGTCTCCATTGCCCTCTGCTCTTTTCCTGCTGCGCAGCCTTTTTTTGTTTTCCTCTCTCCTACTCTTTGTCTTCCCAACTGAACCAGCCATGAGCCGTATTTCTTTCAGATCATCTACTGGAGGGGGCATGAGGGGCTTTAGCTCAGGCTCTGCTATCATAGGAGGTGGTGGGACCAGAAGCAGTTTTAGCTCTGTCTCTGTCTCCAGAGTTGGAGGAGGAAGAGCTGGAGGTGGAGGAGGCTTTGGAGCTGGCGGTGGCTTCGGCAGCAGAAGTCTCTATAACTTGGGTGGAAGCAAAAGAATTTCCTACAGCTCGGTCGGTGGAGGTCTACGGAGCGGAGCCGGGGGCGGATACGGCTTCGGTCTTGGCTATGGTGGCGGAGCAGGCGCTGGCTTTGGCTTAGGAGGAGCCGGTGGTGGTGGTAGCTATGGGCTGGGAAGTGGATTTGGGCTGGGAGGGCCCGGATTTGGTGGCCGAGGTGGCCCCGGGTTCCCCGTTTGCCCACCTGGTGGCATCCATGAAGTGACTGTCAACCAGAGCCTCCTGGCACCCCTCAAGCTGGATATCGATCCGGAAATCCAGAAAGTGCGAACACATGAGAGGGAGCAGATCAAGACCCTCAACAACAAATTTGCCTCCTTCATTGACAAGGTGAGAGTTTGGTCTGAATCATCAAGCCACGCATGCTATCAGTTGCCTCGGGAAAAACCTTCAGGAAGAAACTTCATTTGGATTTAGGGACTTGCCTGAACTGATCCCAGCCGACAAACAGCACGGGCTTGGCTGAAAACTAAGAACTGTTTAATGTTTCCTCTTAGCAAGGATGAGTTTTTCAGCGCCTTTATATTATTGACAAAGTAATTCTTTCTCTTCCCTGTAAAAACAATCCTGGGGTGGATGAGTCTTCTCCTCTACAATGGGATACAACCAGTTTAAACCAGTAAGGTGGGCTGAACATCTACTGGGGGGAGAAACATTAAACTTGCAAGTACAGGTGTTTGGCCTGATTAAAACTCCTGAAAAAAATCTTGCTAAACATCTCCAGAAGCTTCTAATACTTTTAAGAATCCAATGCCCTAAACTCCTAATAATTCTCTTCTGATTGTCCCAACATCTCTGGACCTTTTCTGTTGGTGATCCCACCTTTTCCTGGCAGTTGTGAGGTTTTTCCACACGTGTCCCTGGTTTTGTTTCTCCCCAGGTGCGCTTTTTGGAGCAGCAGAACAAGGTGCTGGAGACTAAGTGGACCCTCCTCCAAGAGCAGGGTCACACTGTCACCAGGAAGTCCCTGGAGCCCATTTTCGAAGCCTACATCAACAACCTCCGGCGGCAGCTCGACAGCCTGGTGGGAGAGAGGGGCCGGCTGGACTCCGAGCTCCGCAGCATGCAGGACATGGTGGAAGACTTCAAGAACAAGTAAGGGATTCTGCTCAGCAGAGCGAGTCGTCCCAGCCAGGAAAGTCTGGGCCGTTTGCCCATTCCCGCTGGTGTTTGATCCGGGTTCCTCTTCCCAGCATGAAACAGGTTCCCAGAATTATCCCGTGTTACTTTACATTTATCACAGGCAAGGTCAGTGTTTAGTGCAGAGTTCCTGGGGAACTGTGCTCCAGTATAGCAGAGGTCATAGTCTGATCCCTGGAGTCTCCTGACACAATATACCAGGAGACAGAAAAATTAGTAAATTGTGAGGATAACAGACAGGCAAAACCAGAATGAAATGTAGCCAATAAACTTCCATCTCCAAAATCCCCCATTTCCCATTCTGTGAAGGAAATTCCAGCCTTTCTAGAGGTTCCAGGTGACCTGGGAGTGCTCAGGCTCACTCAGCTCCCATCACCTGGAAGATGATCAGCCCTTTGCCAAAAATTTCCCTAGGGAGAGCATTAACCCCGTGCTGGGATCCAGTGCAGGGGGATGGATCATTCTCAGGACACAGCAGTCAGCACCTGCTGCCTGGAAGGGATTTTTTGGGGGGGATTTTTAGGTGAGGCCATTGACTTTTATTTGGCTGAGAACAATATGTCCCTTCTTCAACCAGTCCTGGCTGCAAATTTGAGAATCGCCCTGCAGGGCTGGAATATGTTAATATTAGGTAGTTAAGCATGGGAAGAGACAGATTTTTTTGGGAGGGGAGCTGGGAAGACAATACTTAGATCCAACAGGAGGGACTGGCAGAGCTGCTGGTGTGGTTTTGGGTGCTTTTGAGGTCTTGAAATGTGTTCTAAGATTTTTGGAAATACTGGTTAGGCCCCAAATGATCAATTCTACAGTCTGGATTTTAGAGCTACCTCTTGAAAAGAGAACACAGTTTAAGTCTAGAGTTTGTTCCCAGTCCACTGGCTTGTTCCCACCTTTTCCCTTGTCCACTAACAGATCTGGCTGCAGGGAAAACTCTGCCAATATTGGTGAGAGGACTGGCACAAATCTGCCTTTGAAAGCCAGGTTTTGCCTCAATAGCCTGCATGTTTTGTCTACTTTCTAGCCAAGCCCTGCCCTGATTATCTGATGAGAGAATGTTGCTCAGAGCCATAGAAAGTTCCACAGAACCACTGTCAGAGCTGTAATGATCCCCTCTTGCACAACCATGGAGTTTTTTGTTTTAATTAAATGCTGCAGTGGGTTCTTCAGAGCCATTAGCATTATTAGAATATCAAATACCAAATGATTGCTTTATTATACATTTGTAGGCATTCCAGTGCAGCTTTGTTGAAAGTCTTTTGCATAACTTTGCTTGGAGCGAAGGTCACCAGGAATGGCTGCTCCTGCTTCCTGCCAAAACGGGCTCTGAATCTGCACATTTATGTATGAGCTTGACTTTATGGGCAGTGATTAAAATATATTAATTTAACTGGGACTACTCACACCATGGAGTCCCACAGTTCAAAGACAGTAATATTTGCTCTGCGTCTGCTCTGGGTAAACATGTGGGAGTAGGGAATATACCCATGAGCCACAACAGATGATTTGGGAATGAGGTGCTCCCACCTCTTCATTCCATCCAACCCACCTCGCTCTTTTATCCCGGCAGATATGAAGATGAGATCAACCGGCGCACAGGTGCTGAGAACGAGTTCGTGGTCCTCAAGAAGGTGACTGAGTTAGGAATTATGGGCCAGAAAAGGGAATTAACTCACCTTGCAGAGTTCAAGCAAGACTTGGTGGGAGTTGGGGTCCTGCACCCTCATGGCTGGGTCAAGCTGGGAGATCATGACATCCTGGGTTGGGTTCTCCTGAGGCCAGGAATGGGCACAACCTTCTCTGTGCCAACAGAGCTGCCCTGTTTTCTGGTCTCTTGTGGCTCAGCTCAACTCAGTCTCTGGTCACATCCTTGTGAGTCAGAGCTTTGCCTTCTGCCTAAGAGCCTTGTTCTGGCTTACAGTCAATGTCCAACATTACATTTAAAAAATACCTTGATCACAGGGACATAAAAATGAGCCGAAGGAACTGCTGGCAGTGGCACAGGTTGCCCAGGGAAGCTGTGGCTGCCCCATGCTTGGAAGAGTCCAAGGCAGTATGGTCTGTGGAAGGTGTCTCTGCCCATGGCAGGGGTGTGAATTGGATGAGCTTTCAGGTCCCTTCCAACCCAAATCATTCCATGATCCCACAATTCTGTGAATAATAGACCTTGAAGCAGACACAGTCCCATTGGTGTCCTGA
Source organism: Melospiza melodia melodia (assembly GCF_035770615.1). NCBI lineage: Eukaryota > Metazoa > Chordata > Aves > Passeriformes > Passerellidae > Melospiza > Melospiza melodia. The sequence goes on along the minus strand of NW_026948797.1, from coordinate 3,440,783 downwards.
AGCCCCTGTGTGTTCTGGTTTCATCAGAAACCATTGGTATCTTCTCTTTAGGATGTGGATGGTGCCTACATGAACAAGGTTGAGCTCCAGGGCAAGGCTGATGCGCTGGCAGAGGAAATCAACTTCCTGAGAGCTCTGTATGAGGCGGTGAGTGGCTCCTGGAGAGCATCCCCCAGCTCCTGCCCTGTGGGTCCCACACCCAGGGCTGTACGGGACCCAGCCTTTTGGAAATGATAATGCAGAAATAAATTACAAAATGGAGACAGAGCAAGGGAAATGCAAGAAAATATCTTAGCAGGGAGGACTCCCAAATCACCTCATCCCTGTGGTTTCCACCGCGGACACCAGACCATTAAATTAATATTTTGCATCTCCTGCAGGAGCTGTCCCAGATGCAGCAGCAAGTGTCCGACACCTCCGTGGTTCTCTCCATGGACAACAACCGGAACCTAGACCTCAACAGCATCATCGCCGAGGTCAAGGCGCAGTACGAGGACATTGCCAACCGCAGCCGCGCCGAGGCCGAGGCTTGGTACCAGAACAAGGTGGGTCACCGGGCTGACAGACTGATTTCTGTGGTCAGAAATGATCAGAAATTATTTCCCATCAGCTGAGGGGAGACAGAGATGAGATGTTCAAAAGTTTTGACTTTGGGCTCACAGAGTCACTGGCAGAACTGGCCTTAAACACTTCCCCTTCCAGGTTCTTGTAGGTGACAACACCTAGGTCCCCTGTGCCGTGAGGCACTGCCTTCCGAGCAGATATTGAGAGTTAAGGGCAAGTGACATTATTCCATGAGCAGATTTCAGAGGAATCTTGTCCCCTTAAGCCTCATCCAGACTTGTGCTTTGTCCCCTGAAGTCCCCTCACCCTTCCTTGATCTCCGAGTGCTCACCAGTGGTCTCCTCCTTTCCCCGCACCAGTACGAGGAACTCCAGGTCTCTGCTGGGAGACATGGGGATGACCTGAGGAACACCAAGATTGAGATTTCAGAGATCAACCGGATGGTCCAGAGGCTGCGGAACGAGATCGACAGTGTGAAGAAACAGGTGGGAGAGGGATGGTCCTGCAGAGCAGGAGGAGGTGGGTGGGAGGTGATGGTGGCCAGGCTCAGCAGGAAGAGCCAGGTCCCATCAGGAGCCCTCAGTGCCATCCTGGGAGCCACCAGCCACTGCCCACAACCCCCCAGCAACAGAGAGAGTGGTTTGGGGAGCCCAAATGAAACAACTGTCTGTTCTCCTCACTCCCAGTGTGCCAATCTCCAAGCAGCCATTGCTGAGGCTGAGGAGCGCGGGGAGATGGCCCTCAAGGATGCCAAGGCCAAGCTGACCGAGCTGGAGGATGCCCTGCAGAAAGCCAAGGCTGACCTGGCCCGGCAGCTCCGGGAGTACCAGGAGCTCATGAACGTTAAGCTGGCCCTGGACATCGAGATTGCGACCTACAGGAAGCTGCTGGAGGGCGAGGAGAGCAGGTGAGGACACGTGGACCTGCTGTGGGCTGACCAGGGACCATCTCCTTGGCGTCAAACAGCTCTTCCCAAGGGGCTGGAGCATCAGGGCAGACAGACAGGTGGTTGAAATTGTGAACTTTGTAGGCAGAGTTTTGTTTCGCCAGCTATTGGTGCCTGATAACGATAAAAATGAGCACTGTCACCTTTCACCTGTGACACAGACATACCCCACCCCGCTGAAGGACATGCACTCCTAATTAGATGGTCCCATGGACGAGGTTTTGTCATTATTGCTTACTTCTCCCTTTCCCAACAGGCTGGCTGGAGAAGGAGTCGGAGCTGTCAGTGTCTGTGAGTATCACCTCCCTTCCACCTCTTCCTATCCCCCTCCTCCCACCTCTTCCCACCCACCCCTCCCCGCGGGGGTGACACCGCACATCTCCCCACCTCGGGGACCCAGCTGTGCCCTCACACGGCTGTTCCTGCCTCCTTCCAGCCGTGGTCAGCAGCTCCAGCGGGATGGGCTACGGCGGCGGCAGCTGCCTGGGCATGGGCGGGGGGCTCGGCATGGGCGGCGGCGGCGGCGGCAGCTACACCATGAGCAGCGGCGGCTTCGGCGGCAGCGGCGGCTTCGGCGGGGGGCTCAGCTACGGCGGGGGCAGCTCCTTCAGCTCCGGGAGCAGCCGGGGCGTCAGCTCCAGCACGGGAGGCAGCGTCAGGATCGTTTCCAAGACCACCACCAGCAAAAAGACCATCAGATAAGGCTGGCAAGCACACGCGGCCGTCAGCGATTCCGGCCTCCTGCCCTGCAGATCATGGTGTAAATAGCTGCGCTAGAGCCTCTCCTTCCTCCGTCCTTCACCTCTGGGGCAGCGGGGGGACCAGGAGCCCTCTGTGAGAATCTGGAGCGCCTTTGGCTGAAGCTCAGGTTGTAACAGGTCACTGGCTGGCACGGACCCCGTGGTGCCCCTCTGTCAGCAAGCCCTTGGTCTCTGCTCAAGGTCAGGCGTTCAAAGGGAAATGGAAGCGCTATGGAACAGGGACAACCATTTCGTTCATCCCGTTCCAAGGGTGAATCACAGCCTTGTGGAACCACAGTCCCAGGTCCTCAGCAGTGAAAACATCTCCAAAAGGCTCTAAAAGCCTCTGCCCCCTAAAACATGTTACAACCTCCAAAGGCTTTGTCTGCAATTCAAGGTTTCTTCCAGCCCCTTCTGTTTTCTCCGGCACTTGTGGGAAAGGTTTTTGCTTTGTGTGTATAAGATTTCTAACTACTCGTCCTTGTGGCTGCAGCCTCCTCACTTCCCTGCCTAACCTACTGTAAGGTCAAATAAAAGAGCATTTGTCATTTTTAAACTCGGCTGGGTTTTGGCTTTTCTTCCCTCCTCCTGCTGTGGGTGTTGGTCTGTGCCCTGTCCCTGCTGCACTGGGGACACCCTGAGGGCAGCTCCTGAGACAGGATTGGCTCCTTGAGGAAACAAAACTCAGTTTTAGGACTTGCCCGTCGGGGCAAATAGAAAGGAGGGTGAGATGAGCAACCTGGTCTATGGAAGGGGCCCCTGCCCATGGCATGTGGGTGGAACTGGATGGGTTTTAAGGTCTCTTCCAACCCAAGCTATTCCATGATTCTATGGATGGAGAACTGAGGCACAGGAAGGAAAAGCTGCCTCAGAACAGAGCCAAAAGCTGGATGAAGCCCCCTGCAGTGGTTACCTGCAAAGTTGCCCTTTCTGCTTGTCACTGCAGGAGGAAGGAAGTGCAGGGAATTGGGGAAAAGGAAGGTGATTCCCAGGGGTTTATTTGGGATTCATGGGCTGGTTCATGCAGGGCATGGCTCAGCCATTAGTTTGTACAAGCGGGAGTAAATTGTACATCAGAGGAGCCCACCTCTGGCATCAGCACTATGGCAAGGACGCAGCGAGACTGGCACACAGCAGGAAGGGCTTGGAGCAGGTGGGCATTGCCCTGGCTGGGAAGAGCAGCTGCAGGGGCAGGCACAGGGCAAGGTACCCAAAATCTGCTCACGCACACGCACACGCACACACACACACACACTGTTTGCACACTGAGGTTTCTCTGGGATGTGCAAATATCCCATGAAACATCCTGGCTGCTCCTCTGCAAGGGCAGTTTCAGGGCCCCAGGTTCATTTGGAGTGAACCCAAGGTCTGCCAAGGTGCCCACAGCACTTCCCAGCTGCCCAGGAGGTTTCCATGACCTGCCTGGTTGGGGGGTTTCAGCTGAGATCTCATACCAGCCCCAGGCTCCTTCCTGTGGCTTCACAGGCATATCCTGATCCCGCTCCCTGCCAGTGCCAGGTGTGGATCCTGGCAGGAATGGGGCAGCACCAGGCAAGGTGGGAATCCAGCCCCAACAGCAGGACAAGAACCTTGGGCAAGGAAAGAGCCAGGGCAGAAGGGGGGCAGGTGGGGAAGGACCCAGAGCCCTTTGGGAATGCCGGTCCCAAAAGGAGATGGTCAGTGCCCATCCAGCCATCCCTCAATCCCTGCAACCTCCAGCCAGGGCTGAAGAGGAGAGGGGCCGTAAGCTGGGTCTGCCAGAAAAATCCCCTCGTTCAACATTCCAGAGCAGCTTTCCAGGGAAAAGCCTCCAAGCTCCCGCACCAGTGGGACCCCCTCATCCATCACCTGGTGCAGGTGTGAGAGTCCTGGCCAAGCCAGCCCAGCATCTCCAGCAGGTGGGGACCCAGAGCAGGGAAAGGGATGGTCCCGCCCCATGGTCCCATGGTGGGATGAACATCCCGGGGCTCCACTCCAGCAGCTGGGAAGGGTCATGGAATGATGTCTTGGGAAAGCTGGGACAGCCCATTTACACCAGAGGAGGTTTTATGGTGGGTGAATGGTTGGGCTCCATGAACTGAAGAGTTTTACACACTTTTCAATCATCTGGCCTTGTTCCTTAGACTGATTTGAGGGAATGGGGACAAGCTCCCAGAGCTGAGGCAGTGGTTGGAGGCAGAGCAGCCCAATTTGTTGGGTTTTATTATTGAAAATGTCAAATCTGATGGTTTCTGTTTTTTAACCCAAGTTGCACAACACGTTGGACCGTTGGCCATGTCAACACATGGGTCCACCACCAATGAACCCTCCATGAAACATCTTTGCCAAATCCTTACCCATGCCCATGGCACCAGGACAGCTCCTGAGCCTCCGTGAGCCAGTGCTGGGTCTCTCTCCTGCATGCTGAGGGTGAGGATGCAGCCAAAAAAGCCCTGAGCAGCTCTGTGTGTTTTCTGTTTCCAGTGAAGTGTTCTAAGAGCCCATCCCGGCACATCTTCCTAGTGAATTTGCAGAGAAGATGCAAAAAGCTGTATTCATCTTCCATCCTCCTGATTTGCAGAGACCTGAAAAATTTGACACGCTCAAGTCAAATGTGACACGTGATTTAAACTGCCACCAAAACACCAGGTGAAACATTTTCTTAAACCCAGCATTTAATTTCAACGTTTCCTATGGGAATGATTCTGTCCCAAAACACTGAACCAACTCCCCCTAACAATTCCAAAATGAAACTTTGCAGCTTTTTGACTCAAAAGCAGAATTTCCATCAAAGAAAATTATTTTAATTTGCAAATTGTTTATTTGCACAGGCTGTAAATGAAACAAGACACGAAATGCCTGCAGGGAAGGCAACACAGGGTGCAGCAAATCCAGAGTGGAACAATATTCCCAGCTGCCATCTGCTCAGTCGGAGCAATATCCCACTGCCCAAAGGAGTTGGAGGCCAGGAATGGAACAAATCCCTTGGGACAACTGAGTGGTAAATAAACACAAGGCCCCTGGGATCGTTGCCCTGTGATTGGATCCACTTTACAGGACACATGGACAATCCTTGTTTGTCTTCCCAGCTCCTTGTGCTGATCCAAGTTGGTTTTAGCAGGGAGAAATTAAACTCCACGCCAGCACTGTGGATCTTCAGAAGGAAAACCAAGCCAGGAGCAGGATGGAACTGAGGGACGTGGAATGTGCACAGAGCTTGCCAAAACTGTGGGACTCCCCAGTAACACCATTTCCAGGGCTCTGTGTTCTTTACTGAGAGAAAAGATGTGCCCCAGGGCCAGGAGAAAGGATGGGATAGGACAAATACCCTGGGACCACCATCAGCCTTTGGAGTTCATGTTTTCATGTGGGGTCACAGCCCCAGCAGCCCAGCCCAGGGCAGGGAACTCTCCAAAGGCATTACAAGGAGATGTGGAGGATCCAGGTTCCTTCAGGGGCCACTAGCCAGGCACCAGAACAGGATAAAGGAGGTTCCAGACCCCTCCAAAAGTCTGAGGGTCCTTCAAGATGCAGCAGACCCATGGAGAACAAGCCCTCCCAGGCGTGTGCCAGGCAGCAGTGGTGGAGCTGAAGTTCTCTGCAAAGCCTGGAGTGCACCCAGAGTCTCCGTGCTGGCACAGAAAACAATTATCTGGGGAAAGCAGGTCACACCTACACTTCAAAGTCACCCCGGAGTTGGAGCTGACTGGCCTCCAGATACTGCTGGGAACAGGCTCAAAGGACCCAGCACGGGGAAACACCTATGGGAAAACTTCTGAGGAGCTAGTCCTAATTCATCCCTTCGGGAAACGGGATTCATGGACACCTCCCACCCAGGAGGTCTCAGAGGGCCCAGCCCACAGCACAGAGATGCTGTGAGTTCAGTGGTCTCCTGTGGAAAAACCTCAGTCTTGCTGGTCTTCATTAACGTGGGATGAAATAGTAAATTACGCCCGAAATGAGTCGGGTTTGAATTTAGCTTGGAAGCCCAAGTTTAACCCAAAGGCTTTAATTTAAGAAATTAACCTAAATTACAGCCTTGACTTTGCTGATAATTAAACTGAGATTAGGTAGCACAGGTGAACCAATGCAAGGTACTTTGACACACTGTTGTTTTACAAATATAGTTTTTTTTGCAAACAAAACACAGAGAGGAACATCCAAAAATTTCAGCCTGAGAAGATGAAGGATTCTGAGGTGGATTCTGGACAGGAGCAGCAGAGTAGAGGGATGGAGAGGAGGTGATGAAAAGCTGTTGGAGACATCCCTCCTCACTAAACCACAGGCAAATGGCTCAGATTTCTCACTAAAGGGGCTGGAGTTGCATTTATTGCCCTGACACAGGCAGAACTCCCTAATCTCAAAGGAGAAGTTTTTACCTTGACAGCAGCATGGTGCCAGATGCAAATTCAGCCATGACTTTACTCCCAGGTTTACAGCGTTTGTAAAGTGTTCTCCTGCCTCTTGCTCTGGGCCTGCAGCGACTGCTCATCCTGGAGGAAGGAAATGAGGGAAGGGAGCTCCAGAGCCTGCCCAGCCTCTCTCACACCAGAGGGACCCTGGGCCAGAGGGACCTGCCCAGACACAGCTCCTGAGGTGGGATCAGGAGGAAAAGCTCCCGAGCAGTGCGCGAGCTCCAGCACCATCCCCTGGAACCTCTGTATCGGGAGGTCCCTGCACCAGAGCAGCAAATCCATTCCATGTCTGGAGCTGCAGAAGCATGGCAGACACACCCCCAGGAGCTACCTGGAAACTCTGTGTTTCATCAACAGAGCAGGGTGGGGACCCCCCTTTCCATCAGCCCATACCCCAAACCTGTAGCTACAGCTCCTTGTGCTCCCAGTTCTGCCTTTTGTAATTACCTCTGAAATTCCTTCCGGATGAGTGACGACCACATCACCTCCACCCTGGCAGAACATGGAATGGAAAGAAATTAATTCCTTCTCAGTTGCTTGGAGGAGCTGCATTATTACTGCTGTTATTAACCATGGGCTCCAATGCACTCGGTGGATTCCTTAGCCAAAAAAAGACAAGTTTCAGATGCAAAGGGAGCCTGAGGGGAAAAAGGAAAGCACTGACACATCCCACTGGGAGAACTGGGGGAGCTCTGCCCTGCACACCCGGACTCCCCACGTTGTGTCTCTCCCTGGGGAGGGAGGATCTGCCCTTTGGTGCTGATCTCCACTGGCAAAATTGGAATAAAACTCTTTTCAGGTACTCAGAGCTAGGGGAGATGGAGAGAGCTGAGACAGTATTCCCAAAGGAACCATGGGCTGGCAACTTCCAGCTGCTTTTGAATGTCTTATGGCCATGGAGTGGTTTGGGTGCGAAGGGACTTTAAACCCCATCCCACCCCTGCCATGGGCAGGGACACCTTCCACTATCCCAGCCTGCTCCAGCCTGGCCTTGGACACTTCCAGGAGTGGGGCAGCCACAGCTTTTCTGGGCACCCTGTGCCCGGGCCTCGGCACCCTCACGAGGATGAATTTCTTCCCAATATCCAACCTAATTTTCCCCTCTTTTAGTTGGAGATCTTTCTGCCTGGGACTGGAATCCAGCATGTGGGAATGAATCGCATGACCTCAAGTCCTGATATCTGTCTGCTGGTGGGCAAAGCCCCCAGACTGATCAATAATCCTTTCAAAAATGCCCTTTGGACACAGACTTTGCTTCTAATGTGCTTGCCTCCAGCTCCCAGGGCTGCAGAGTCACACACAGTGATGCGGCCTCACTGTGCAAAACCTGCAGGATTCAGCCCTTCCTTGCAATAAAATCTCAGTCTGACAATAAACAAAAAACCAACCTGACAAACCCTGGCTAAGAATAACATTGAATTTAAAACTTCCATTGCAAACATCACCTCTCAGACAGTTGGGAAACAATGGGGACACAAAAAAATTCTGGGAGTTTCCTGCACTTGGATATGTGACCAAGCAGGGGGAGATGGAAGCACATCTGTCCCCACCATGGTGATTCCTCATTATTCCATTGATTTCTCATTATTCCATTCTTCCTGTGCTGCAGCAGCTGCTACTCTGGCCTGCAGCCAGCACAAGGGGAAGCTGCTCAGGGGTATCCATTTACCATTTCAGCCTTTTGTTTAAATAAATTGTATACAAATCCTATTTTCCTGAACGACACAAAACACCACAAGCACATTTTTGTCCCTCAAAAATAATTATTTTTTACATTTTTACCTTTTATTTTTACTCAAACCACCTGTTAAATGCAAAGGGCTGTGCTGGTACCTGTGGTGGGAAAGACCCAGGATGTCCTAGAGTGGTCCTGGGCAGAGGGAATCTTGCGCTTTCTAGTGGATTTCAGCAGGCAGGATCACACTTCCAGATGTGCTGAAAGAGCTGATTAAATCCTTGGGAAATGACATTGTGTTTATTAAGTGTGCATTGGGAACAGCCCTGGAGCGCTCCATTTCCACAGAGCCAGCGGAGTCAAGGCAGTTCCCATTCCCACAATCTTTCCTCCTATGTATATATTTCTGAGTTGTTTGCTTGTTTGTTTTCATCCTGCTAAAATAAAGTCCAAACCCACAAACCTGAGGTGGCAGCACATGTTTGTGACAGAGCTCAGTGGCAGCTGTCAAAATCCACACAGGAACAAATAGATCTTGTCAAAATATTCCATTTTAAATCACGTAATTATCTTTTTTAAGACAAGTGGAATAAGCCTGGAGAAGCAGGATTTCCAGCAGGATTTCCACAGGGACCTGAGCTTTTTAGGGATGGGAGCAAAATTCTGCTGATTTCTGTGGTGGCTGCCTGTGGTCCATGGAATCACAGGATGGTTTGGATGGGATGACCTTAAAGATCATCTAGCCATCATCTAGTCCTGTGGACAGAGACATCTTCCATAGCCCAGGTTGTTCCAAATACTATCTAACCCAGCCTTGGACACTTCCCAGGATGGGGAGTCCACAACCTCTCTGGGTTTCACAAGAATCTTATCACAAAGATATCCCAAAAACTCCAGGATAAAACAGCTGACTGCAGGGCTGGCTGTGGAACTGGCACCAGTCCCACTCCTAAAGCACAAGGATTGAAACTTTCCCAAGCCCTGCTTGTGAACAAAAGGGGCGAAAGCAATCCCGAGGGATGAAGTTTTCCAATGACAGAGGTGTTGAGTGACAGGCACTTGAGCGGTGTTTTGCTGCCAGTGCCCAGTGTGACTCATCGCCACTTTCCAGCTTTGAAATGGGGACGAGTCTGGCTGTCTACAAAGACCGGCGACAGTTATTCCCAAACAATTCCCTGTTGCTGAGAACCTGGGCTGTATTATTTCAGCAGGGCGTGTGTGCAGAGTGAGTTCACTCTCCAGAATGCTGTTGGACATGCCAAGCCTAATTCATCAGAAAGATGATCCACCTCATCCAACCCATCCCAGGCTCATACATGCATAAAAGGGCTCTCCCCAGCCCTTGCAGAGCACAGGTTCACCTCTCTCCTTTCCCTCCTACTCCTTGCTCCAGGCCAGCACCTTTGCTCCTTTATTCTAGCTGCAGCATCCACCCCAATCCAAAAAGCCCCAGCAATGTCTCGCCAGTCCACCGTGAGGATTCAGAGGGGGAGAAGCGGCTTCAGCGCTGCTTCGGCCATGGTCCCCAACACGTGCCGGACCAGCTTCAGCTCCTGCTCCGTCACCCGCCTGGGCAGCTGCAATGCTGGCAGTGGCTTTGCCAGGGTCGGGGGGGGCTTTGGAAGCAAAAGCCTCTACAATGTTGGTGGCTGCAAGAAGATCTCCGTGGCTGGAAGGGGTGGCAGCTTCTATGGCTCGGCAGGGTTTGGTGGTGGAGCCGGGAGCGTGTACGGGGGTGGCTTTGGCGTTCCAGCCAACCTTGGCTACGGATACGGGGCCTTTGGGGGTGGCCCTGGATTCCCTGCTGGGGGCATCCACGAAGTCTCCATCAATCAGAGCCTTCTGAAACCGCTCAACTTGGAGATTGACCCTAACATCCAAAGGATCCGAAAAGAGGAGAAGGAACAAATCAAAACCCTCAACAACAAATTCGCCTCCTTCATTGACAAGGTGAGATCTGAGCTTTCCTAAATATCTGATTTTTTTGACAGGGACACTTTCCTGCTTGATGAGGAGAAAAGCTGATCAAGGAGGAATAAAAGTGAGAAATAAGACTGGAAGATGCCCTGGAAGCTCCAGGGAATGGCACCTGTTCCATAGCGGTTGCTATGAATTAATCATCCAGTGTTTGAGTTCCTCCTCATTTGCTGCTCCCACATCTCACAGGCAGTGGGGAAAGAAATCTCCAGAGGAGAATTCCACCCTTCTGGAGACTTTAGGCTGAGCATTTCAGGAGCCTTGGGAACAGCTTTGTAGATGATCAAATGAATTCCAGAAACCCACCTAAAATGACCAAGTAATTGGCACAAGGGAGAAGCAGCTTCTCAATGCTTGAATTCTCTCAAATGTTTGGATTTTTAGTTCAAAATATCAAAATCTCATCCAAATCTCTCTGTCCACCACATTTCACTAATGCACAAGAATATCTGCTCAGCTCCTACTCTGGTCAAGCTGCTCCTCTGTGGTTGCAAGGAAAACACTGCAATATTTTGGACGTTTAGTGGGGTAGGGGAGCTCTACAGAAGGGAAGGAGAAGCAGCACCTTAACAATGTTATTTTAATTAAAGAGCAAGCTCTGCTTTGCTCCTTATTTGATTTTGCTCACATTTTTCACACAAAATCCCTTTACCTGGTCTCAATTTAAACAATGAATGAGAAGCCAGAAAATCAAGGGTTGTTCCAGAGTTTCTAGCACTTAACAGGGTCCCTGTAGCCAAATCTCCCAAGAGATGAGAATTTGGCTCTGAAAACCAGCTGGAAGGAGTATTTTACCCTCTCAGCCAATTCTGAGACCCTCTCATTTGCAGGGGAATTCTCCCCAGTCTCTGTTCTTTCAAAGCCCCTTCAGGATATTTTTCCTTCCAGGTCCGATTCCTTGAGCAACAAAACAAAGTGCTGGAAACGAAATGGAGTTTGCTGCAGGAGCAGGGAATGAAAACAGTGAGGAACAACCTGGAGCCGCTTTTCGAGACCTACATTAACAATCTGCGGGTGCAGCTGAACTCCTTGCTGAGCGACAAGGGGAGGCTGGAGGGAGAACTCGTCAACACCCAGTACCTGGTTGAGGACTTCAAGAAGAAGTAAGTCTTGAGCTAATGCTCTACTCACCTGGGCAGGTGCAGCCTTTCTCCTCTCAACATCCTTAAACCAGCTGGGGGATCCAGGAGAGTTTGGGGTCCTGGAATTCTGGGCAATGACATTTTCTCAAAGAGAAATTTTGTCAGTAACGGAGTAACAGATTTGAGTATGCCAACATTTGGGGAATAATTTGGAGCATGATCAAAGACCTATTAACTAAATTACCTACTGAGAGGGAAAAATTACACAGTAGGTCTGAAAGTTTGAGAGCAGCACATTTCATTTGCTTAAAACAGCAGAAGGAGGATGACTAATGGCCAGAAATAAATAAAAAAATAATGGATTTGTTAGAATTGTTTTGATGTACTTGTTTTAACTGGTTCAGCTTCTGGTGTCTCATTGAGGGAAAAGAGCATTGTATGCAAAATGCTCTGAAGGAAATTCATTTCAGCAAACTCAAATGTTTCAGTTACCTGCCCAAACAAAAACTCCCTCCTTTAGGTACGAAGATGAGATCAACAGAAGGACCATTGCAGAGAATGAATTTGTGACGCTCAAGAAGGTGAGAGCAAATTCCAGGGCACTGTGGGATGGCTCACTGTAGAGCTCTGATCACCCACTCAGTCACAAATCCACCCATTACAATTCCAACCTCTTCAGTTTTATTATGGTTTCTTCCCTGGACTGTTATCACAATGCATGTTCCTGATCTACTGATAGGGGTGTGAACCACCCAAGAATCTCTCATCCCCCAGGATGTAGATGCTTCCTACATGAACAAGGTGGAACTCCAAGCCAGGGCAGATGCGCTGAGTGAAGAAATTAATTTCCTGAGAGCACTTTATGAAGCAGTGAGTACAACCAGCTCCAAAATATCCCAGCCCTCGGTGAAGACTTCTCTCCCTCCGGGAGATGCTAAATCCTTCCCCTCTGTTGAGTTGCACCAACACCTGAGCTGTTCAGATAACGATCTGTAGCAGCCTCTCCCAGGTCTGCAGCTCACCTGGAAGGGTGAAAAGGCATCTCCCAAGGGGATTACCTCATTCCCTGTGCTCTTTGCAGGAGCTGTCCCAGATGCAGACCCAGATCTCTGATACCTCTGTGGTTCTCACCATGGACAACAACCGGAACCTGGACCTGGACAGCATCATCTCTGAGGTCAAGGCTCAGTACGAGGACATCGCCAACCGGAGCCGCGCCGAGGCCGAGTCCTGGTACCAGACCAAGGTGAAGGATCTGGGGTTTCCATGCTCTTATCTTCATATCTTGTCTGGAACAGATTAAGACCGACTCTTCCAAGAAAACCTTCCCAGCTGTTGATCTGGGCTGGAGGAGGGACTCTCCAGGCTCCTGGTAACTCCAAAAATGGGGGATTTTCCTTTGATTGGTTGTTCTTCTCTATGACAGTACGAGGAGCTGCAGGCCACGGCTGGCAGGCATGGGGACGACCTCCGGAACACCAAGCAGGAGATCTCAGAGCTCAACCGCCACGTCCAGAGGCTCCGATCCGAGATTGACAGCGTGAAAAAGCAGGTAAAGGGGAGCAAACCCCACCTTTAACCAATTTACCTCTGGACTTTCAAGGCAGAGGAAAGAAAAGGTTGGAGCAACCTGAGCAGTTCTGCTCAGTTTGATTCTTTTTCATTCAAAAAGAAAACTGTCACTAAAACTGGTGGAGCTGATGGTGCTGGGATAAAACCTTGTGATTTCAGGGGAGGGAAAGAAAAACCTGGGTCTGGGGTGGGGACTTTGAGCAGAACTTTGTGTTCCATAGTGTGCAAACCTGAAAGCTGCCATCGCCGATGCTGAGGAGCGCGGGGAGCTGACCCTCAAGGACGCCAGGGCCAAACTGGCCGAGCTGGAGGATGCTCTGCAACAGGCCAAGGCTGACCTGGCCCGGCAGCTCCGGGAGTACCAGGAGCTCATGAACGTCAAGCTGGCCCTGGACATTGAGATTGCGACCTACAGGAAGCTGCTGGAGGGCGAGGAGTGCAGGTGGGTGGGAAACATCCAGCCCTGAGGCTGGCACAGGAGAAGCTCAGCATTTCTGGAATGCTAAACAGGGGGCACAGAGTGGGGGGATTTTCCCAGATAATGGAAATAACAAAAATCTGTGAATTATGCTGTGATTTTATTTTTCACCCCAAAGGCCTCTGGGAAATATATCTTATTGTTCCCCCTCCAATATCAACAGACTTCTAATCCTCTTCCTTATGTTCCATCCCTGAACAGGCTGGCTGGAGATGGGGTCCCGGTGAATATCTGTAAGTCTCTAAAATATAAGAATTACCTTATTTAAACACTCCTGTGTCTCTACACCAAGAAGCCAATGCCTGGAGATACTGAAACATTTCCTTCTCCTCTTTGCAGCCGTCACCAGAACAACAGTGGGATCGGGATACGGAGCAGGCAGCAACCTCAGCATGGGAGGGGGGATCTGCAATTTGGGGAACAGCTTCAACTGTGGGGGCGTTCCCGGGGTGAGCAGCACCACCCTCGGAGCTGGCAGCAGCTCCAGCATGAAGTTTGTCTCCAGCTCCTCCACCAGAAGAAGTTACAGGAGCTAAAATCCTCCCTCCAGTCACCGCCACGCACCATAAAACACCAGAACTGGTCCTTTACTGGAGCGTGGCGGGGTGAGCACAACCAGGGCCACCTGCACCCCAAGTCCTGTCCCACAGGAGCCCTACTTTAGGAACTCTCTCTCAGCTGTGTTGTCTTGCACACATCCTGTTGGGCTCAGCCCTGAACCTGAGTCTCACTGGGTTAAATTTGCAGCTCGCTTGCTCCAGCTCAGCAATTTTTTGGCCGGATTTTGTATATAAAATGTGTCCCATGACTGTTCGTCTCTCTTCACTTTCTGGAGTTTGTCTAATAAAAATGCACATGTAATTTATTCTATTTTGTAGTCCTTTTAATTAAAGAGGTGCAAGAGCACATGCAAACACAGGTACCAAGAACTTTCCCTCAGGCCCTGACCAGTTAAAGGCTCAGATTTTTGCTCCTCACTCAGATTTACTGAATTTCACTGTCAGCAGCCAGAACACCCCAGCCCAGCAGAACCTCAGAGGGAGGTTTGGTGCTGATTTCGACATTCCCTCCCCACTGTGCAAGGAAAACACCTGGAAGCCAAACACCAGGACACGCCAAGGCAGGAGTCAGGCACAGGGGAAAAGGTCTGAGCTTCATTTACTTCCAGCTCCCAGGCCATCGAGCACCCAAGAGCCTGGATCCTGGGGGTGAGATCCCAGTGCCAGGTGTGTGATGTACTTGCACAAACCTCAAACAAGAGGGAATTAACTCCCAGGGGAGCCAGAGAAACCCCTGGCCTGTTCAGGTGAATCATCCATCCCAAACCCCTGGCGTCACCCACGCCTTGGAGCCAGCAGTGCCAACATCTGCCGGAGCAGGCTGAGAGCCCTCCCTGGCTCAGGGTCCTGGTGCTGATGTTCCTTCCCCTCTAACCACACAGAGGGGCAGGGTCAGGTCCACACTCTGGTCAGTAAGAATTATGAACCAGATGTGGCCCTACACTGAATTAAATATCACTAATCCAGTAGCTATTAAAAAAAAACAAACAAGAAAGGGATTTGTTTCACTGTTGAAAAGTGAAAGTCTTCAAGATCCAGTGTTTCTTCACGTTCATAGGATATGTTGGTCTGGTTTTGAGAAGGTGGAAGAAAAAACAGAGGAGGTGTAGGGCTTTCAGATGTGGTTCTGACTAATTGGGAGAAATTAATGGAGAAGTAAAAGCAGAGAAACATCTTCAGTGACAGATCTCACTGCTGGAAGGTCACTTGAATTAACAGTTGTGACTGGAAAAAACATGCCAGCCCTCACTCCCTGGATTTTAATAGGTTCAAGCAATGAGTAGAGGGGCCCTCTTAAGAAAATGCTCATGGATTTGGGGAAACAGAAGGGAACTGGCAGTGCTGGAATGACAGACTGATTCAAGGTTTCCTTCACGACCAGTAGTTTCCCATAATTTTCTAGGATGCCCTGTACTCTGTGTGCGTATCCCTGAGGAAATCTCCTTCCTGAAATCTTGCAGGCTTGGTTGTGGGTCCCCACTCCTGCCCCACCACCTCCCTCAGCAGCCTCCAGGGAAGGAGCAATATCCTCCCTCCATCAGAACAGCAGCCTGGGCCAGCTCAGCCAATGGCTTTCCTTCTGCTGCCCAAACACACCCTCTCTAACCACGAGGATGTGGGACTGTATAATCCCAGAATCCCTGAGGCTGGAAAAGCCCTCCCAGGCCATGGAATCCAACCTGTGCAACCCCCACCTTGTAACCCAGCCCAGAGCACCACGTGCCACATCCAGTCCTTCCTCGGACACTTCCAGGATGGGGACTCCAAACCTCCCTGGGCAGCCCCTGACAATGCCCATGAAGAAATTCCCCTTATGTCCAACCCAGACCTCCCCTGGCACAGTCTGAGGCTGCTTGCTCTTGTCCTGTTGTTCCCCTGGAGCACAGCCTAACTCTGTCCTGGCTGTCCCCTCCTCAGGGAGTTGTGCAGAGCCAGAAGGTCCCCCCTGAGCCTCCCTTTCTCCAGGCTGAGCCCCCTCAGCTCCCTCAGGAGCTCTCCAGACCGTTCCCTGGTGCTCCAGCCCCAGCTCCATTCCCATCTCTGCCTCATGTTGTGAGGGGTCACTACATGGGGCATTAGCAGGAGTCTTGGAGAGCCCACCACCACAAAACAGCTGGGGATTGGGAAGGATGTGGAGGGAATTTCCCAGACCTTGTATTTCTGTGAAAACTGTCCACGTTCCACAGCATCATCAAGGTTGGAAGAGGTTGAAGGTCCTTCAGGAGGACCCAGTCCAGCTGTCAGCCCAGCACTACCACGACCACCCTAAACCCAAATGTGCCAAATCACCCTGACCAGGAAATATCAGAATCTGGCCCAGGAGGGAGTTTCCATCACCTGTGACACCAACACTTGGTCTCACGTCCAACAGGGACATCAGAAGGTGCTGCCCACTGCATCCACACCTGGGTCACAGCACAGAGAGTACAAAGCCTGTCCTCCAGCCCAGGAAATGCCAGGGCCAGAATATTTGTTTGGATACTCAACCAACCTCCAGCTGTCCTTGCTGGAGAGCAGGGCCCTGGTCTCCAGGCTGTCACCTCCTGCATCCCATCAGACTGCAGCCATGACCTGGGGCTGGTATTCCAGCAGGAGAAGATGATCCCCAGTAATTCCAGCCCAGCCCAGATTAAAGCCTTAGTCATAATGACATGGATGGTGCTGGCACTCAGGGGCCTGGATTTGCAGTGTGTGGAGGGAGCTGATTGCAGGTTGGTGCCCATTAGGATTTTACAGAGTTCTTTAGGACGGCCTGAGGCTCAGTCACAGGAGCTCCTCTCTCTTAAAAACGGCTGCTTGTTGTAACACACAAGAGCTGAAACACTCCCAAGACAGTTATTGTCATTCCAGGGTGTGTAATGCAAATGTTACAAGAACAGAGAGAAAAATAGAAATAAAAATAAAAAAGCTTGGCTGAAAGGCAAAAAGAGATGGTGGAAAAGTTCCCATTTCCCTCCTGAGACCTTCTGGTCACATTGACTCTTTTGTTCAGTTGCCACATGTGCCAGGACAAGCTCCTGAAAGATGCACCTGCAAACACCTGTGGCGCATCCCTGTGCCTGGACATGGCTGGGCAAAGCTGTGGATTGTCACTGTTGAGTAAGAAATGACACAGGCTCACCAGAAGGCTGATTGGTATAACGTGCGGGTTATTTTGGACTGCTTTTTTTAATAAGTTTTGATTTAGGTGGACTTGATTGGTTATTTAATTAATATATTTAACTTGGCTGGTTAATTAACAAGATGCCCTTCTTATAAATAATCTTTGAGAAAAACAAGAAAACAGAGAGTAGGAAAATAACCTGCAGGTTATTTATATTAATGAGTTATCATGTGTTTATTTTCAGCTTTCTGAAATCTTTCTGGCTGATTCTGGGAAACTTTATTTAGTTTTCTCGCTCTCTGACCAGGCTGTCACACCCACAATAGATTCTCAGAAATGCTCTGTGGGAGCACTGCCACCTCCTCCAAGGAGTGGGTGCTCAGCTGAGCCCCTGACAAACCCCGGGGGCTGCAGGGGCTGGGAAAAGCATGCCCACCCCTGGGCACCCAGACAAGGCACCAGGGAAGGAGCAATGTCCTCCAGACAAGGCTGCAGATTCTTGGGAGCATCTCGCCTGCTCTAGGACAATCCCCTGTGTGCCAGAGCTGAGATGCCGTGTCCTTCACCAGGGAAATGTCCTGTTTGGCTTTTCCTGGAAGCCACAGGGGGTAGGAGTGAAGAGAGGCCTCTGTGAGCAATGTGCTAAACACTGAATTTCCTGGTGAGTAAGAGAGGAAAACAACAGGCATGGGGAGGGCAGCCTGGTGGCTCCATGTAGAGACAAGGTCGTCCTATGAGTCAGGAAACAGATCAAAAATCTGCACAGGTGAAGCCCTGAGAAATTGCTGAGTAAGGGTTTGTGGCATCACAGATGATGGAAACTCCCTTCTGGAGCAGGTTCTGATATGTCACCATCTATTGTCAGTCCAGATCAGGGTGGTTTGGCACATTTGGGCACATGGCTTAGGGTGATCATGGTAGTGCTGGGCTGGCAGCTGGACTGGGTCCTTCTGAAGGTCTCTTCCAACCCTGATGATTCTGTGGAACATGGACAGTTTTCACAGAAAGAAAAGGTCTGAGAACACCGTTCATAAAATTTCCTCCACATCCTTCCCAATCCCCAGCTGTTTTTTGGTGGTGGGTTCTCCAAGACTCCCCCATCACCCTCCTGGCCCTCCATCCATCACCTCTTTCCCTCTCCTGTACCAGGTGTGCTTTAAAGAATTCTTGTTTAGGCACGAGAACAAGAGAACAGCTCCCATCAGGTTGGGAACTGGAGTTTGCTCAGAACCACAACCCATGATCAGACACTTCTCAGAGCTCAGACCCTCCACCAGGAACCAGTGTTCCAAAACCAAACAAATTAACCTTACACAACCTGAGTTGATTCATCCATGGACTGGAGATGAGCAAGCATTTGCCCTATAAGGAACCATCTCCTGCAGCTGTGGAAGGAGGGAGTGGGAAAGGGGTGGCTGCAAACAGGAGCTGAGAAGCCACTATTGAGATTTTCTCAGATATTTCAACACAAAAAAAAATGCAACCTCTGCCCTTTTTTGAAAGCTCCATAGATGCTCATGGTGAACTCACTGTGGGTGTGCCGGGCCCTGTTAATCAGTGGGATAAGCACCACACTGGAGCCATCCCCACCTCAGGAGGGTATAAAGGGCCAGTCCTAGTCTGGGGGAGCACAGCTTCACCTCCAGCCACTTCCTCTCATTCCTTTATTCCTTGGATCACTCCTGGCAGCCATGTCCCGCCAGTGCACTGTGAGGAGCCAGGCCAGAAGGAACTTCAGCGCCGCTTCTGCCTTCATGCCAAACGCCAGCAGCTCCAGCCTCTGCCTGCGCCCTGCACTCCAAGCTGGGAGCTGTGGGGCCACCACTGCCTATGGAAGGCTCACTGGAGGCTTTGGAAGCAGGAGCCTCTACAACCTCGGTGAATGCCAGAGGATCTCCATAGCTGGAAGAGGTGGTGTCCCCTATGGACCCGCAGGTTTTGGTGCTGGCACTGGGATCTCCTGTGGGTTTGGTGGGGCAGCTGCTGGTCCTTTTGGGTTTGGTGGGGCAGCTGCTGGTCCCTTTGGGTTTGGTGGTGGCCCTGGATTCCCCGCTTTCCCAGTTGGGGGCATCCATGAAGTGTCAATCAACCAGAGCCTTCTGAAGCCACTCAACCTGCAGATTGACCCCCACATCCAGAATATCCGCAAGAATGAGAAGGATCAGATTCAAACCCTCAACAATAAATTTGCCTCCTTCATTGACAAGGTGAGACCTGAGATTCCTGGTTATGCTGTGGTGATTCTTTGGTGGGGAAGCACAAACAAGGGTGAATTATATCTTTAGCCACAATTTTGCTGCTCCTGAACTGCCAGCATTCTAAAATCCCAGCAGCCTGGGAACAAATCCTGAGGGTTTCCAGCTTTGAGACCATTTACATGTTTCAGGAATGCAGCAGTGACACCAGAAAACAGGGACAAAGTGGTGGTACTGGATGTAAGGAAGCAGAGTTGGGAGAGAGAGCAGGAGTGTTTAATTTGTCAACTGAAGGGCTGAGACCTCCCACCTTCTAGCAAGTAAATCCTTGCAGGATGTGCCTCACATCTCCAAGGAAAACCATTCTAAAACATCCTTCTCTCTCCAGGTCCGATTCCTTGAGCAACAAAACAAGGTCCTGGAGACCAAGTGGGCCCTTCTGCAAGAACAGGGGAACAAAACAGTGAAAAGAAACATTGAGCCCCTCTTTGAGACCTACGTGAACAACCTCAGGAGGCACCTGAGCAGCCTAACGACAGACAAGGAGAACCTGAGAGGGGAGCTGAGCAAGATGCAGACCATTGCTGAGGACTTCAGGAACAAGTGAGTCTGTTCATGGTCTGCCTGGGCCTGGGTGGGCTGCAACAGATGCAGAAAATGAGGGGAAAAAAGCCTTTTTGCTGACTCAATCCTCTGAGAAAAGCCTGAGTTTAATACAAGATATGGCTGAAAAGTAACAGGCAGAAAATTACAGAGCAAAAAGACCAAGGTGCAGAGCTGTACATAAAAAAAAAATTAGAGACTGGTTCTGAAAACATGAAATAATTTTAAAACAAGCCTAGACCACCCCTCCACCTCCATTCCACAGATATGAAGATGAGCTCAACAAGCACGCGGATGTCGAGAACGAGTTTGTGACCCTGAAGAAGGTGAGTGCCTGCCCACATGGCCTCCCAGCCCTGCAAGAAACCCCTTCTCCAGCTTTTCCTCTGCTTCTCTGAAACTCACCTCATTCTGATGATGTGCTTCCTCTCCTAGAAAGTGGACACTGCCTACCTGGGCAAGGCAGAGCTGCAGGCCACGCTGGATTCACTCACAGAGGAGATCGACTTCCTCAGAGCCCTCTATGAAACTGTGAGCACCAGAGCTTATACCTTTCTCCTTGCCTTCCTCTTCCATTCCAGAGCCTCAGGGCTGATTATTTCCCCCTCTGTTGCACTAAATAATTCAATGGTTTTTCCATTTCACATTTTTGCATGCAGCTGTGTTGGAAAAATCCTTTTGTTCACCCAGCTCTCCCCTCTAACCCTGGGGCTTTCCATCCTCCAAGCAACATTTGTGTTGTGACTCTCAGGAGTATTTGCTGCTTTTGCAGGAGCTGTCCCAGATACAGAGCCAGATCTCTGACACCTCTGTTATCCTGACCATGGACAACAACCGGAGCCTTGACATGGACAGCATCATTGCCGAGGTGAAGGCGCAGTACGAGGAGATCGCCAACCGGAGCCGCGCCGAGGCCGAGTCCTGGTACCAGTCCAGGGTAAGTGTCTCGGGAGGCTTCTGCAAAGGGAAAACCATCCTCCCATCCCCAAATTCCCCAAGGGAGGTGGTTCCCACTGTGATTTTGAAACACAGAATGTCTTCAGATTTAATAACCCTATGAAATTCAGAAGTGTTAATTTGGGATTGAGAACACGCACACATTTTTGAACACGCAAACAGCCCCAAACCTGCACTGTTGGGCTCTAAATCCAGCTTATTTTCCTTTGACTGGTTGTCCCTCTTTGTGACAGTACGAGGAGCTGCAGGCCACGGCTGGCAGGCATGGGGACGACCTCCGGAACACCAAGCAGGAGATCTCAGAGCTCAACCGCCACATCCAGCGGGTTCGATCCGAAATCGACAGCGTGAAAAAACAGGTAAAGGGGAGCAAACATAACCCTTGCTGTGACCCCACCTCTGAGTTGCCCAGGGAATAAAAATAAAATCAACCAAGGGAGTTCTGCTGGATCAGGAATGAACGTGACTGGATTTATATGAGAGCAGTGACATCACCAAGAGTTACTCAGTGTAGTATCAATCACCGCAAGGAGATTCTGAGAGTTGTGGAGGTAAATCCAGACTGGGACCTGACTCAGAACATGGATCAGTTCAATGAACTGAATTAAATTCATGGATCAGTGACGGTTAAGATCACACCCTATTGATGTTAACCCAAACATCAGACGTGGGATTGGGACCTCAGGATACAAAGAGCTGGATTATGCTCTTGATAAGGAAAGAAAATCTGGATTTTCTCCTGCAGGTCAATGGATTGCAGAATTCCATCAATGATGCAGAACATCGTGGGGAGATGGCCCTCAAGGACGCCAGGGACAAACTGGAGGACTTGGAGACAGCTCTGCAGAAAGCCAAGGCTGACCTGGCCCGGCAGCTCCGGGAATACCAGGAGCTCATGAATGTCAAGCTGGCCCTGGACATTGAGATTGTGACTTATAAGAAGCTGCTGGAGGGCGAGGAGTGCAGGTGAGTGAGATTTTATATCCCAGTTTTCAGAGGTGCAATGGAGTTAAAGACCCTGGTCAGGTTTAGATCCACATTCAGACCTGAAAGCTGTTTAAAGACCAGTAAGTGCCTGTGAAGAGGAGCTGTTTGGGAATAGCAGCCTTTCATACAAACTTTGCACCTTTCAAAAATATTCAAAGGAAATTTTCCTGCCTTTGTGAGGTTCCCTTTGAAGTCTCACTGGCTCTCTTTTGCTCCCTGACAGGCTCTCTGCGGAAGGTGCTGCCTCAGTGAACATCTGTAAGTAACTTTTAGAGACATTTGGCACTTTCTATATCTACCTCCCACCCCTGCTCAGAGCCTATCCCACTCATCCACTGCCTGTGGATTCCTCTCATGATGTTGTTTTTCCCTGGCAGCTGTGACCAGAAGCACTTCAGGAACAGGATATGGAGGCATGAACTACCTGAGCTCCAGTGGTGGGCCCGGAGGTGTGGTCTGTGGTGGAATGGGAATGGGCTCCATCTCTGGAAGTGGATACGGCACAGGTGGCTCTTGCATGGTCGGAGGCAGCAGCTCCAGCTTCAAGTCCATCTCCACCGGCTCTTCCATGAGGGGATGTTACTGAGGAACTGACTCCAGGCCCTAGTGCCACCAGTGCTGAGGCTTCTCTTGGGTCCAATCCTTACCCGGCTCCTTCAAAAGATTTAGAAATCAAACCCATGTGTCATTAGTTATATAAAAGATGCTGTGCTCCTGTTTGTCCTGTGACCCTCAACATTCCTCATTTCCCAGTGTTTGTCTAATAAAAGGCATGTGGAATTAACTGTGTCGCATCCTCTTTTCAATTCCAATTCTTTTCTCTTACCTTGTGGCAAAGGGTGGCTGGTGCAGCACAGTAACTTTGCTGCTTTGAAGGTAAAAAAGGCACATGGAAGTTGAGACACCTCCTTCCTCTCCAAGTCCATGGACCTCATATCCAACAGGAATAAAACACTTGGATGTTCTATTTCCATGAGGATGGGAAGATATGTGCCCTTCCTACATGGCACAAAACAAAGTTCTTCTGCCTTAATTCCTACATTATGACATCTCAGCCTTTTATGCCACAGTAGTTGTGCCCAAACCTCTGTAATTGAATAGGATGACTCATGGAGGGATATAAATCTGGTTTTCCCAAGAAGATGAGTGCTGCAGCTCATCTGATCTGCACACACATCTGCAGGGACTGATAAAACACCTCCACTGCCATTACCATAATTAGAAATGAAAAACACCCATTAAACCCCCAAAGCAACCCTTTTTGGGAGGAATAATATCCCCAGAGGAGGTTGTGAGACAGTGAAAGACTCTCAGGGCACTGGACAGGAAGTGGCTTGTCCTCTTCAGTACCTGCCCATCTTTCTCCAGGCTCTCCAGTCCACATCCCACTGGCAGCAGCAGAGCTGGAGTTTGGTTTGTTATTTAAGCACTGTCCAGCATCAAAGCTCCATCCAGAGTTACATGAATGGGGAAGGGTCTGCAGGGGCAAGAAGCAGCTGAGGGTTGGCTTGTCTGCCTTGGAAAAGAGGAGACTGAGGTGAGACTCCTCGGGGGCTGCAGCTTCATGTCCAGGGACAGCTCCGGCCTCTGCTCTGGGGACTAGAGACAGGACCCAGGGAATGGCTGGAGCTGCCCCAGTGGAGGTTTAGGTTGGATATCAGGAAAGGTTCATCCCCAGAGGTTGGTGGGGCACTGAACAGGCTCCCCAGAGAATGGTGCGCTGGTTTTACCATTGGAACTACTACAGAAGTGGGGTTTTTTAAGAGCTGTTGAGAGCTTCCTCTGTGCCTGACAAAACCAATCAGCGAGTCGTTTTGGATATTGACACTTTGTTAAACCACTAGAAAGCTGACCACGCCTCTGTAAACACACAAGTTGAAAACGAAAAATCCTGACAAGTCTCTTTTCTCTTCCAGCCTGAGAACAGGTAACACGGCCAGCCCTGATCCTTGTCCCGACTGGGCCAGGCTGAGCGGGCTCTGCCGTGGGGCTGGACCCCTTTCTGGGGAGGGGCTGGGCAGGGGGGGGAGGCCGCAGGGCCAAGGCTGGGCCATGGCTGTGGTTGTAAACATCTTGCCACTACTAATCCCTGCCCTGCCACCAGCCCAGGCTGAGCTGGGGTCCCTGAGCCCCAGGAGCAGCCCTGGGCCGGGCCGCTCGGCCAAGACTCTGCTGCCATTGAGGTTCACCTGCAAGCACCGGGCAGGGGAGGGGAGGCCCCGGGGCTGAGGCCAGGCCATGGCTGCGATTGCTGACATCTGGCCACTACTAATCCCTGCCCTGTCACCAGCCCAGGCTGAGCTGGGTCTGCCAGGCCCCAGGAGCAGCCCCGGGCTGGGTGGCTTGGCCAAGATTCCACCACTGTTGCGGTTCACCTGCAAGCACCAGGCAGCGGAGGGGAAGCCGCAGGGCTGAGGCCAGGCCGTGGCTGCAGTTGCTGACATCTGGCCGCTACTAATCCCTGCCCTGCCACCAGCCCAGGCTGAGCTGGGGTCCCTGGGCCCCAGGAGCAGCCCCGGGCCGGGCCGGCTCAACCAGGATTCTACCATCACTGGGGTTCATCTGCAACCCCTGGGCACGTGGAGGAGAAGCCCTTGGCCCCCGGTCATGCTGCTGCAGGGTTCTGACCTGGCTGCTGAGATCCTGGCCCTCCCTCCAGCATGGCCACCAAAGAAATCCTCTACCAAAACCAGCTCTACCACTATCCATCAGAAATCATACAGCCATCTGCAGGTCTGGGTGAGATATTAACTCTTTTAGTACACAGATGAGACCTACAGACATCAGTCCTCCCTTGGGTGAGAGAAAAGAACGGAGTGAGAACACATAGAACAACATGAAGACACTAAGGTCAGTGAAGAAAGAGTCAAGTCCCAGATGGGAGGGATGAGGAGATGCCTTGATCTTGGGGCTGAAATCCTTTTGTAAACCTATGGAGAAAGATGTAATTGATACATCAGACTCCTTTTCCCCTGTAACTCATTGAAAAAGTATGATGAGATAAAGTGTTCAAATTGTAGACATGAGCAAAGGCCTCCATGCTAAAGTAAGCAGATGTTGAAGTAGCTGTGACTCCATGAGAAATCTGAACAGAGAGAGGGAAGAGTGATGAAGACCCTCTACCCCGTGGAAAGAAGAAGACCTCTGTTCTCAGTGATGAGGATGATCTCAGAGATAGATAATCTTTGCTGTTGAACAGCTCATCCTTAAAATAGCACCCCATAAGTTGACATGACCAATAAACACAGAGTGGGAAAGCTGCAAAAGATGGGAGGGACTTGACCATCGCAGATTCCCAGAGGGCTGCTCTTTGTGGAAATTAAAAGCCATGAGGGAACTGTTTCCTTGTGGAGAAGTCTCCACAGCATTAACAAGAGGAACTTCTCTCCCTAAGTGAACTGAAGAAAGACTGTTCTAGAAGTAATAAATCCTGTTCTAGAAGTGATAAACTGACTAAATTGTTTCTGTGCGTTATTAGTAGGAAAGAAAAAGTTGTAGGGGGGAGGAGAAGTGTTCTAAAGATTTTATTCTGATTCTTATTATTCTTTATTTTAATTACTGTTAATAAAGCTTTCTTTATACCCTTTTAAAGTTATGAGCTTGCTTTGCCTTCCTCCTAATCTATCTCACAGCAGGAGATGAGTGAGTATGTTCTAGTGGGTCCACTGGCCAATGCTAGACCCACCACATTAATTGGTGCATTGGCCAGGAAATCTCAAATTGGTGAACCAAAACCACTACAAATGGTCACAGCTCCAAGGCTGCTAGAGCTCCACAAGCATTTAGACAATGCCCTTCGGCACAGGGTGGGATTTTGGAGTGTCTGTGGGTGCCTTCCAGCCCAGGACATTCTGTGACTCATCTGATGAACAGGACTTTCACACCTCAGGCTGTTTTCTCTCAGGGGACCCTGGACTTTCAGAATTCTTATTTCAGAATTCTTATTTCAGAATTCTGGGCTCCCAGAAAGGCACTGCCATCTCCCAGATCCCTGCCTTTACCAGCAGCACCTCAGTGCAGGTGAAGTTCTGCCTGGAAAGCTCAGGAGTGCAGACCAAGACAGGAACTTCTTGCCTGGATCAAGGTTGTCACTACCCCACAATGGTTGGAAATCTGGGGGTAGAGTCAGGATTTTTCTTTAGCAAAGCACATCAAACTGGCATTTTCCCAATCACTGGATTCCCTCTTCCGGCAGCTTCGGTCTTATGAGCTTTAAACTAAACAGGAACCATTTTAACCAAGCTAAGAGCAAGCCCAAACGCAACTTGTGGATGGAAATGGATTTTTTTTTTTTTTTTTTTGCCCCACTAGTAATCTCCTCTTTGAAAAACAGCTTAGAAAATATGGGCTTGGATGTGGTCCTGGAGGGATCCAGAATGTCATGGTCTATAGCTGCGTTGGGAACCCTGACAAAGGAGGAATGATGAGGAGGACTCCATCTTATCAGAAGGCTAATTAATTACTTTATTATACTATATTATTCTATACATCTAAAACTGAATCTGCCAAGCACTTAACTCTGCACCCAACTGCACATATGCACTGAGTTTCGTGACTGTCATCCAACAGTCCTGACACACACACACACTTGGCCCTGAGCGGCCAAGGAAACAAAACAGCATCACTTTGGGCAAACAACCTCCATATTGCATTCTACTTTTGCACAAATACAGGCACAGCAAATTACAAGAATTTTTTTTCCTTTCTCTGAGGTTCAGAGAATGTGAAACCCAGAAGTATTCTTGGGAAGAATTGTGCCTTGCTTTTCTCTGTGAAGAGAAATGTGGCTACAGTGGTCAACCAGTGTCTCTTGGTGCCCCTTAACCAAGATTGACCCCAATGTGCAGCAGGAGGACAAGGACCAAATTAAATCCTTCAACAGCTAATTTGCCTCCTTCATCAACAAGGTGAGGCACGTTGTCCTCCTCCAGCTCTGGCATTACCTGGAGATGGAGTCAGGAAGTTCTCAACATTAGAAATTTAATTCTAAATCATTAAAGCAGAGTTAAGGATTTTGTGCAGGACTTTGTTCCATATGCAGACTGTCCATACACATCTTTTTGACAATCCAAGCACGGAGGAAATGATTTCTCCATGCAGCTGAGTATTTCTCCCGGCTCCCAGATCTTCTCACCAATGATCTTTTGGTAACAAGCCCATCTAATCATCCTTCAAATTACAGAAAACATTTACAACCCCCACCATATTAAACTTCCATTTCATGAAAAGCAAGGCAAGTTTTGAGTTAAGGATCCTGATTTATATTGTTCTGGTGGCTTTCAGGTGTGGTTCCTGGAGCAACAGAACAAAGTTCTGGAGACCAAATGGAGCCTCTTAAAAGGCCAGAAAATTGTGTAGAATAATCTGGAGTCCATGTTTGAGTTGTACATCAGCAGTTCGAGGCAGCAGCTGGAGGCTCTGGGAGAGGAGAGGCTGCAGCTCAGCTCCACGCTCAAGGCCATGGAGGATGTGGAGGAGCACTTCAAGGTCAGGTAGGCAACACCCACAGCAAGATCTTTCCAGTTTTACTTCACTCTCTTCTTCCTGTGTCAGTGAAAAGGCCCAAAACAGCCCAAAAAACATGACCTCAGAATCATGGAAAGGTTTGGATGGGAAGGGATATCTAAGATCATCTCATCCCAACCCCTGCCATGAGCAGGGACACCTCAACTATCCCAGGCTGCTCCAAGCCCCATCCAACCTTGCCTTGGACAGTAATAAGGATGGGGCAGCAACAGCTTCCAGGGAAATCCATTCCAGAGCCTCCTCACCCTCACAGGGAGGAATTCCTTCCCAATATCCTATTTATCCCTCCCTCCAGCAGTGGGAAGCCATTCCCTGTGTCCTTTCCTCCCATCCCTTGTCCCAAGTCCTTCTCCAGCTCTCCTGGAGCCCCTTTGGGCACTGGAAGGGGTTCCAAGCTCTCCCTGGAGCTCTGTGTTTTGCTTGAATTGCTTGGAGCTGCATCTCAGTGCTTGTCAGCTGAGAAGATCAGTGTGGAGCCACCCCAGCCAGCAGCATCCTTGGAATCACAGGATCCCAGAATGGTTTGGGTTGAAGGGACCCCAAAGCTCAGCCCATCCCAACCCTGCTGTGGGCAGGGACACTTTCCACTGTCCCAGGCTGCTCTAAGCCCCATCCAACTGCCCTTGGGCACTTTCAGGGATCCAGGGGCAGCCACAGCTTCCCTGGAAAACCCATTCCAGGGCCTCCCCACCCTCAGAGGGAGGAGTTTCTTCCCAATGTCCCATTTAAATCTCTCCTCTTTAGTTTAAAACTAAATCAGAATACATTTGTTCAATGTATTGCATAGTTTGAGCATTTGGGAAGTGAGGAATTACCTCCCACCCCATGGAAAGTTGTAAGGATCCAGCAATTCTTTAGGCTCTTGGGAGCAGGAGTTCCCTCTCTCCTCCACTCTTTGCACTTCAGGAAAACATCCATCCAGTATTTGTGTCTGCTTCCATGGTCATGAAGGATCTGTTGGGCATTGATATGAATAAATAAGGAGCTTAAATTGTCAGTGTGGAACCAGAAATATGAGATGTGGGAGTGAGGTGCTCATCCCAGCTCCCAACAAGGGCACATGCATGCTGCCTGCACCCTCTGATCTCCTTTCCCAGGAGATAATGTGCCTGCCACTCTGTGCCAACAGGAAAGGTTCCTTCCAGCCCCAAAGCAGCATTGAAACATCCTAGACTGCCCTGGGGAAGGAAATCAGCACGCACATGAAATCCTTGGCCAGTCAATGGTCACATCAGAGATGCAGTTTAGAATTTAGAGCTCTGCTTGTGTCTGACAAATTGGTAAATATTCCTTTGGGATCAGTGGATTCTGGGGTGAAGCTCAATGACATCACACATGTTGCTGGGCAGGGACCATCCTCTTGCATCTACACCTACAAAAGGACTTTGGGCTCCTGCCCTAATTCCTAGGAATTTGTTCTTCCCATCTTTAACTATTTTAAACTTTTTGGATCCCAAATTTTCTTCCTAATATGGAATTGGAATGACATGATCTTTAAGACCCCTTCCAACCCAAACCTCTGATTCCTCTGTGCCAAACATTAATCCAGCAACTGGAAAACAGACATTAAATTTTCTCTTCTACGTGGCCAAGAGCTTCGAGACCCACAAATGGATGCAAAGCTGGGGCTCTGCTTAATGGAAATTATTTTCAGGGATGGATATTCCTGATGGGAATAAATCTTCCCCCATGAAAGGGCCAGGAGGCCAATGGTTTATTACCTGCACGGCCTCCTTCCTTTGAACTCCTCTTTCTCTCTTTCATCTCCCCCATGTAAGCATTCCATGGGAGCCGGGCACGGGTCCAGGCTCCCGCTGGGTTTTGACCTTTCCCAAGAGCGTGGCCTGGACTCTCCCAGCCCCGGCCATCCCGCAGATCCCGCCTCTCCTGACTAACCAGGTGCGGCGATGAGCTCACACCCGGCTCCGCCCAGAGCATTTCGGGAGCACAAGGCTCCCATTCATGGCATAAAAGGTGCCTTTGATGAGGGCCTTCAGCTTTTCTAGACGGCCCCTCCCGCCCTCCAGCCCAGGGGTGCTGCCTTTTCCATCATAATCAGTGACGTAGAAGTAGAAACAATAAAGCTCCATCAAGGACTCTGTTCCAGCACTGCTCCCTCCAAAAATCTGTGGATTGTTGGTAAACGCCCGCAGAATGAGACCCTTTGGTCTCTCCTCGTGTGAAGAGAGAGTTTGCACAGGGTGGAGGCTCTGAAGGGATTCTGAGCTCTCCCTCCCCAGAGGTACCAGAAGATCAACAAGCACAGGACAGCAGAGAACAACTTTGTCGTGGTCAAGGTGAGGAGGCACCACCACCAAAGCAGGGACAGCTTTGGAAAGGCAAAGCACATTCAAATCACCCTTTGTATCCAGCACTGCCAGGCCCAGAGCACAGGTGGAGTCATGCCAGGAAGCAGAAACACCTGGTTGTGCCAATGGAGCAGTGCTGGGCTGTAATTGCTCCTTGTTTCAGGTCCCTCATCCCAAACTCAGGAGTGTCCCCCAGATCAGCTCTGGGTCATCCCGACCTTGTCCTGTGAGATGCAAAGCTGTGTTTCACGTCAGGTACAAACAGGCAACGTGTGCACTTGTGAATGCGAAATGCGTGGACCCCGACAGCGGGATAGTTGCGAATTCTAATAATAACTGAGGAAAATAAAGCATGGAAAAAGGCCTTTGAACCTATCTGTTGTTTGCAATTAACCCTGGTTGATTTAAATGCATTGGAATTAAGGTGTTAAAGATGTTGCTTTTTGCTTGCATTTAATCCATAAAAAGCTCTGCAATAATAACCTTTTGAAGTATAATTTTAGAATGTTACTTGTATCCTTGAAACTATGGCTTTAGAATATATATAAAGGAAATATGCTTATCTCATGCCTTATTGAAGCAGAGAAAAACAGCTTGAGAAAGGAAGATGAACATCACCTCAAGGATTTATGGTTTCAACCAAAGGGAAGATGAACATCACTGTTATGAGATTTAGACTCTCTGCAATTAAAAGGTGGACACACATCTGGGGAGCTGGGCCCCACCAGATGGGATTCGTCTTTCTTCTTTCAGAAACTGGACCGTCACCATCTGGGAATACTCCTTTGAGATCTATCCTGAGAAATTAAAATCACAATAGTGTATAGAATTGTGATGTAATATTTTGGAATGAAAACTGATGATGGGTGAAAGATTGGAAATAGAAACTGCTGAAAAAAACTGAGTGCCCCTGTAAATACCTGTAACCATCAATTATCAGTGTGCAGTTGGAGGGAAAACTTCCCCCACTGTACCCAGCGCTGTATTGCTCATACTTTACCATACTAAATATTAAATTGATTGCTGCTTGAATATTGGCCTAGTCAAGCTTCTTATTCATAACAGTCCCTTCATCAGATGCTCTGCCAGTCCTCAGCCTTTCTGTGTCCAATCCCAGCATCCACAGCCCCGTGGTCTCACCTGCAGGAGACACAGTAAGAAGCTGCTGCTGTTTCAAGTATTGTGCAAAATATCTGTCTGGCAGGAAAAGGGAAATTCAGTGGTGTGGCATTGTTTGAATCCGTGGACATCCTCCCTCCTCCCCTCCCAAAAAAAGGTGGAGGTGAGAAATCACTTAACTTTTGGCACTGCTTAAAGGTGCAGAGATCAAGAAATCCTCCATTTTTGGTTTAATGTGAAATTTCTGATCTTAATTTAATCTTAATTTAGTTCAATTAAATTAATTAAATTTAAT
Organism: Melospiza melodia melodia; assembly: GCF_035770615.1. Classification (NCBI taxonomy): domain Eukaryota; kingdom Metazoa; phylum Chordata; class Aves; order Passeriformes; family Passerellidae; genus Melospiza; species Melospiza melodia. The sequence continues at coordinate 3,409,701 of NW_026948797.1, read as the reverse complement.
CAAAGGTTTGTGTTAGATACAAAGACTTTACCCAGTGACCCAGAGCAGGTCTGGTCCAAGCTCCTTTGTCATCGTTCCAGGATGTGGATGCTGCCTGAGGGAACAAGGTGGATCAGGGAACCAAGGTGGATGCCGTGAAGATGAGATAAACTTCCTGCAAGCCCTCTACGAATCAGTAAGAGTATCCCAAATTTCCCAGTCTCCAGAGGCTCAGAGGCCAAGAGCTGGTCAGTGTGGTAGATGAGTAATGCGATGGTTGACCCTCACAATTAAAAGGCAAATATAATGTATATGTGTTCAGAAAATTACAATAGATTTATGGTTCTGTTTTACCCCCCTTGCATTGTTATCAGGGGACAGCCTGGGTTTGGGACATTTGGGATGGCTGGCTCGTTACCATGGCAAAACATGACCTCCAATCAAGATTTAAGGAAGTGAATTCCACCACTGGACAGTGAAGAAGGAGTCAAGGGACAGGACTTTGGCAGGGGCTAAAGAGTTAAAAGGTGAAGCCTCCATTGTGGGGGTGAGCACATGGTGGGATCCTCTGCACTGCTCCCGGCACTGTAATATTTTCTCTATTCAGTCTTCTGTTGTATTTTTGATAAGGTTTAATAAACCTTTCTAAAGTTTTGGAAGCGAGTAGCATCTCTCACATCTGTGATGCAGCTCCTCCCCAACTCTCTTCTACACCTCAGCTCAGGACAATCAGTGAAACATTTGGGACAGAAAATGAATTTGTTTGACTTCCAGCAGCTGTCCCAGATGCAGACCCAGATCTCTCACCCCTCGGTGGTGCCATCCATGGAGAACAGCCAGAAACTGGACCTGGACAGCATCATCAGCGAGGTCAAGGCACAGGATGAGGACATCAACAGCTGGAGCCGTGCTGAGGCTGAGTCCTGGTACCAGAGCAGGGTGAGGAGGTGCAAACAAACAGGGAGATTTTTGTTGAGCATTTCCCAAAGGCTGAGTTATACTGGAGAGAACAAGCAGCGAGGACAGGGGAGAAAGGTGTAAAATCGAGTGGATTTGGAGAGGAATTCAGATAGTTCCTTGGAGATGTTTGGCAGTTGCACTTGATGATTTGAAGGTCTTTTCCAGCCTTCCATGATTCTTCACAACTCTCTGGGAAAATGCTGCTTTGATAATGAGAGATGGAGGAGCAGAAGGACACAGAAGGAGGAAGCTGAAGGGGATGAGCGTGGCAAGTGCTGGTGAAGAGAGGATCAGAGCAGGGTCAGTCTCTGCCTGTGCCCCGTGTCACCTCCCTGCCCACCCAGCACGGGGAGCTGCAGCTCTCGGCCGGCTGGCACGGGGACGGCCTCCAGAACACCAGGCTGGGGATCTCAGAGATGAACCACCTGCTCCAGCAGCTCCACTCAGACATGGACAGTGTGAAGGTGCAGGCACAGGACCTCCACAAACGTGGGGCACTCCTGTCTCCACCCCTGGCTGTAAGGGGCCTGGAAATCAGGATCCAGACCCATCACAAGGTCGCTGGACTTGCTGCCCGCAGGTGGCTGGGCTGCAGATGGCCATTGCTGAGGCAGAGCAGCAAGGGGACATCGCTCTCAAGGATGCCAGGGCCAGGCTGGAGAAGCTGGAGGCCACTCTGCAGAAAGCCAAGGCTGACCTGGCCCGGCAGCTCCAGGAATACCAGGAGCTCATGAACATCAAACTGGCCCTGGACATTGAGATCGGGACTAACATGAAGAGTGAGGAGAGCAGGTGGGAACTCCCCCTGCAAACCAAATCCCATCCAAATGCAGAAACGCTCTCACCTTTGCCCGGCAAGGAGGTGAAAGGTCTCACAAAATTTTGCAGAGGAAATTCACCCCCATCCTACACAGTAACACTTGTCATTCCAAATCCTCTTTGATACTCCCCATCAGACCCAGCCCCCACTGGGTCTGTTTTCCAAGGTTCTTGGTGCAAAAATATTGCTTAAAATTATCCTTAAAAGGAACCCTGACTTTTCCATCCTCTCTTTCTTCCTGTCTGGAGAAGGTGTTGGTGCCATCAATATTTGTAAGTAATCCATCTCACAAACAATATATTAAGTCATTACTTGATTGTACCTGGAATTGAGGATAAGACAAGGAAGGAAGGATGCAGCTTGTAGTTATCTGCACAAAAATGAATATAATTTTTCCAGCCCTTTAGGTGGGAGGCCAAAGAGCCTGAGACACGTTTTCCTTGCCCAGATTTTAATTTGAAGGGATCTGTATATTGAGATTTTCCCTTGGGAGACTCAGATGCCTCAGGCCAGGAAGAAAAGCTGGAGAATAAGATGTGTGAAATCCAGTCAGTGATAGACTGTCCAAGAAATAACTGGAATGTGTGAAACTAAAGCTTGAAATTCCTTTGTACTCCTCAAACAAACCCTGTGCCCCTGCTTTCCCATGGCAGTCGTGGTCTTACCTGGGAGCAGCTACAGAGGTGGGAACATTCTGGGGCTGGGAGTGGGTTTCAACAGCAGGCTTGGAATGGGGGGGCTCGGCTCCGGAGCAGCAAGCAGCTCCAGCGTGGGGTTTGTGTCTAAAAGCACCACCCAAGAAAGCCCCCGGAGCTGAGCCACTCACCTGGAGCACGGGGAGGCGAGAAGCAGCACCTTCCCCTGCCAGACAAAGCCTTGGAATCATCCCAGAATCCCTGCTTTGCCATTGAGGGAAAACCTTCCCAGCGCTGTTTCTCAGCTTGGGAGCGCTCCCTCTCCCCGTCCAAACAATTCCCCTGCGTATCCCTCCCCCAGCTGGCAGTGCAGCTTGTCAGTGAATAATCAGCTGTCTCATTAACGAGTCTCATTAACGTCAGAGCTCAGCGAGCACCTTCCCAGTGCCGCGGTGCCAATCCAGAGGAGGGGCAGGAATTATGTTTACCTCTGCAAGCAGAGCCTGTTCTTTCACCTGCCCAGGAATCCAGGGGAGTTGAGCCCATGGTGCTCCCTCCCACCTACTCCTCCCTCGCTCCCCAAATTCTTATGAAATGGAAAACAAAACATCTTCCCACAGGCAGTTTCTCCATTCCCCAATTCCTCTGGCATTGCTGGCTCACTCCAGGGCTCTCCTACATCCCAAAATTCAAACTTAATTTTCCATAGGTGAGAGGGCTCTCTCTAATGTCCTAATTAATTCCTCACCCACCCCGAAGGGATCATTTTAAACTCAAAGCCCACATAATGCACAGGTGTCCCAGAAGAAAATCATTCCCCTTCTCAGAAGCTGGAGACAGGTTAGAAACAGGGGAAAAGGGGGGTTAGAAGGGAAAAAAAAAAAAAAAAAAAGAAGGAACAACAATTGTTGAACACAAACCATAAATTTTAAGTTTTACATAACTTGGAAAATCATCTCAGGTTAAATACCTTCAGGTATAGCTTTTGGAGTTTTTTTGGGTTTGGTTTTTTTTTGTTTGTTTTGTTGTTTTTTTTTTTTTTGTTCTTGTTTTGTTTGGGTTTGGGTTTTTTTTTCCTGTGCCAAAATGTAAACCAGCTCGTTCCTCCCATTTTCTGCTCCTGCTGAACTTTTTATATGAATTTTATGAAATTTCTTCAACAAACTGCAATCAAACAATGAGCAGTGCAGGATTTCCGTGCCACCATGAAACCCCCCTGCAAGAGTCATTTTAGAGCAATTTTAGAAGATTTGGCCTTGTCACTGGCTGCTGCTCAGAGCCTTCCCATCTCCCACTCCTCCTGGCTCAGTTTGAGAAGAGGGGGAGCACTGGAGCATTGGGAGAGATCCCAAAGCAGCATCTTGGAAGGCTTTCCAGGATTAGCAGCCAACAGAGACCAGAAGGTGGGGCTGGTTTCATCTGGCCGTGAACACCACCATCCCAACCAGCCAGAGAGCAGAAAGACAATTTAGGGTGAAAAGTTGTTCCCCTGGAGCATCTCCCCCCCTCCACGGACTGAGAGCAATTTGGGCAGTCCCTGGAGATGCCAGAAGAGCAGGAATGCTCCAAGAGGTTTTGAAAACCAAGGAAGATGCATCCCAAGGATCAGAGCCAAACTTTTGGAAAGGCTCATTCCAGATGAGGGAAAGCAGTCAGGCTTGATCTCCATCCCCTGTCTGCAGCAGCTGGCAGAGCCACTAGGCCAGGAGTTACCAAGGATGTGATTGAAGAAGCTCCCAAGCCAAGTTTTGGGCCAGGTCAGCCTAAGAGACAGAAGTACCCCATGTTTGGGGAGGTCCTGTGCCTGCACCTTCACACTGTCCGTGTCTGAGTGGAGCTGCTGGAGCAGGTGGTTCTGTTGTTGTTATATCTCTAGAGTCCCAGCTGCCCTATCTTCTATCACGTCAGAGTCACCACTTGTTGTTATCATATTTCTAGAGGCCCATACCTTCTGGCTGGTTTTCCCACAAGCAGCTCTTCACAGCAGTGTTGTTCCTGCTTCTTCATCAGGGCCCCTCCAAGGCTCTCCCTGACTGGCCAACCCACCCCCTTTTATCCCAGTTATCCTCATTAGCCACAGCTGCTGCCCAATTAAGGACATCACATCTGCAGCCCATTTAGAGCAACTAGGACTGGGGCAAGGCCACTTACACAATACATATATTTTACTAGGACTCCTACTATATGGTTCATCTCTGAGATCCCCAGCCTGGTGTTCTGGAGGCCATCCCCGTGCCAGCCGGCCGAGAGCTGCAGCTCCCCGTGCTGGGTGGGCAGGGAGGTGACACGGGGCACAGGCAGAGACTGACCCTGCTCTGATCCTCTCTTCACCAGCACTTGCCACGCTCATCCCCTTCAGCTTCCTCCTTCTGTGTCCTTCTGCTCCTCCATCTCTCATTATCAAAGCAGCATTTTCCCAGAGAGTTGTGAAGAATCATGGAAGGCTGGAAAAGACCTTCAAATCATCAAGTGCAACTGCCAAACATCTCCAAGGAACTATCTGAATTCCTCTCCAAATCCACTCGATTTTACACCTTTCTCCCCTGTCCTCGCTGCTTGTTCTCTCCAGTATAACTCAGCCTTTGGGAAATGCTCAACAAAAATCTCCCTGTTTGTTTGCACCTCCTCACCCTGCTCTGGTACCAGGACTCAGCCTCAGCACGGCTCCAGCTGTTGATGTCCTCATCCTGTGCCTTGACCTCGCTGATGATGCTGTCCAGTTTCTGGCTGTTCTCCATGGATGGCACCACCGAGGGGTGAGAGATCTGGGTCTGCATCTGGGACAGCTGCTGGAAGTCAAACAAATTCATTTTCTGTCCCAAATGTTTCACTGATTGTTTGTCCTGAGCCGAGGTGTAGAAGAGAGTTGGGGAGGAGCTGCATCACAGATGTGAGAGATGCTACTCGCTTCCAAAACTTTAGAAAGGTTTATTAAACCTTATCAAAAATACAACAGAAGACTGAATAGAGAAAATATTACAGTGCCGGGAGCAGTGCAGAGGATCCCACCATGTGCTCACCCCCACAATGGAGGCTTCACCTTTTAACTCTTTAGCCCCTGCCAAAGTGCTGTCCCTTGACTCCTTCTTCACTGTCCAGTGGTGGAATTCACTTCCTTAAATCTTGATTGGAGGTCATGTTTTGCCATGGTAATGAGCCAACCCTCTCAAATGTCCCAAACCCAGGCTGTCCCCTGATAACAATGCAAGGGGGGTAAAACAGAACCATAAATCTATAAAACTTCTCTTAACATACATACATGACATTTAATTGTGAGAGTCAGTCATCGCAGGCTGGATCAGCCCAGCTCCACAATTAAACATCTGGAGACACTGAGCCAACCTTGCTCTTCCACTTCCCAGGCGATGCCAACCCACCCAGGGCCCGGCCAGGAAAATGCTGAATCCTCTGAGCTCCTTTTAGGCTGTATCCCAAAGAAAGTGCTCAACTGCCAGAGCTCCCACACAGCTTCACCCCGAAACACTGAGTGGCTTTCGGGGTTACGTGCAGGAACTTCTCCATGGAGCAGAACATGTTCCCAGGCCATGGGAATGCCAAGAAAATCACATAAAAGCACCTCTGAAAGAGGGATTTCCAGGGCTAAGCCTTATCCCATTGCAGCCAAAGAAATTAAGTGTTCCCACCCATGGCACAGAGCCCTGTTGATATTCCAGTAAGAATAGGACTGAAAATCACCTATTTCATGTCTCCAGGAAAGATTTACTCACCTTTCCTGCAGTTTTCTCACTCTGAACCCACATCTTTCACTGAAAAATAAATAGATGTACAGTCCAAACTCACAGGGATTTGCCCAACAATTCCAGCAGAAAGGAATGCCCAGGTCTGGTTTTCCTGGCAGCAATTCCCCATGGAAGACACTCCTGCAAGTGATGAGAGGTGTCACTCCATGGATCTTTGGGATGGCAAAGGCTGCACAGGGATCAGGATCTGCTCCAGGTGCTCGTGGCTGACTCCCATCAGCAGCTGCTGGGTTGGGCATTTGGAGGTGGAAGAGGGGGATTAGATTAATGTTCCTGTTTAATCAGGGAATATGCTGAGCTCAATCATCAAGTCCAACTCCTGGCCCTGCCCAGGGCAATCCCAAGGACCCCACCATGTGTTTAACTTGAATAATGAGGAGCAAAGTGATGTTTTTTCTCCCCCCTGCAGGGATGAGGAGCAAACTCCCCCCACACCTGTGCAGAGGCCGAGTTTGTTGGGCTCACAGCTCCTGCAACCAAATACAACATTTATTCCAGGCTTTTAGGGAGAATAGCAGCCAGTGTTGGCAGTAGGAAGGCGAGGCCTCTCCCTCTCTGGAGGTCCCTCTCTAGAGGGACCTAAAGGTCAACTTTTGGGGAGATTTTAATTTAAAAGAGTAGAATTCCACCTTAAGTGGATCACCTTTAGCTGAGTGTGTTCATTTAGGGTATTTGGAAACCCCAACTGGCCCAAACCTTCCTTCTCCTCTCTGTGTCCAGTGACATTCATCATCTTCCTGAGAGGAGTGAAAGGCTTGAAGAGAGCAGCCCTGGGAATTTGCAACCTCATTATCTGCTGGCATTAAACACCTTTCTTTTTCATTCCCCAAACCCTTTAAGTGCTCCAGGACACACAGATTGAGCAAAGCCGAGCTGAAAGCCAAGGTGGAGTGCCTCTTCCAAGGGCACTGAAGAGCCTCTGTAAAGTGGTAACAACTTTTCCTTTGCTTTTCCTCCCTGCTATGTCCCTTCAGGGACTCTGTGAAATTGGGCTCCCACAACCCATCACTAAATTCCAGAGATTTTTGGTGTTCTACGTGTATGTCAGTCAACTGCTCTGCATTTCAAAGGTGTTACTCCTGCTCTATTTGGGCAGTATCCCAAGAAATCTGTTCCAACCTCATGGGGAAGAGAGATGCCAAGGGCTTCATTCTTCAGATTTCCAAATTTGTATTAAAAAGGCTTTTTAAAAGTCGATATTCACAGCCCCTGCTGGGTTTTCCTATCTGTGACACATCCTCTGCCCACCTCTTGCTGCTGCTGAGTCACTCATGTCCCCAGAAACAAAGGTTTGGCCTTAAAGCTCCAGATCTGGGACTGCAGCCCCAAAGTCCCACCAAGGGTTTAATCAGTAACTCATCTCCTCACTCTGTCTGTATTCCTCATGTTCTTGCTCTCCTCAACATGAGGAACTGAGAGGAACCACTGGATGACAGCAGCTCTTTGGACACAAAGACTGCATTTGTGGAGGTGATCCCTGGAACAGGGAACCACCAAAGCCCAGGGAAGGATGACTCAGGACACCGAGGTGTCCATTGCAATCCCAAGTTGTGGCTTTCCAAACCTCTTACAGAGCATGGGAACAATAAAGGCAGTTCTGATGGGATTTGGATGAACTGCACCTCTCAGGCTCGCAGTAACCTGAGCAGTGAGGGGTCTGGTACAGCCAGTGACCGAGCTGCCACCAGTTGTAACATCTGTGGGGACACAGCAGAGACCATCACCTCTGGAACTGCAGCAAATCCCACGGAGACCCCACCTCCCACTGTGTGACACCTTCTTCCAAAGCATTTTCCAAAGCACTTCCCAGCATTTAATCCAATCGAAAGATCCTAAACCCCCAGGGTTTTCCCCAAGTGGGAGACCTCCCATGAATGAAGATGAGGTTTGTGCAGCCTCAGGTCTCATCCAATTGCAGTCTCAGCCATGGCTGCATTGGGCACCTTTGCCACTCCAGCCAAGGTAAACTGGAACAAGGGAGGCTTTTCTACCTTCCCTAGCAGACACCTGTTTTGTAAACCAGGACACCCCTGCAGACCCCTCCTGCCACAACCCCTCCCTCAGATTCCTGCCCCACAGCACTCCCAGGCCTGTCTGTGTTGGTTGGCTCATCCAAAGCAGAAGGAATTCCCAATTTCCACAGAAAACATGGAGAAAGGAGCTGCAGCCAGAGAGCCCCAAAACACAACCAAGGTCTGGGGCAACACAAGGATTGAGGACAACCATGAGGTTAACTCAGGCTCTTCTCCTGCCCAGGTCCCCTCAGGATGTCCAAGAGCCCCAGAGCCAGAGCATCCAAGAGCTCCCAAATACCTCCAGCAAAGCTGGGGGTTGAGGCTCTAATCCAAACCAACCACGGGACAGGGAAGAGGAAAGAAACACCTGGAACAAAACCAAACCCTTCATCTGAAATGTCCATCTTTTCACTACCATACACCACCCTTCCATGCAGGGACATGATTCCAACGATCTGGTCCTTCCAGGGATTCAGCACATGCAGGAGCAGCAGGAAGAACCCAATCCCAACACCACGAGGGCACAGTGTAAGAGGGGAAAGCCCTGCCCCAAACCAGGTGGGACCAACCTTCAAGTGAGGATCGAGGAGATGCTGCTTTTCCAAGGATTTGGCCAATGAGTGTCTAGAAAAAGCCACCACGTTCCAGGCATTGGCTTCAGTTTAAACTAATCAGCAATTTCCCCAAATTAATGAACGTGTTGGAAAACACCCAGATCAGCAATCTGTAGGAAAATCCCCTTGAGAAATAGATTTGGCCCTGCAGAGGTTTCCTGGCATTAAAATGCAGCATTCTACCTTTTTCTAGGTAGAACCAACAACAAAATGGTCATTTACCCTTAACCCGCCAGCCAGACTTTATTAATTCCCAGTAAATTCCCATTTATTTTTAAGAGTTGTATTTATCAGCAGGTTGAGTCACTCTTTCCTTCAAATTTCTAGCTTGAAAGCAGAGACACTGGCAAAAATTTAAGATCTCCTTGGATAAAAAGCATTTTACACATTTGAAGTCTCAATTTCAGTTCACCCAATCAGTAAAAAGGGGGAATTTTCATCTGAAAATAATTCACCAGACCCAAATTCCCTAACTCTTTTTGTCCTTACACAAGGCCTGACTATGGCCCCTGTGACTTTAAATCATTCCTCAAACCTGAATAGGACAGACCAGGTGCTGCTCTGGCTGCCAAGCACAAGAAATGTTAATTAGTCCCCATTCTTCACATCACAAGCATTTTGTGGAAGTTTCGTGCAGCCTCACCCTGTGTTCCACACAAATAAAAGGAAAAGGTGCTCTGCAGAGGGAACTGCCCCCAGGAATCTGCTTCCAGCACCAACTCCTGTTTCAGCGCTTACCGTGTCCTGCTGCTCCCACTGCCTCGGCTGCGGCCGTGCTGAAGGGAATTCTGTCTCTTCCTCCATAGCTCTTCCAAGGAACTGGTGTGGTTTCAGCACTGCCCTGTGTCCCTGGGGTGCTCTGGGCTGCTCCGGCAGCAGAAACTGTGATGGTTCATGGTCAGGGCCCAGAAGGGCTGGTGGAAGTTGTCCTGCAAGACGTGGCACAGTTTTGGTGCGGCCGAAGCAGAGTTTGGTTGCAGCGGTGCCAACTTTGGTTCCAGGCTGGGCAGGGCCTCCTAGCCCTGCACCATCGCCCCCATCACCATGACCCCCTGAACCATCATCCCCTGCACTATCACCCCCATCATCACCATCACCCCCATCACCATCACCCCCATCACCATCACCCCCTGCACCATCAGCCTGTGAGCCATCACACCCTGAACCATCATCCCCTGCACTATCACCCCCATCATCACCATCACCCCCATCACCATCACCCCCTGCACCATCACCCCCTGCACCATCAGCCTGTGAGCCATCACACCCTGAACAATCACACCCTGCACTATCATCCACATCCTCACCATCACCCCCATCACCATCACCCCCTGCACCATCAGCCTGTGAGCCATCACACCCTGAACCATCACACCCTGCACCATCACCCCCATCACCATCGCCATCATCACCATCACCATCACCATCATCACCATCACCCCCTGCACCATCAGCCTGTGAGCCATCACACCCTGAACTGTGGAGACAGATGGGCATGCCAGACCTCTCCTTTGGGGAGATGTCTCTTGAATGAGCTGTGATAAGATCATCTCAACCCTCCTGGACTGAGAAATCCTCTTGGTCATGGTGAGTTCTCAGCATGCTTTGGAGCCCCACGTAGATTCTTTGTAACCCACTGGTTTTTCCCCATTTGTACCACCCCTGCTTTTCCCCATTAGACCTCCGCTTCTGCCCTGTTCAGGAGGGAGCTGCCATCCCTGGCCTCATTTACAGGGTGGTGGAATAAAGGAACTCTGTGAATAACCCCACAGTGCTCCTGTCTCTTTGTCCCTGTGTTGGCCTGGGGACACCTCACAAGGCAGAGCTGGAATCCCTGCTCAAAGCTGAGCTGGCTGCCCCTTGCTGAGGCTGCCTGACACCCCTAGAAAGTTGTCTCCTGTGGGACCTCTCTGTGGGAAGGTTGCAGTGTCTGGGTCAAGCGGTCAGACCCGTGACCGGCCATCACAAGGCTGAACCACCACCCTCATCACCACCACCCCCACCACCATCACCCCCTGAACCATCACATCCTGAACCATCATCATCACTCCCATCACCATCACACCCTGAACCATCAGCATCACCACCATCACCTTCATCACCATCACACCCTGAACCATCACCTCCATCACCACCACCCCCATCACCATCACCCTATCATCATCACCCCCTGAACCATCACCACCATCATCACACCCTGAACCATAACACCCTGAACTATCACCCCCATCACCATCACCACCATCACCCCCATCAGCACCCCAGAGCTGCTGCTCTGCCCAGAGCTCCATCCCAGTGTGCAGATGGTGAAGTACCAGGAGAAGGAGCAGCTCGAGACCCTCAACAAGGAATTTGCTTCACTCACTGACCAGGTGAGCTGAGAACCTCCCCCAGCTCCAGTTCCCAGGGTCTGGAGCCCAAGGGAGGTGTTGGGCATGGACAGGGCATGGAAAGGGCACGGAAAGGGCACTGAAAGGGCACAGAATCCTGTCAGGACAACTCATAAGAGACATCAAGGGAACTTGCACAAGCTGTCAGAGGAGAATCTTGGGATTTATGAGGCCTCGGTGCCCAGGTACTGCTGCTCTGACCTCTGGGCCTGACTGGGGCAGGGAACAAGCTGAAACCAGCTCCAGCTGCCCTCCAGTCCCCTCTCAGGCCTCTCTGCACAGCCCACATTTGTTGCAGAGCTGGTTTTGAGAATGTCTTTGCTTTTTTGTGCATTTCCACACGGGTGCCCCCAAACAAAAGCTGTGGATTGGGAAACTCTGCCGGGTGTGCCAAGAGCAGGAACACATCCCACTGCCAGGCCATCAGCACTTTGCCATGGGATACCTGGGAAAAAACCCACAGGGATCATCCAGTCCAACCCCTGGCACTGCGCGGGCTCCTCAAAATCCCACCCCGTGCCCAAAAGCATTGTCCGAACATTCCTGGAGCTCTGGCAGCCTTGGGGCTGTGACCATTCCCTGGGGAGCCTGTTCAGAGCCCCACCACCCTCTGGGGAAGAGCTTTGCCTGATATCCAGCTTGACCCTCCCCTGCCACAGCTCCAGCCATTCCCTGGGTCCTGTCCTGGTCCCCAGAGCAGAGATTGGAGCTGTCCCTCAGGATGAAGCTGCAGCCCCTGAGGAGTCTCACCTCAGTTTCATTTTCCCCAGCCAGACCAACCAAATGACCCCAGCTGCTCCTCATGGGGGCCCTCCAGACCCTTCACCACCATCGTGACAATCCTCATCCCATTTTCCTTTCTGGCATTCAGGTTTGGATCCTGGAGCAGCAGGAGAAGGTGCTGGAGACCGAGTGGAGCTTCCTGCAGAATGACAGAGCAGCATCAAGGCCATGCTCAGGGCGTTTATCTGGAATTTGAGGGAGAAATTGGGAGCCTTCAGCCGCAGCAGAGCCCAGTTACAAACAGGCCTGAGAGCAGCAAAGCAGGATTGGGAAACCAACAGGAAAATGTGAGTAAAAAACAAAGAAATGCAACTTCAGAGATCAAAATGTTGCTTGAAATTAGTGAACAGACAGAAACACTGGACCTTTTGGGGTAGCAAATGGTTCCCAGAAAACTCGTAGGTGAAGATTAAAGAGATTCACCTCCAGTAGATCCCCATGGTGGAGGTGAAGAAGATGGAAAGATCTCAGTACAGAAAATAACATCCACATTTACAGACACATGGACGAAGCAGAATATCCCTATTCCACATTTTCTTTCCCTTCCTTCTGACTCAGAAATTCAGATTTCCAAGTGTTCAGCAGCTATTTAAGGTCACACAAAAGCAGTTCTGCAGCAGAAACCTCTCTGAAAACACATTTGTTTTCCCACGGGCTACAAAACAAGAGTAAGGTATCCCAAAACACTGTCTGGGGAGAGGGAAAAAAATCAGAGTTTCATTTGTTTCACTTGTGGCCTGAAGGAACTCAAAGAATGAGGGAATTGTGCTGAAATCCAGCAAAACCTCCCATTTTCCCACACAGGTCCAGGGATGAGTAGGGCCTGCACACACATGCCCAGGAGGAGCTACTTGTCCTAAGGAAGGTGAGCAAGGGACTCACCAGCTGAACTTTCCCCACCTGGTTTGGGTTTTTGGGTGGTTGTGGTGGCTTCTTTCCCCAAGGCAGCACAGGAAACAAGTACAAGCAGAAGCTGGGTTTGTTCAGGCTCCAGTCAGACCCCAGATCCCAGGAGCCAGAGCACGGTCATGGCGCCAACCCTGAGGGCAGCCCCGAGTTTGCTCCCCCTCCTCAAATTCCTCTTTCCATCCCCAAAGCATCTCCAGAACACGGAGGGAGTTCTCTTGGCCAAAGCCGAGCTGGAAGCCAAGGTGGAAGGGCTGAAAGAAGAGGGTGGGTATCAAGCTGGATATCAGGAAAAGGCTCTTCCCCAGAGGGTGGTGGGGCTCTGAACAGGCTCCCCAGGGAATGGTCACAGCCCCAAGGCTGCCAGAGCTCCAGGAATGTTTGGACAATGCTTTTGGGCACGGGGTGGGATTTTGAGGAGCCTGCGCAGTGCCAGGGTATCGCTGGCTGGGATCTCTGTACAAATCACGAACAGGACGGGATTGCTGAGGAACGCGTCTCAAGCTGTTTTATTTTCCAGCATCAGTCTCATTACACGGTGATGGCAATGGGAAGCTGCCAGCAGCTCACATCCTCAGCAGCAGACAAAGAACTCAATGTTACAACTTCCTTTAAAAGTTTTTTGACCAATCACACAAAGAAAAAGCACACTGACAGCAGTTCTATCCAATCACTGTAGGCACATGTACCTGTGGTTAAAACAATGCTTGCTTATTTCAAATACAATACCTGCTTGCAAGCCTTAAAACACAATGCACAGATCTCCATTATTAAGCTTCAAACTTCCTAATATCTCGCTAGATATTCTTTTCTGTAGCTTGGGGAGTTATTCTAGCCAACCTTAATACACAGACCATTGTTCTGTTTGTCCTTACTTTTCTACTTTTTACATAACTTTTCTGCTGACCTATCTCATGGCTATTGGTCAGCTCTAATCACAGTTCTGCTGTCTCTGAGCCTGCCTTTTGCAGCTTTCCCAAACCCCTCACCAGGGGCTGGACTGGATGATCCCTGTGGGTTTTTTCTCAGGTATCCCATGGCAAGGTGCTGATGCCCTGGCAGTGGGATGTGTTCCTGTTCTTGGCACACCCGGCAGAGTTTCCCAATTCCTGAGAACGTTCTGCAGAGAGGTGAGAGGTTTTCCTCAGTGTTCCAGCAGTTATTCCCATTTCCCAGCTGGATTCAGAAGCTGGTTATCCTGGGGGAGCAGGGTGTGGCCCAGGGCTCATGGTGTTTGATTGTGAAATGGTCACCACAAAGGGGACCCAGCTGGACATCGAGGGTGGCACCAGTCTGGGGCTGGACTGGCAGCACAGCAGGCACAGCCCCTGTCCCCACCAGAGCTCCATTGGCTGCAGCCCCAGACACTTCTGTGAGGGTCAGCAGCCAAATCCACACCTGGATGGAGCCGTTGTGGGCATCAGGGCCTGGCACAGGGACATTGTCTGCAGGAGCTGGGCACGAGCTCAGGCCTGGCAGCAAAACAAAGTGAGAGCACCTGGAAAGGGTGGGGTGGGGCCCAGCTCTCTTCAGGCCAACTTCAACTGCACGGAAACACCCCCCACTCCCTGATCTGCTCTGGTGTAACTCAAGATGTGTTTGGGGATGTGCAACAACACCTTTTGAGCTGTCTATGGGATATGGAACTGCCTTAAGTAGAAGGAGGGAAGGTTTAGATGGGATATTGGGATGAAATTCCTTCCTGTGAGGGTGGGCAGGGGCTGGGATGGATTTCCCAGAGCAGCTGTGGCTGCTCCTGGATCCCTGGCAGTGCCCAAGGCCAGGCTGGACAGGGCTTGGAGCACCTGGGACAGTGGGAGGTGTCCCTGCCTTGGCAGGGGTGGGATTGGATGGGCTTCCAACCCAAACTGTTCCATGGCTGTGATTTTATTTGGAGGAGATGAGAGTCACTGCAGGCAGCAACCCGGGACAGCTGGGCTGGCACAGATGGTCCAGAGGCTGGAGGGAGAAATCAGGATCACCAGGGCCAGGTGAGAAATTGTGAGCACCAAGGACCACGTGAGAAGTTGGGAACACAATGGGCCCCGTGAGCACAGCCATGAGTGGGAATTGCTGTAGGGAGGGCGGATTTGCTGGTCCTGAGAATTCCACAGCCACCCTTCCTGATACTGGAGCAACTTGTAATCCAGGAGGAAGAAGGGCTAAAATCCCACTCATCCCTCCCATTAAAGCCAGATTCCATTTCAGTCCTGAGCTCAAACCATGACTCCGAACAAAAGTTCCCCCATCCCTCTGCCCAGACTGCAAAATCCAGCCAGGATGGAGCTGTGCAGGCAGCAAACCCCAAAGCCTGCCCCCAGAGCCAGGGCAGGCTCCAGACCTGGCAGGAAGGTGATTCCTGCGTATTTCCCAGAGCTCCTGAGCACCCAGGGCAGCACAAAGAACTTGGCTGAGACCGGACATGCAGCTAAAAGGGAAACTTTAATAAACGACTCATGAAAGACATAAAAAGCATAAAAATCCAACCCAAACCACAATGCCAGGGCAGGGCTGAACATCAGCACAAGAACTGGGAGCAGGTCCTTGGAGTTAGGTCCCTAAAAACTCTTCCTACTGCAGTAACAACAATTTCCCTGGTATGTTGAAGACCCATTTTGGCAGGAACAAGGAGTTTTTGGAACGAGGCATCAACTGAATCCTCACTGCAGGAGACTCCAGATATCACTAAATACCCTTAAATAGGGAGTGGTAAACAGAGACACCCAAAAATAGGGAATTTTTCTCCCAATTCAGTGTGACCCATGGAATTTGAAGTAGCTTTAGATCCCTCAAGCTTTGGGCTTCATTTAAAGAGAGGGAAAAGGTTTAGGAGGTTCTTGAGGAGTTATTTTGCTACAAGGAGCCTGAAATCAATTTGTCAGTGCTGCCTTTGGTCAGAAACAGCTTCAGTCACAGAAGAATGTTGAACCCCAACCCTGAGCCCATTTCCAAAGAAAATAAGGGGAGACCAAAACCTGTTTTCTTCCTGGTATATTTAAAAAACCCAACCCAGGGTGAGCCCTCAGCAGGGGCCGAGGAGCCTGAGGGATTGGAGTCTTCCAAATCCTGTTAGAAGGGATTTAGAATCTTCTGGTCTTTTGCAGAAGCACAGCAGAAATGTGGGATTTGCCTTTCCAAGGGTGAAACCCAGCTCGGAGCAGGGGGTACCAAGCACAAGGGTAACAGCAGGGATACCCCACCTGCATCCCGGGGTAAATTTCACCCCTCAGGCTTGATCCTGCTCCCAGAGGAATGGCTGAACTCCAAGAGTGCAGGATCAAGC
This sequence comes from Melospiza melodia melodia, assembly GCF_035770615.1. Lineage (NCBI taxonomy): Eukaryota > Metazoa > Chordata > Aves > Passeriformes > Passerellidae > Melospiza > Melospiza melodia. The sequence continues at coordinate 3,393,555 of NW_026948797.1, read as the reverse complement.
CCCGGCAGGGCACGGGCAGGGCCTCAGCACTGCAGGCGTTTTGCAGCCAATTCGTCCTGCAAAAGGCTCCAAGGCTTTTCTTTCCATGGTTTCCCTCAGGTGCTGGGAATGCCGAGCTCCATTCCTGGAGTTACTTCCTGACGCTTCTGCGGGTGGACGAGGTGGTGGTGATGGTGTAGGACTTGGAGGAGCCCCCAGAGGAGAAGCCAAGGGCTCCGCTGCCCATTCCTGATCCCAGGCTGAGGCCTCCGATCCCTGCTGCCAGGAGCCCGCTGGAGCTGGAATATCCACCGCCACCGCTGGAGCTGACCACGGCTGCGGGGAGAGGAGCAGCGTGAGCACCTGGAACCCCCAGCCACGGAATCCATTGGCTGGGAAGAACACTAAATCACACCCAGTGCCCCTCCTGCCACGGCAGGGACACCTCCCACTGTCCCAGGCTGCTCCAAGCCCTGTCCAGCCTGGCCTTGGGCACTGCCAGGGATGGGGCATCTTCTTGAAAATCCATTCCAGGCCCTCCCCACCCTCACAGGTGGGGAATATCCCAATATTCCCATCTAAATCCCATCTATTCCCTTCCCGATATACCATCTAAACCTCCCCTTTTTCAGTTTGAAGTCCTTCCTTCTTGTCCTGTCACTCCATCACCCAACCTGGCTCAGGATTCCCTGAGCTTGGAGAACTCATGGAGAACCCCTAGAAAATCCATGGAGAATCCCATTTCAAAACACACCCAGCTCATCTCCCGGTGCCCCAAAGTTGTGGGAATGTGGTTCCCCAATTCCCAGCAGGAATGAAGTGGCTGAAAATCAGAGCCACTGGTTTGGAGCATCCCTGAGAGAGCAGCTCCTGCCCAAGGTCCGGGCCAGGTGAGGATCCAGCACTTCCCAAGCTGGAAAAACACCCTCTGCCATCACCTGTGCAGCAATTCCCAACCCAGGGAATGCATTTCCCATTAGAGCTTTTCTATCCACACAAAAATGGGAGGAAAGGAAGATCCCTTGGCCCCAAGTCCAATTGCATCCGGGTGAGTTGGAGCTGAGCTTGGGATGGAGCCCCAGCACCACCCCCAGCCTCAGGGTGCTCCCACTAAGGAGGGGCTGAACTGGGTGAACTGGGACACTCTGGGCTCTCTTTTCCAAGGGTTTAGAGTGAGGTGGAGCCGTGATAAACAACAAAATCCACTCACAGATGTTGACGTTGCCAACTCCATCGCCAGCCAGCCTGAAAAGACAAAGGCAAGGGGAGGGATTAAACTCAGCTTTCCTTGGCCCTGGGCTTGAGGAGGAGGAGGACAGAGGCAGGGAGTTACTGCTCCAGCTGTACCTGATCCAGGGAGGATCCCTGGGCCCTCCAGGGCTTTGTTCCAGCCCTGCCTTTCCCAGCTCTGTTATCACCATTGGGGGGAGGACAGAGCACAGAGGTTCTGTCCTAATCCCACAGGGATTTCCACTTGGAAATGTTCTGCCACAGCATCAAACATGATGGAAACCAATTTTTTCATTCTTCACTTATTTTCCCCAGGTTTTTTCCTCCCCCAGAATCTGCCAGTTTGCCTCTTCAGCCAAAGCACTTCCAGGACCAGAACCCAGTTTTTCAAAGGTTTCCCTGTCTGCATTTCCTTGTGGAAATCAGAACTGGGCTCTCACAGCGTTCCCAGGCAAAGGGAGCAAAGGGCTCCCAGACCCTTCCCAGAGGGGACCCAGGGAGTCTTTGCTCACCAATCCCCCCAGGTGTGCTCACCTGCTCTCCTCGCCCTCCAGCAGCTTCCTGTAGGTCGCGATCTCGATGTCCAGGGCCAGCTTGACGTTCATGAGCTCCTGGTACTCCCGGAGCTGCCGGGCCATGTCAGCCTTGGCTTTCTGCAGGGCGTCCTCCAGCTCGGCCAGCTTGGCCCTGGCGTCCTTGAGGGCCATCTCCCCGCGCTCCTCAGCCTCGGCCACGGCCGCCTCCAGCTTCGCTCGCTGCAGGGACAGAGCGGCCACATCAGGGGGCTCCTGATCCCTGGGGGAGGATCCTGGGCTCCAAACCTCGGGCTCTGCTGCCCAGAACCCTTTGTGGATCTGGAGCTCAACTGGATCCCTGCGACTTCATCCCTACCTGGTTTCTTGGGCACTGGATGGAGATGGAAACTCATCTCCTTCCAAGGTCTCCCAGAAGAAGACCAAGTTTCTCTCTGGCTACACTTTTTTCAGGTGATCCTCAGCTTCCCAGTCCCCCACATCCCACAGATCCCTTGGGGTTCAGGAAAGCTCAGGTTTTCTCTGCTAATTTCCCCAGTTATTTCAGAGCTGGGCAGGCTCTGGCTGAGATGTGGGCAGGACTGGAGCACACCTGGTGCTCCAAACACCCACACCCACCCCAAGACCAGTCCTGTGGGGCCCAGGAACCCTCAGCTGTGCCCCCACACCTCCCAAACCCCCATGTTTGGCATGACGGGCTCCCTAGAGGCTTTGTGCTCCCATCCTTTGTCCAAGGGAGCCCCACCAGAACAGCTCTTGGCTGGTGCCAGAGCCTCCCTGCCCTGAAACCAAATAATCCGGGATGAATCACCAGGTTTATCTGGAGCCTTGGGAGCTCCAGGCCAGGCCTAAGCCACGGCCCTGATAAAGCGATAAGACCTCAGTGAAAGCGAGCAGAGCTCCCCAAATCTCTGTGTGTGTGCCCAAACATGGTGTTCCCTGCTGTGAAAGGGAGTGGGCAATGATCCCAGGAACAGGAGGCCACGAGGGTTGTGTGGGGGCCCCTCTGTGTCCCAGGGGCGATTTTCACTCGTCTTCTCCCAAATCCAACCTTTCTGGCAGGATCACCCTGCTCCCAGTGCTCTCCCTCCACCTGCAGAACTAAAATCCTTCAGGATGAGCAGTGTAGGCCCCCCAGAATGGTTCTTACAGACCACAGAGCTGTGAAGGTTGGAAAAGATCTCCAAAATCACCAAGTTCAAGGGGTTGTGTGACACCCAGACCCCTGAAACATCCCTACCATCACAGAATGTTAGGGGAGAGCGAACATTCCCTCTTGGCCAGAGCTGGAAGGGACCCACAAGGACCATCATGGCTCAGCACATGACAACCCTAAAAACCCCACTAACCCCGAAATTCAACACTTGAGAGTGTGGTCCAAAAGTTCCTGGAGCTGTGGCAGCCTTGGGGCTGTGACCATTCCCTGGGGAGCCCCTGTTCCGTGCCAGACATCCTCTGGGGGAAGAAGCTTTTCCCAATGTCCAAAGTGACCCTCCCCAGACCCAGCTCCAGCCACTCCCTCAATGCTGTCCCCAGAGGGCTCAGAGCCACATCCCAGCTCCGAGGCCAGAGAAGGGCAGGAGAGGGGCAGCTCCTCACCTGGGCCTTGGCATTCTCGATCTCGCCCTGGATCCTCTGGATGACCCTGTTGATCTCCGTGATCTCATTCTTGGTGTTCCTCAGGTCATCCCCGTGTTTCCCAGCTGTCACCTGCAGCGCCTCATACTGGGACAGAGTAGTGGGACAGAGTGATGGGGTGAGGATGGCAGGGAATGAGCAGGATAGAGCCCCCCCCTCATGGCACAGGGGATACAGGTGCTGACAGAGCTGGAGATCATGAAATCATGGAATGGTTTGGCTTGGAAGGGACATTAAAGCCCATTCAGTGCCATGGGCAGGGACACCTTCCACTGTGCCAGGGCACTCCAAGCCCCATCCAACCCAGCCTTGGACCCTTCCAGGGGTGGGGCAGCCACAGCTTCCCTGGGAAATCCATTCCAGGGCCCCCCCACCCTCACAGGGAGGAATTCCTTCCCAATATCCCACCCATCCCTGCCCTTTGTGCACAGGGAAGCCATTCCCTGTGTCCCATCACTTCAGGCCCTCTCCAGCTCTCCTGGAGCCCCTTTGGGCACTGGAAGGGCTCCAAGGTGTCCCTGGGTCCTCCTCCCCTGGCAGAGCTCACCTTGCTCTGGTACCAGGACTCGGCCTCGGCGCGGCTGCGGTTGGCGATCTCCTCGTACTGCGCCTTCACCTCGGCGATGATGCTGTCCAGGTCCAGGTTCCGGCTGTTGTCCATGGACAGAATCACCGAGGTGTCCGAGATCTGGGCCTGCAGCTCGTTCAGCTCCTGCAGGAAAACCAAGCCCGTTCATCAGTGAGGTTTCAGGGTCCCTCTTTTGGAAGCCAATTGAAGAGAGAATCCAAGGAGAGAAGGGAGAGGGAGGTGGGTAAGGATTCCATCAAAATAATTATTAATGAGGAGGGAAGCAACCTTGCAAAGCACAGAGCAACAACCAACAGCAGAGCTGGAACTGTTTATCCCTACTTTGGCAGCAGGGCTGCTTGTTTCACTGTTATCCCATTCCTTAGACAACAACCCAGCTAGCTGCAGAACCTGCAGGGGCCAAATTCCAGCACCTCTCTCAAGGATTTGTGTCCAGCTCAGGTAATCCCTCCTCTTGCAAACAATGGGGAGGAGGAAGGAGCCTGGAACAAGCAGCTTTCCTTCATTTCTGTCACACAGCACCACCTCCCCCAGCCACTCATTTTCCTTGTTTTCATACAAACAGCATCCCAAATACAATGCCTGCAATCCATCCATCCCACATCCCACACAGGGAGAAATCTGTGTGACAATCCACAGAATTCAGAGGAATCACTTCACTTGCAGGCACAGTTTTGCTTATGGAAGGAATGACTCCATGAATCCATCACCTTCCCCACGTTCATTTCCCAGCCAGCATTCCCTGTTCTCCCCCTCTGAAGGACAGAAGGATCCTCACCGCCTCATGGAAAGCCCTGAGGAAGTTGATCTCATCTGTCAGAGCATCCACCTTGGCCTCCAGCTCCACTTTGTTCATGTAGGCAGCATCCACATCCTGGAAAAACGAGGAATAAACCATGGAGATTGTGGAGCTTTGATGTCTGAGCCCACTCAGCCTCTGGTGGCTTCCAAAGGAGTTCCCCAAACCAGCTCCAGGTGTCCCAGTGGCACCCCAGGGCCTGCAAATCATCTCCCAGGGCACTGAACGCTGCTGGAGTGCAGATCCTGAGAGTCCCGGGGATCCCTTGGATCCCTGTTTGGAAGTTCAGTGTCAGGTTGGACACAGAGACCTCAGGAAAGATCCGGCATCATCTCCAATGCCCCTGGGACCCAGCAGCTCTCCCCTGCATGTGTGGAGACCTCCAGGCCTCCCCTGAGCTGCCTTTGGCTGGAATTCTGCCCCTCAGAGCTTCATCAGAGCTGGAGTACACTGTGAGCGGGGCAGAGAGTAAACTGTGAGTAGGGGCAAACACGGGGAAGGGCTGCCCACACTGCTGATCAGTCCCAGGGAAGAGCCGTGCCTGCCCCATGCCTGGAAGTGTGCAGAGCTGGACGGGGCTTGGAGCACCCTGGGCCCATGGAAGGTGTCCCTGCCCGTGGCAGGGGTGGGAATGGGATGGACTGTAAGGTCCCTTCCCACCCAACCCATGTGGATTCTCTGATCTACGAGGATATTCACCTTCTTGAGCACCACAAACTCATTCTCGGCCGCCGTGCGCTTGTTGATCTCATCTTCATACCTGCCAAAAGAAAAAGGGATTTCTGTGAAATTAGAGCCTGTATTAAAGGAAAAACATCTCAGTGAAAGGTTGTCCCAGTTCTCTTCTCTATCCCTCCCTTTCTTGGGAGCCAGCCCAGCACCTCCCCAGGGCTGGTGCACCAGTGGTGTCTGCTCTGGATGAGCTGCTCCATCACCACCACCTGAAACCGTCCCCTCCCTGCTCCCCCAGAATCCTTAAAATTCCCCGTGCTCCAGAAGATCCCTGCTCCTCCTCTGGGGAGGACCCAGGCTGTGCCCCCACTTTGCCACCAACCCTGCAGGGAGAGACACAAACAGATCCCACAAACTCCTCTGGGCTGATCCCAGCACTTGCTGGAGCTGCTTCCACTCTGCACTTCCCTACTCCAGACTGCTGGCAACACTTTGCAGGTGTTGAACACGTGGCACTGTTCTGGGAAGAGCCAAAGGTAATTAATTACCCTCATTCTCCTCCAAAGCCTCACTAAATTCCAGTCTTGGTGACTGCCATTCTTTAGGTGTTCACCCTCAGATGAGGGGCTCACCTGGAAATCTCCAGGGGTTCTCCTAAAGGTCTCCAGCAGACAAAAATCCCTCTCCACAGATTGTACAGGACCACCACTGATTTGCAAACCCGGATCTTGGAGCCCACCTGGACCGGTCTGTGCACTCCCAACCTGCCCAAACATCCAGCCCCAACCTGCTCTGGGCATCTGGGAATCCTGAAAGCCATCCAAGGAACAGAGCAGGAAGCACTTTGGCTGTTCGGGAACTGTTGCCAGGTTAAGGCTCTTTATTTACATGGGCCCTGCATGGCCAGAGCTGGAATTTGCCTTCCAAAGCAGGAGCTGCTTCACCTGCCCAGCCTCCCCGTCCTGCTCCGACCTGGAATGCTGCCCATTCACACCAGGATCAATGGACGTTGCCCCTCTGGAGGTCACTGAGCTGCCAGCGCAATTCCAGAGGAATAAATCCTGGGAAGTGACGCAGAGGCGCCACCTCTGCACACCAGGGATCAGCAGAGAGAGGTATAAAAACAGTGAATTTCTCCAGAATGGATCACCAAATTCCTCCTCTCCTTGGGGCAGCTCCACCAAGCTGGTCAATGAGCTGGTAAAGCATGGAATCTTGGAATGATCTGGGTTTGTAGAGACCATAAAGCCCATCCCATTCCTACCCCTGCCACGACAGGGACACCTTCTGCTATCCCAGGCTGCTCCAGCCCTTTCCAGCCTGGCCCTGGGCACTGCCAGGGATCCAGGGGCAGCCACAGCTGCTTTGGGAAATCCATTCCAGGGCCTGCCCACCCCCACAGGGAAGAACTTCTCCCTAAATCGTCCAATACTGTCCCAACATCCCTCTGAAAGGCCAGGACACTCCTTGGAACTGAGCCCTGTGGGCAGCATGGCCCCAGCTGGCCCCACACCCTCTCCCGCTGCAATTCCTGAGTTAGGGGCTGGTGTCATTCCTGGAGCCTTTCCTCCCCTAAACATCACCTGGGAATTCCTGTGGAAACCAAACCTATGGGAAAAAGGCCACAGGCACCCCCAGAGCACATCATGGTTTAGGTTTTCCATCTATAACTGAGATTTTCTCCATACAAACGGGGAGCAGCAGGTGCTGCATTCCAGTTACTGCATCCTCATCACTCAGCTCCTAATTCCTGCTTCCCTTCCATTAGCACACAGAGAGTTTGGCTTTCCATGGATCTGTAGCCTAAAGGAATAAATCCATGAGATTAGGACTGAATCCATGGGAAATGTAACTAAACTTTGGGGTTTAATCCCTCTGGCTGCAAACCAGCTCCTTGCAGAGATTCCAAGGCCAGCTGTGGATGGAATAACCGGGCAGGGCTGGGGGCAGCATCATTCCCAGGCAGCTCTTTGGGAATCTCTGGGTATTGACCCTCCCTAAACACACCCTGGGGATTATCAGCTCTGTTTGTTTGCAGTTCCTGCCTGATCCAGTTTGCCAGCTCCGTCCTATTCTTCCCTTTTCAGAGGCATTTCCCGGCTGGGCTGGGCCGGGCTGGGACAAAGGCCACCTTTCTTCTGGGGCTCCTCCCAGGTGACACTGAAAAGTCACTGAAGAACTGCAGGGCAGCTGCTCCATTCCCTGCCCAGGGAATCAGCCCGGAGCTCCTGCGGAACTCTCGGGGCTCCAGCCACCCCAAAGAGCCACTTTGACCCTGAGGAGGCCCCAAAGCACCACCTCCAACCCAGGGAGGCCCCAGAATGCCACGTCCAAGCCTGAGGAGGCCCCAAAGCAAAGCCAAGAGGATGGAGGCACCAGCCCATGTAGGAACAAGGTGCCAGAAAGGAGCAGGAAGAATCCAGGCAGCTTTCCTGGACTAAACACCTCATTGCAGGCCAGAAAACATCTCCTCCCTAGCAGGAGAGCTGGGGGACATTGAGCCCAGCTAAACACCTGTACTGAACACCTCATTCCAGGCCAGAAAATATCTTCTCCTTGTCAGGAGAGCTGGGGACATCTGTGCCCAGCTAAACACCTCATTCCTGGCCAGAAAACATCTCCCTAGCAGGGGAGCCAGGGACATCCGTGCCCAGCCACTGGCCCAGCCAGCAGCTCCACCACCCCGTTCGTTATCAGGGGGACACCGATACTTTACTTGGTCTTGAAGTCCTCCACGAGGTCCTGCATGTTCTTGAGCTCTCCCTCGAGGCGCCCCTTGTCGGCCAGGAGCCCGTCCAGCTGCCGCCGCAGGTTGCTGATGTAGGTCTCGAACATGGGAGCGATGTTGCTCCGCGTCGTCTTCTGCTCCTGGAGCAGGCTCCACTTGGTCTCCAGCATCTTGTTCTGCTGCTCCAGGAACCGCACCTGGGAGGGAGCACAGGGGTCACTCGGGATGGTGGGAGAGAGGGGAGCTGACACTGCAGGGCATGGAAGGGCTGGGCTGCAGGTGGGAATTTGGGTAGCACCCAGGAATTTGGGTGTTTATAGAAGCACCAGAGGAGGGTCATGGAGACCACGCTGAGGAGCTTGGCTGCTCTGGGACCTGGTTTGTGACTTTGAGGAATTAAAGAAAAGCAGATTCTGCTGGGCTGACACTTGACAGAAACCTGCCCCAGACATCAAATCCTCCAGCTGCTCCAACTCCAGGGCTGGATTCCTCACATTTCGGGAATTCCAGAGCGGGATTTACACAAGGTTAGTTAGTGCAAGAGAGCCAAGATGTGCAGGGCAGCATGAACACCCAGGGCAGGCTCTGGTTCCATCTGCTCTCCTGGGACAGCTCCCTCCAGGAGCCTCTCCCTCCCCAGATTTGGTGCTGGGGTGGGGGTGCACAGCCTGCACCCCCATTTGAGCAATCCCAGGTAAATCAGGGCTGCAAAGGTAGCCCGAGCAAGGCAACCTGTTCTGTTGGCAATGCCAGCAGGACTTTACATCGAATAATAAGAATTATTTGATTGCAGTGGGCAAATCCCACCACGTTCTCCAGGACTGATCCTCACCCCATTTGTGAGCAAACCAGTTCTGGGTCCCACCAACCGTTCAGCACCCCCAGAGCTCCAAGCCAGCCCAAGCCCTCACCTTGTCAATGAAGGAGGCGAATTTGTTGTTGAGGGTCTTGATCTGCTCCTTCTCCTCCTTGCGGACCCTCTGGATAGTGGGGTCGATCTCCAGGTTGAGGGGCGTCAGGAGGCTCTGGTTGACGGTGACCTCCTGGATGCCGCCGGGGCTGAGGCCGCCCAAGGCGGCTCCCCCATAGCCGTAGCCCGAGCGGACGCTGAAGGAGCTGCCCCCGGCCAGGCTGACCCTCTTGCCGGCCGAGCCCAGGCTGTAGAGGCTGGCGCTGCCGAAGCCGCCGGCGCGGCCGAGCGCGGAGCTGCGCCCGGAGGACACGGAGCTGACCCGCACCTGGCTGAGCGCGGGCCCGGCGGCCGAGCGGGAGCTGAAGGTCACCGAGCGGGACATGCTGCTGCGAGCGGCGCTCCGGGGGTGCCTCTTGGATGCTGCGAAGCTCGAGAGGCTGCGCTGGAGGCCAGCGGAGTGAGAGCGCTGCCGCCGCCTTCCCCTTTTATCCGTTAGAAAAGCTGGGCTTGGCCCAAGGGCACCGCGGGGATCGTTTTACGGCTCGGAGCTGGGTGTGCCTGGCTGCATTCCCACCCTCCGGCGGCAGGGAAGGGCCGGGGAAGGGACAGGACACACCTGGCGCTGTCCCCGCTGCGCTCCTGCGGCACCTGCGTGTGCGCCGAGCCCAGCCCTGCTCCCCGATCCTGCTGGGAGGATCCCCCGATCCTGTGCCCCGGGAGGGACGCAGGGAATACACACTGGGGAGGATTTGGAAGCGCTGCAGGCGGGTTCTCCCCTGGGCACGGTGCAAAGCTGATAAAGGGGCCCCTGCGCCAGGTCCTGGCTGTTTAATATAAACCAGGGCACTGCCAGCAGCGCCCAGAGCCTGCTGCCCAGGGGGACGTGTTTGCCCTTCCCTCTCCTGCTAATCCCTCAAATAAATACTTAAAACCGAGGTGGGCTAGGAGGGTTGCATCCCACCCAACATTTAGTCCACACTCAAAAGGCGACAGGATTAAAATCCTGGCTGAACATTCTGGGTCCCTGCTTGAATTTTTGGAGTTCTACAAAGAAAAAGCAGAGAAAAAAAAAAAATGGGTTTCAGGGTTTTCACCATTTCCAAATAGTCCCAGAGGGCCTCAACCCTTCACTATCAGGTCATAAATTCCCCAGGAGATTTCAAAGTCTGGCCTGAAAGTGTCACCCTTCAGCTTTTCTGTCCCCAGGACAGGGAGATAAGGCTGGTTGCAAACTCAGCCTGCTCAAAATCCACCCGTCCTGCTCTGGGGGCAGAGGAGAAGCCTGGCTGCTGCAGGGAAAGTCTCTTTTTAAAGAGAGAAAAGGGGGAATTCGATCCAGGAAGAGAGAGACGGGGCAAGATTCCTGCAGGATTCCTGCCAGCCCTGCACCTGGCTGGGCTCCCACCATCACAGGTTGGACTCGATGATCTCAGAGGTCTTTTCCAGCCTAATTGATCCTGGGATTATAAAAAAAATCCATTGTGTGTGAACGAAGTGGAGTGTAACAGACATGCCCTGCAGCTCCCCTGGGGCTGGAGGCCAGGACAGGGATCCCTCCGTGCACCCATCCATGCACAGCTGGGAGCAGGGCAGTGCCAGCCTCACACAGCCAGGCTGGAACAGCGCTGGCATGTCCTGAGAGGGCAGGGCTGGAAGCTGAGTGTGGGATTGACAGTCAGGCAGCAATTCCCACCCAGCTCTGGCTGTTAGCAGGCTGGATTCCAGCCCGGATCACCACACAGAGACTTCTGCACAACACGAGAGCCACAGGAGGAGCAACCCAGGCAGGTGAATCCCAACCTTTGGCCACAAAGGCAAAGCTGCTCCCAGCGGCCTCCAGGAATCCCAGTTTGGCACTGGGGACCTGGACTTCACCCTGGATTTGGGTGAGGGTGAGCCCATCTTCAGCCCAGCTCCCACGCTCGTTCCCTGCACCACGGGCAATCCAGGCGGGAGCAGGAGCCTCATCCCCTGCTTGCTGTGCCCAGGTTTGCTCCCTTCCCCCCTGCCAGGTCGATATTCCCCGTCTGAGCCAGGCTGAAGCCACGTGGCCACCAGAGGTGTCCCAGGGTTTGTTGTGTTGTTGTTCCATGGCAACCCGGGGCTGTTCCACAACTGCTCCAACCGGTAAATTCCTGCAGCCCCAGTGAGTGACCCCAGGGACCGCGGTTTGGCGACACCGAGCTCACTTTTGCCTTTTTGGGGAAATGATTTCCCTGCCTGTCATGCTGGGAGTCACATTCGCCCTGGCCCTGCACACCTAGGGCTGGCTCTGACACTCCTAGAGCAGCAAAACCCCCACAAACAACCAACCCATCCATGAACCCTTGGGAAAACAAGCCAGGCTGCAATTCCAGATGAAAAGTGCCAAAAAAAAACCCCCAAAAAAACCCCAAAAAACCCCAAAAAATCAAAAAACCAAACTCAAATATAGTAATGGAAGAGGAAAACCTTTGCAGGTGAGTGAAATTATGTGTTGGGAGTGTGTCTCCTGTGTTATCCCAGGGGATCCCTCCTGCTGCCTGCCTGGATTTCTGTGTTTGGATTGAAAGATTTTGGGAGCAGGAGCGTCCATAGGTTCTGTTTGCACAGGCCCTGCTGGTGGTTCCTGATCCAAAGGGCTCGGCTCTGGCCCTGGATCCCAAATCTATTGCTCCAACACCTCCCAGTGCCTGCGTGGGCTCGTGGCTGGGGGATGGATTTGGGATATTGGGATCAATCTCCAGGCTCAGGGAGCCGGAGGCTCTGGGGGATGGAAACCTCCAGGATGGGGCTGTGAGAATCCCAGGATCACTGAGGCTGGAAATGCCCTCCCAGATCACGGAGTCCAAGCTGTGACCAATCCCCACCAGAGCCCTGAGTGCCACATTCTTTGGATACCTTGAGGGATGGGGACTGCACGACAGGAGTGCCTGACCAGCGTCTCCCTGGAAAAATTCCTCATGACGTCCCAAGAAATTCTCCTGACGTCCAGTGGCACTGGCAAGCTCCTATTCCTCCTAAACCCACCCAAAATCAATGGGAACACAGCACCACCTTCCCCAAGATCCTGAAGATCTCCTCACACTGCGAACCCAGATCCCCTTCCAGGATCAAAGCAGCCTCATTAACCAAAATTTCCAGCTGATCATAATTCCTGCGAGCAGGTCAGAGGGAAATTGTTCTCCTGCATCCCAAAGGCAGGTGTGGGATGTCACCAGGCAGGATTTGGCCTCGATGATCCTGGGGATCCAGCTCAGGATGTGCCACAGCTGGAGGATTATCAGGATGAGGTTCATCGGGTTTATCAGGATTTTATGGATTCCAGGCCCATTTCCTGTGTCACTGGACCATAAAATCAATGGAATGACGCAGCTCCAGCGCAGAGCCCGGTGACAAGGAGTGCTCTTTCCAGCAAGAGCTGCTGATCCACAGGGATGGTCTGTTCCAAAGGTTGGTGCCTCCCTCCCGGCAGCATTTGGGCCCTGTGTCCCATTGGATGTCCCTTAAACACTGCCTGCTTTCGCTTTCTGCCCCTGCCCAAGCACTCAGGGATTCCTGTGAGCCCAATGGGATTCCCCCATTGATGGGAATCAGGGAATGGTTTGGGGTGGAAGGGTCCCCAGGGTTTATCCAGTGCAATCCCCTGGCCTGGACAGGGACACCTTCCACCATCCCAGTTACAGCCTCCACCCACCAGCTTTATCCCACACAGATGGAATGGGCCAAAATCCTCACATTCCATGAAGTGGCTTTTCCAAGGACCCGAATTCCCTGCCATGGCCTCTCCCTGCTCCAGAGCCTTTGGCAGAGGCCAGTGGATTGTTCAGGCTGCAACGTCACATGGATTTACACACAGAGAGTGCATTTTCCTCCCCATTTTTCCAGCCCTGCACCGGGACAGGAATCAGGGCTTTGCCAGAGGTGGCCAGGTCTGGGCTCACCCAAACAGCTCCAAGGCTTCCAGGAGCTCCTCATCCAGGAACTCCTCATCCAGGCACTCCTCATCCAGGTGCTCCTCATCCAGGCACTGCTCATCCAGGCATTCCTCATCCAGGTGCTCCTCATCCAGGCACTGCTCATCCAGGCATTCCTCATCCAGGAACTCATCCAGGCATTCCTCCCGCTGCAACACAGCAAAACCCAAATATGAATTATCACAGGGACCAGTAGGAACAGAATCATGGGATCGTGGAATCATAGAATGGTTCAGGTGGGAAGGGTCCTTAAAGCTCATCCAGTGACACCCCTGCCATGGGCAGGGACACCTCCCACTGTCCCAGGCTGCTCCAAGCCCTGTCCAGCCTGGCCTTGGGCACTGCCAGGGATGGGACAGTCACAGCTGCTCTGGGGAATCCATTCCAAGGCCTCTCCACCCTCATAGGGAGGAAATTTTCCTAAATCATCATTCTCCATGAGCCCCAAGGCCCCTCAGGGTGCCCAGGGCAACGTCTCAGCTTGCCCAGGGGGACAGATCCAGCTCTGTGTTCCCAAGGCTTCCCACAAGCTCCTAATTCCCTGTAGGAGCTGCATTTCGCCTCTCCTCTGGCTCTGCCCACCCTGCTGAGGCTGGGAAGTTCTTGGCTCGGCTCTTGGCCACTCCTGGAAGCTGCTGGCCATGAAATCCATCCCTGGGAAACAGCTCTTGAAGCTCAGAGTTGCCCACCCTTGTCCTGTTTGCTGCAGCCCAAAAGGGCTATCAGCCAAAATCCTAAATGTTTGGATATAGCACAAAACCAGTCACCAGCACCACCATGAACTGGGACCAGGGACAGGACCCAGGGGGCAGCTGGAGCTGTGCCAAGGAGGGCCAGGTTGGGTATTGGGGAAGGTTCCTCACCCAGAGGGGCTGAGCACTGCCCAGGCTCCCCGAGCTCCAGGAGCCTTTGGACAACGTGCTCAGCATTGGGATTTTGGGACTGGGGTGATTTTGGGGCACCCTGTGCAGAGCCAGGAGTTGGAATCTGTGATCCTCATGGGTCTCTTCTATCTCCGGTTTTTCCATGATTCTATGAACAACTTGGACCCCCCCAAGGAGTTCCTCCCTCCAGTCCCTTCCAGGTGCTCAGTGCAGCCTTGGGGCTGCCCTTCCCCTATGGATGGAGCCCCACATTCCTCCTGCCCTCTTTGCAGAGGACTGTGACAGTGGTCATGAGGGCTGCAGGATGGAGAGAGGCGAGAATGTTGACTTCGTGTTCAGAAGGCTTGATTTATTATTTTGTGATATATATTACATTATGATTATAATAAAAAGAAATAGAAGGAAAAGTTCTCAGAAGCTAGCTAAGCTAAGAATAGAAAAGAATGAATAACAAAGATCTGTGTCTCAGCAGAGAGCGAGAGCCAGCTCTGCCGTGAGTGGTCAGTAAATCCAAACATCCACCCGAGACCAATCACGGATCCACCTGTTGCATTCCACAGCAGCAGATAAACACTGTTTACATTTTGTTGCTGAGGCCACAGCTTCTCAGAAAGGAGAAAAATCCCAAGAAAGGATTTTTCACGAAAGATGTCTGTGACAGAGGAGCTTTTCCACCCACATGGCTCTGCTCACTGCCAGGAGCTCCTGGACGCCCCAGGGAAGCCAGCCCAGACCTGGATCCCTCCCAGGGACAGGGAACCTGGCCTGACACATGGGGAAAGTGTCCCAGGTGTGGGAGTCCTTAAAATCAGAGGGATTTTGGGAAAGCTGCAAAAGGCAGGCTCAGAGATAGCAGAACTGTGATTAGAGCAAAGCAGTAGCCAGGAGATTTGTCCACAAAAAAATTATATAAGAATTAGAAAAGTGAGGAGAAATAGAACAATGGTCTGTGTATTAACCCTTGGCTAGAATAACTCCTCAAGCTACAGAAAAGTTTATCTAGTGAGATATTAGGAAGTTCTCAGCTTAATAATGGAGCTCTGTGCATTGTGTTTTAAGGCTCACAAGCAGGTATTGTATTGGAAATAAGCAAGCATTGTTTTAACCAAAGGTACGCGTGCTTATGGTGATTGGATAGAACTGCTGTCAGTGTGCTTTTGCTTTGTGTGACTGGTCAAAAAACTTTTAAAGGAAGTTGTAACATTGAGTTCATTGCTGGGGATGTGAGCTGCTGGCAGCTTCCCATTGCCATCACCGTGTAATGAGACTGATGAAAGAAATAAAACTAAACAGCTGGAGATGCTTTACTCAGCAATCCCATCCTGTTTGTGATTTGTACACAGACCCCCAGCCAGCAACACCAACATCCCAGCTATGCACTTTCCCCCTCTCCAGCTCACTGGACAAGAGCCAAAAGCTGTTTTTTTCCCCTTTCCCCCAAATTATAAGACCTTGTGATTACAAGAAAACCTGAAGGAATACGGATAAATATAGTTATAATTATGGATAATCATCATCACCTGGATAATTTTGACATGAAAGTTGAGAGTCCCTCCCACAGCCAAAGCCTTAAGGAAAAACAAACAAACAAATTAAAACTTCAATTCTCAGTGCTGGGTGAAACTGCCAGCACTGGGAATGCTGGACTTGGTTTTTCTGGAAAACACACATCTCAGGAAAGGAGGGAAAACTCCTGTTCTCTCCCCACAAAATTCCATCTGACTTTGGTCTGCTCAGGTTGCAGGGGCTGATCTGGTGGAAACTGTGAATCCTCCCAGGGACAGAGCAGATTCCAGACACCCTGAGCTCCAAGCACAGAATCCCTGGGGTGGGAAAAGCCCTCCCAGACCACTGACTCCATGCTGTGCCCAATCCCCACCTTGTCCCCAGCCCAGAGCCCTGAGCGCCACATCCAGTCCTTCCTTGGGCACCTGCAGGGATGGGCACCCCAAACCTCCCAGGGCAGCCCCTGACAATGGGCAACCACCCTTCCCATGGGAAAATCCCTCCTGATGCCCACCCTGAGCTGCCCTGGCCCAGCCTGTGGCCGTTCCCTCTGCTCCTGTCCCTGTCCCTGGGAGCAGAGCCTGACACTGCCCCGGCTGTGCCCTCCTGTCAGGAGCTGTGCAGAGCCACAAGGGCCCCTGAGCCTCCTTTGCTCCAGGCTGAGCCCCCCAGGTCCCTCGGGGGTTCTCCAGACCCTTCCCTGCTGCCCAGCCCTTCCCTAGTCCTGTTCCCCTCTCTGAATTCACCCCAGCCCTGTTCCCCTCTCTGAATTCACCCCAGCCCCTCAGGGTCTTTGTGAAGTGACACAATTCAGGCTGATCTGCCCCAAACCACAGAATCGTTTGGAAATTCTCCTTTCTCCATCCACATTTCCCCAGGTAACCTTCCCAAGGTGAGGATGCTCCTGGAGCACCCCTGATGGTCCCGCGCCCCCACTGAGGATCCCTGGCTGGATTTGCCCCTCCTGGGATCCCACATGGCCCCAGCAGCTCCTCCCATGTCCCCGCTCCCGTCAGCTCCAAGTTCAGGGGGCCTTTCCTGAGCAGATGAAACTGTGAGGTCACTCTGAGGGAGCACAGCTCATGGGAGCTGGAATAAAGCCAGCATGACAGAGCTCAGGGTTATTGCAGTGTCTGGGGCCTGAGTCATGCCCAGGTCGGAGGGAATGGTCCAGGAAACAGAAAATGCTCTTATCAAAGCCCTCTTTCCTCTCCTTGGGCAGAGTCAATGACACAAAGCCACCTTCCACCAGCAGATCCCATGTCTGAATCCAGGAAGGATCCTGGAAGGGTCTCACTACCCCCAGATCGTTCAGTTCCCATCAGCAGCCATCCCAATTCCCTTTGTGCAGCCTTTGGCAAAGGGGATGGGGGCAAGGACCTGGGGTCTCAACATCTCCCACAGAGTCCAGCGCCATGGATGGAGCTGCTCCTCCCCCTCTGCCACCTGGAGGGAATTCCAGGGTCTTTGGCAAAATGAAACAGGTCTTGTTGCCCGTGGAAAAGGAACTCAGAGGTAAACTGTGCTTCACGAAGGACATGGGAAAGGCAGGAGTAGAACTGGTGTCATCTCCCTCACTCCCCAAACACCAAGGGACATGTGTCCAACATGTGGCTCTGAAAATTCCTTGGAATCTTGGAAAAACTCCATCATTTTCAGGGCAAACTGTCCTCCTGCTCCAGAGGGTGGACAGGATCAGCCAGAATTCCATAGGTGGCACCCCCATCTCCATAGGGATGAGGGATGACCAAGGGTTTGTTCACCTCAGATGATTTCCACGTCTTTCTTGTATTTCTATGTATTTCTTAAGCACCTCAGGAATTTAGGAGATTTGACTGGTCACGACGGGAGGCTGAAGGACCTTCCCAAAGCAGCCCCAAACTGAGAACCCAGAGCCCACTATGGGGCAGGAGAAGGAGCGGGAGGGCAGAGGGGCTGGGGGAAGGAGCGACGCCTCCACCCCGTGAGTCACTGGCTGCACTGGAGGGATGGGACAGAGCAAACAAAGAACATTTTACAAGGGTTTTACAGCTGCTGTAACCCCTGAGTTATCCCTGCCTCCGAGGGGCCAGCCCAGCTCGCAGGGGGTGCTCCCAGCTAGGGAGAACAGAGCTCCCAAATCTGGGATTTTGGCCTTCCCACCTGTCACCCCAGTCAGGGATTTTATCTCAGCATTTTAATCTCAGCAGCAGGAGCTGCTCCAGGGCCAGATTGAGCCCAGAGATTGTCGGAACTCAGCACATCCCTCCGGGTGTCCAGAATTCTGGGGGGCCAGAGACCCTGGCACACAGCCCAGAACACCTGGGGATTTGATTTTGACCCCTGGAGCAAGTTACCAGCTTTGAATGTGGATCTGAAAGTCACAGAAGTTAAAATAGTATAATAATAAAATTATCACAGGGTGAAAATGTAGATTTTAGGATTTTTGGTGTGGGGGTTATGAGGACAAAATGGAAACTTGGGCGTGTCCAGCCTTTCTTCTTCTTCTTGTTCTCCATTTTCTGCAATGATGTTGGCACTTTGGGATTGGCTTAGAACAGAAATGCACTGTCTAACATAGATGATGAGTACTGGGAATTAAGTGTAAATATTGTCCACATATATTTTAGCATAAAAAACTAACACTGCCTCAAGGGCTGGAAACAATTACCAGCTTCGTGTGAGGAGTTACAAGCCACGAGGGTTTGAGTAGAATGATAGTGAATTTGTCACAGGGTGAAAATGTAGAATTTTGGGGTTTTTAGAATGGGGGTTCAGGAGGCAAGATGGAGGAATGTGGGCATGTCCTGTCCTTCTCCCTCTTCTTCTTGTTCTCCATTTTCTGCTGTGATGGTGGCACTTTGGGATTGGTTTAGAGTAGAAGTGCACTGTCTAACATAGGTGATAGATATTGGGAATTAAGTGTAAATGTGTTATACGTAGTTTGCAATATAAAAGGACAACACAGAGTGCCTGTGGCTGCCCTGCTGAGCAGATCTCGGCTGGGCAGAAAGAAAATTTTATAGATAAGAATTAATAAACAACCTCAAGACCAAAAAGTGAAGAGTCCAGACTCGTTCTTCAGTTCCGAAACAGAGACATCCTGCACATCTCGGAGCAGCAATTAACAACCAAAACCTGAGAAGAGATGACAGAAGCTTCCAGAAGGAAGGTGCCATTCCCTCCTCTGCTTTGGCGTTCTCCGGGGTGGAGCCCTGGGAGCAGGAAGGACAGTGGGAGCAAAGGGCAGGATTGCAGTCTTGGAGCTGCTGCAGCCCAGCCCTGGTGCTGATGGAGCAGAGGGTGGGGCCCGTCTGTCTGTCTGTCTGTCTGTCTCAGGCCCCTCCTAATCAATGCACTCAGCGCTGACAACAATAATTACAATTATAATTGTAACGATAATTGTCCTGGAGCCGCCCACACTGCCGAGGACATCGATGCCGCCCTGGGAGGGGAGGGATGAGCAGGTCCGGCATTCCATGGAGCCACACCTGGAACCCTCCTCCAGCCCCAGCCTCTCACACCCACAGCCACCTGCACCCCAAAGCCAGCCCCAGCCTCCAGCTCCACCTGCGGCACTTCCCACCTCCACGGGAGGAGAGAGGATCAGCAGGAAAAGGAGACAGGGAAAAACGGTGCCAGGAAAAAGAACCGGGAACGGAGACAGGGGAAAACAGTGCTAGGAAAGAGAACAGGGAAAGGAGACAGGGGAAAACGGTGCTAGGAAAGAGAACCGGGAAAGGAGACGGGGGAAAACGGTGCCAGGAAAAAGAACAGGGAAAAGGAGACAGGGAAAAGGAGATAGGGAAAAATAGTGCCAGGAAAAAGAACCGGGAACAGAGACAGGGGAAAACGGTGCTAGGAAAGAGAACAGGGAAAGGAGACAGGGGAAAACGGTGCCAGGAAAAAGAACAGGGAAAAGGAGACAGGGAAAAGGAGATAGGGAAAAATAGTGCCAGGAAAAAGAACTGGGAAAAGGAGACAGGGAAAAACGGTGCTAGGAAAGAAAACAGGGAAAGGAGACAGGGTAAAACAGTGCCAGGAAAAAGAACAGGGAAAAGGAGACAGGGAAAAGGAGACAGGGGAAAAGGAGACAGGGGAAAAGTGCCAGGAAAAAGAACCGGGAAAGGAGACAGGGAAAAACGGTGCCAGGAAAAAGAACCGGGAAAGGAGACGGGGAAAAAGAGTGCTAGGAAAAAGAACCGGGAAAGGAGACAGGGGAAAACGGTGCTGGAAAAGAGAACGGGGAAAAGGAGACAGGGAAAAGGAGACAGGGGAAAAGTGCCAGGAAAAAGAACTGGGAAAGGAGATGGGGAAAAAGAGTGCTAGGAAAGAGAACAGGGCAAAAGAACAGGGAAAAGGAGACAGGGAAAAATGGTGCCAGGAAAAAGAACCGGGAAAGGAGACAGGGAAAAATGGTGCCAGGAAAAGGAGACAGGGAAAAACAGTGCTAGGAAAGAGAACAGGGAAAAGGAGACAGGGAAAAATGGCGCCAGGAAAAAGAACAGGGAAAAGGAGACAGGGAAAAGGAGACAGGGAAAAATGGTGCTAGGAAAAAGAACTGGGAAAGGAGACAGAGAAAAGGAGACAGGGAAAAACGGCGCCAGGAAAAAGGAGACAAGGGAAAAGGGCACCAGGAAAAAGAACAGGGGAAAGGAGAGAGGGAAAAAGAACAGGGAAAAGGAGACAGGGAAAAAGTGCCAGGTAAAAGAACAGCTCTCCATGACGCCCCTGGATCCCTGGCAGTGCCCAGGCCAGGCTGGACAGGGCTTGGAGCAGCCTGGGACAGTGGGAGGTGTCCCTGCCATGGCACAGGTGGCACTGGGTGGACGTTAGTGTACGAGTGTGTTTCTTGTTGATGGAGTGACAAAATTATTTTTTGTCTCTTTAAAAGGAAAGAAGTTTAGAAGTTGGTTTTCTTTTTTTGATTAAGTGAAAAGATATTTTATAGGATTTAAAGAACTTTAAATTTAAGGATAGTTAATTGGACAGAAGTTAAAAAGTTTTGTTTGGGCAATTTAGTAGAGAAAGAAGAAAACAAAAAAAGTAATTGTTTTTGTAAAGTGTTTTTATTAGGAGTAAGAATGTTTAGCACTTAGCTTGGTATTTTGTTTGTTATTTTGTTTTTTATTAAACTTTTTTGTTTCTAACACTGTAACAGAAGCTATTTTGTTGATTTTTATGTCTTTAAAGGTAGTTGAGCTATTTTGGGTGTGTTATAGGCTTTTTAGAGTTTATTAAATTTGGCTTGAGGAGGTTATTATAATACATGGAGGTTACTATAACACTTTAGTGTTCTTCCCACCTGAACCTCTCCATAATTCCATGCTCAGTGTGAAAAACGACAATCACTTTTTAAAAAAATTTATAAAGTTTAATAGTAATAAAATGGTTATAAAACCAGTAATACAATTAGAGTAATAACAATTTGGACAATTTGAATTAAGACAATATGAGACAACAAATTCAAAGAGTTACGATGTCCGGGTACCTTTTTCTGGGCAGCACGAGCCTGAAAAAGGACCCGCATTAATAAAGGATTAACCCTTAAAAGCAATAGCCCGTTGCATATTCATATACCTCATACATGATGCATAAATTCCATTCAAACACAGGATTCTGTCTGGGCAGTGCCAGCTTCTTCCTCTGAATCCTGACAGCACCTTCGAGGCGGGAAGAAGTTCATTTCTTCTGATAAGAGAGCAATAAACTATTTTTCTTTGGAAGATTCAGGTGTCCTGTGGCTGCTATCTCACTGCAAGCCCTTTCTTTAAAAAAAGTATCCTACATAGCATCGTTTCTATTTTAACAATTTTTATAACCTAAAACTATATTTAACACAGTACTTAAGAGAATTAATCCAGCATTACACAACACATATAATACTAATTTTAATATTTACAAAAAGCCAGTCATAAAAAGGATGCATTTATCACACTGAGCATGTTTCCTTCCTGCACTCCGTGAGCTCCAGAGCTCCTCAGTGCAGGGAAGAGCTCCTGCCACCCAAAACCCAGGGCGAAACAGCCCCTCCAAGGCAGGACGAGCTCCCTGAGTGCTCTGGCTGTGACTCAGCTCCTCAGAATCTGAGCCCAGGAGTGAAAACTCAGGGTGACTCAGCGCTGGTCTCTGACTTTACAGGGATTACAGGGTGGCCCTGGCACACGTCACACACGTGGGGACAGCCACAGGCCCGGGGCCACGTCAGCCCAGCTCTGGGCCAGGAGCAGAGGAGGCTCCTGCCTCTGCCGCTGGTGCTGGCCAGGCCCTGAGCCCCCATCCCGGGCTCCAGACCCACCGAGGGCACAGATCAGTGCCGCATTCCCCTCTGGGATGGGTGGCAGCTCCAGGAATGCCCCAGCCCCAGGAGTGCCCCTCTGCAGGGATCCCAGAGCTGGGGCTCGGCCCTTGTCCTGGTGTGACCGTGTTCACAGTGGTCTCAGGCTGAGGGAAGAGACGAGGATCTGACTCCATGTTTCAGAAGGCTTGATTTATTATTTTGTTATATATATTATATTAAAACTGTACTAAAAGAATAGAAGAAAGGATTTCATCAGAAGGCTAGCTAAGAATAGAATAGGAAAGAATTATAACAAAGGCAGCTGTCTCGGACTGTCTGAGCCAGCTGGGCTGTGATTTGCCATTAATTAGAAACAACCAACATGGGCTAATCAAAGATCCACTTGCTGCATTCTACAGCAGCAGATAGTAAATGGTTACTTTTTTTTTTTTTTTTCTTGAAGCCTCTCAGCTTCTCAAGAAGAAAAATCCTAAAGAAAGGATTTTTCATAAAAGACGTCTGTGACATCCTGGTTCAGGGCAAATTTGGGAGAAAAGGGGCCCCTCCAGCAAGCAAACCCACACGGCCACTCCCCTCAACCAGTTTGGGAAGGATTCCTTGGACACAAGTGGAAAGAACCTGTTTCTTTAACAGGCAAAACACCCCCCAGCACACAAAATGAACAATACCAGGTGACACCATTCTGTCACCGCTCTGAAAAAGATGACAAATTCAGAAAGTCTCTCCTGTGGATGCTCACTCTGTTATCAATCCCTCAGGCACTGGGAAAGGCTGTGGCCCAGAGCAGGCCCCACTAGGCCACAAAGCGCAAACTCTCGGTGTTTCCCAGGTCCCAGTCTGGAGCAGGCTCGAGTGGTTCTAAGAAAGGGAAAGAAAAACAGTCCAGGGAAAATTTGGACTACTTAGCTAAACTAACTAATGAGCAAAAGTAAGAGCAAAGCAGGAGCAAGAGCAGCACCATGTACTGTCCTGTCTCTGTGTCCTGCCAGCTGCGGGGGAGCGGCTGATAGCAAAACCAAAACAAACCATTCTCTCTTCAGAGCCAGTGTTGAAGGCACAGAACATGTTATCCAGCATAAACAGAACACAGGAATGGGGTACAACATCACCCCAGCACAGCCTCTCTCTGCTCAGCACCACAGCACTGGAGATTTGGGAAAATGTCTCCATGGAAAAGCTCTCCAGGCCTGGCACAGCTGCCCAGGGCAGTGGGGGAGGCCCCATCCTGGGCACTATTCAAAGAGAGAGGTGATGTGGCACTTGGGGACACAGTTTGTGGGCTCTGGGTTCAAGACTGATCTTTCCAACCACAACAATTCCATGAGTCCATGATTTAGGAAGCAGCACAAAGCAGGGATGCTGTGGTGAGCTTTGGCCATGGCCAAACACCTGGTTTACACAACCAGAAAGGGGAAAAGTGGGAGATGGATCCAATTCCCATAAGTGGCCAGGAAAAAATTGGAAAAAATAGACTTTTGTCCTGGTTATTTGGGCATGTGGCCCTGGAAACTGCAGGCACAAGGCCCTGGTTCTGCAGCTGAGGCGCTGCCACCATGAGCTCACCAGAAATTGTCCCTCAGTTTGTCCCCACACAGCTCCTGTCTCCAGCAGTGGCACCATCCCCTCTCCCACTCCCACCATCCCAGCTTGTGGGCGAGCCCAAATCCTCACATGGGAAAAACAAAAACATACCCAGAGATATCCCACCCCTAAAGTTCCTGCTGCTACACAGATTTTGAGAGATGAGCCGCTGCAGGCTGGGATTTCTCTGACCACAAATCCCCAAACTGGGGCAAAAGGATGTTCCTGCAATCCCAGCTGCAAACATCCTCCTCTAGCTGTCACTGGGATGTCACAGGCCCTTTTAAATCCCAAATAAACACCTGATCACAGTGTATTTAATGCACAGAACCTGTTGCAAAACAGGGAGCTGGCTCCTAGACCTCCCACAGCTCCAGAGGAGCCAGAAGCCACAGCAGCAGCTCCTTCTTTGTGCTGCAGCACCTGGGAGTGACACCCAGAGCAAACAAAAGCCTCATTAAGGTGACACAAGAGCCCATCGAGACGGGGGCTGGATCTGGCTGCAGTTGAAGAGAATGAAGTCATTGACTCCGGTGGGGATTGGGAAACACCGAGCTGGAAATGCTCCCTGTGCCTCTCATTCCTGCTGTTTTATTAGCGGGATCTTGGGAAAGGAGAAGCCATTTGCCAAAGTAACAGGACTGGTTGTTGCAGGGGGAACTGGGAACCTCCAGGCTCCCAGCACAGCCCAGAGTGAAGAGGATGGGCACCAGAAAAAGCTGGAGATTCATGGAATGGTTTGGGTGGGAAGGGACATTAAAGCTCATCCAGCGCCACCCCTGCCATGGGCAGGGACACGTCCTACTGTGCCAGGCTGCCCCAAGCCCTGTCCACCCTGGCCTTGTGCACTGCCAGGGATCCAGGGGCAGCCCCAGCTGCTCTGGGAAGACCATTCCCGGACTTTGGGGTCATTTCAGGGTTTGGAGATGAAGCAGAGCCCCCTCGGCACCCCCAGCAGCAGAGGAGGGGGGTTCTGCCCCTGCTGCTCAGGGGAGGCCCCACCTGCAGAGCTGCTCCCAGGGCAGGGGTGGCACTGGATGGGCTTTAATGTCCCTTCCTATCCCAGGACTCCACTGTTTGATCCCATCAGGAGACGCTGCTGGGGCACCCCCAGCACCCAGAGCTGGATCCACTCCCCACCCCGCAGCACAGCCAGAACCACCCAAACCAGCATCCAGCAGGAACGGGGGATGTCACACCCCGCCTTTAGCCCTGTTCAGTGATTTTTCTTTCAATCCCTGACATTTCCTGGAAGCCCCGTGAGCCGGAGCTCGGCTGAGAGGAACCAAACGCTGCTGCTGCTGCTGCCCTGGGCAGGTCCCGGCCGGCCCGGCCCGGCCCCCGGGGACATTCCTGCGCTCTGACGCCTGCTTGGGGCTCGGTTTCACCCAGAAATCAGAAAGAGCCGGGCTTGGGATTCCAGGAGAAGGCAGGGAAGAGATGTGGACGGCTCTAGGCTGGTGCAGAAAGCAAGGAAAAGGGGAGGTGGGAGTGGGAATGGGACACGGGAAGGGAGAGGAGAAGGGAGGAGTGAAGGTAAGAGAAGGAATAAAGAAGCGAGAGAAGGAGCAGGGATGGAAAGGAGCCTGGGAAGGTGGCAGAGCTCCCCCAGGCATCCCCCAAACCCGGGTACACAAATACCCCCAGTCTGGCATCGAATTCTCCCCTTCCCAGCCCCCAGAGCCCGATCCCAGCACGGGGTGCGGGAGAAGGGGAGGCAGGGCTGCAGTGTCCCCTCCGTGCCCACCCCTGTCCCTTCAGTGTCCCTGCAGTGTCCCCTCCGTGCCCACCCCTGTCCCTTCAGTGTCCCTGCAGTGTCCCCTCCATGCCCACCTCCTGTCCCTGCAGTGTCCCCCACTCCTGTCCCTGCAGTGTTCCCCCTCTGTGCCCACCTGGGGCTGGGCCCTGTCCTTCGAGGGCCATGGAGCTCCCTCAGCCCCTCTGTCCCACCCTGGCATGGCCTGGACATGTCCCTGGCCTGGCCCCTGCCCTTCCCCAGAGGGACCTGCACAGAGGGAACAGAGCAGAGCTGGAGGAAGGGGCTCTCAAAGCCCCCAGCCCAAACTGGGCAGTGCCCAGTCCCAAACTGGAACCTCCAAGCCCAGCCCCTGGCAGAGCAGGAAACACCTGCCCTGCCCAGCCAAACTGAATCAAACAAACCAAACCACACATTTCACAAAATAAATCCTCTCCTCCTTCTGTTTCTTTAAACCTGAGCTGACCTCGGGGAGGCTCCAGCAGCAGAACCAGGAGCTGCTCTGCCCTGTCCTGTTGTGGCCACAGCACTGACCATTCCCTGTCCTACAGCACTGACCATTCCCTGTCCCATGTGTCACCACAGCACTGACCATTCCCTGTCCCACAGCTCTGACCATTTCCTGTCCCATGTGTGACCACAGCACTGGCCATTCCCTGTCCTACCCATGGCCACAGCACTGACCATTCCCTGTCCCATTGTGGCCACAGCTCTGACCATTTCCTGTCCCATGTGTGACCACAGCTCTGACCATTCCCTGTCCCACAGCACTGACCATTCCCTGTCCTATTGTGGCCACAGCTCTAACCATTTCCTGTCCCATGTGTGACCACAGCACTGGCCATTCCCTGTCCCACAGCTCTGACCATTTCCTGTCCCATGTGTGACCACAGCACTGGCCATTCCCTGTCCTACCCATGGCCACAGCACTGACCATTCCCTGTCCTACAGCACTGACCATTCCCTGTCCCATGTGTCACCACAGCACTGACCATTCCCTGTCCTACAGCACTGACCATTCCCTGTCCCACAGCACTGACCATTCCCTGTCCTATTGTGGCCACAGCTCTGACCATTTCCTGTCCCATGTGTCACCACAGCACTGACCATTCCCTGTTCCACAGCTCTGACCATTTCCTGTCCCATGTGTGACCACAACACTGGCCATTCCCTGTCCTACCCATGGCCACAGCACTGACCATTCCCAGCCCTGTGTGACCAGCCTGACCCAGTCCCACTCCAGGGGCAATTCCCATTCCAGGGGCAGCTCCCTTACCTGGCTCCCTCTCACCCTCTCATTCCCTCCAGAGCTCCTTCAGTCCTGCTTTCCCTCCTCACTCACATCCCTTGGGGCTGATTCCCAGTTTACTCCTCATTAATAAACACCAATTACTTGGGGAGCCTTGATTAAGAAATTATTCTACTCTGCCTGAACACATTGAGCCAATAACCCTGGGAGCTCCAGGTGCTGGCAATAACCCCCAGCAGTGTCCAGGGAAGGGTTGCAGATTTCCCAGGTTTGTCCAAGGGGGTTGAAGCACCTTCAGGGCTCCCTGTGATGGTTTAAATCACCCTGTGCCCAGCCCCGAGCCTCAGCTCCCCAAAAAACCACATACACATCTGGACACATCTGGATGGGAGATCCTGGGCTCACTCTGCACCCAGCCACAGCAGGATTCAGGATTCACCCACCAGGCTGTGAACACTCCCAATGGCACAGGGGGCACACAGCAGCTCAGCTGGATATGACTGGATCCTTCATCCCCTTCTCCACCTTCTCCCCACCTTCCTTGTCCCTGTCCCTTTCTCTTTGGTAATTGCTGCCCCGAGATGTGCAGGATGTCTCTGTTTCGGAACTGAAGAACGAGTCTGGACTCTTCGGTCTTGAGGTTGTTTATTAATTCGTACCTATAAAATTTTCTTTCTGCCCAGCCGAGATCTGCTCAGCAGGGCAGCCACAGGAACTCTGACCACCCCTGATGTGGTGTTGTCCTTTTATACTACAAACTACATATAACATATTTACACTTAATTCCCAATACCTATCACCTGTGTTAGACAGTGAGCTTCTACTCTAAACCAGTTCCAAAGTACCAACATCAGAAAATGGAGACCAAGAAGAAGAAGGAGAAGAAGGACAGGACATGCCCACATTCCTCCATCTTGCCTCCTGAACCCCCAAAATTCTACATTTTCACCCTGTGACTAATTCACTATCATTCTACTCAAACTCTTGTGGCTTGTAACTCCTCACACAAAGCTGGTGATTGTTTCCAGCCCTTGGGGTGGTGTCAGTTTTTTATACTAAAAGCTACGTGTACAATATTTACACTTAATGCCCAATACCTATCACCTGTGTTAGACAGTGCACTTCTACTCTAAACCAATCCCAAAGTGCCGCCATCACAGCAGAAAATGGAGACCAAGAACAAGAAGAAGAAAGGCTGGACACGCCTGGATTCCTCCATCTTGTCCCCATAACCCCCACACCAAAAATCCTAAAATCTACATTTTCACCCTGTGATACTTTTATTATTATACTATTTTAACTTCTGTGACTTTCAGGTCCTCATTCAAAGCTGGTAACTTGCTCCAGGGGTCAAAATCAAATCCCCAGGTGCTCTGGGCTGTGTGCCAGGGTCTCTGAGCCCTGTGGAGGGGTCCTGGCAACTCTGGACACTCAGAGGGATGAACTGAGTTCCAACACCTTTCCAGCAGGATTTCTGTGCAGCCAGGAAGGCTTCCTGGTTTGGGGAGCAGCCCATCCCAAATGGAACCAAATACCTGGCCGAGGAGGAGCACTGAGAACATCAGGAAGGGCAGGACCTGCCTGAGTCAGTTCAGCCTCTCCCGGGGCAGGGGCAGGAAGGAGGGGCAGATGCTGAGCTGGGGACAGATCCCCCTGTGGAGAGATTTATTAATAATTGGTTAGCTGAGAAAGGCCACACTGATATAATGCCGCTGGTTAAGCTGAAGGAGGAAAGTCAGTAGTCAGCAAGCTGAAAGGAAAGGTCAGCAGTGACCTTGCTGCAACATGAGGATAGGGAGTAGAGATTATTCCTGAATATATTCTGAGAATATGTAGAAAGTATCAAAAGTAGAACCATAGGAATGCAGAAGTAGGCGTAGGTGCTGATATGTAACTGACCAATCCTGAGCTCAACTTTTGCAATATGTATGAAGCTCATTATTAACTGTATTTAACCCGCCGTACTGATCAATAAAATTGGGCCTGTGATGATCAAATTGATGTCCTGGTCTCCTTCCGTCGACATCCCCCCTTCTTTGGGAGCCACAGGATCCTTCCCTACAAACACCAGAATGCCCAGGAGCAGCAACACGGGCACTGAAACCAGGGTCCCCCAGAGTATCCCCCTTCCACCTGGGCCCTCTGCTCACCCCGTGGGCCAACAGCAGCTTCAGCCTTGAAAGGAGAGGCTGAATCCTCTTCCAACACATCCCATGTCACCTGCAAGTCAAATCCATCCTGCTGGAAGGACACAGCACTTGGAAAACCCTCATCCATCTCAGAGCAGAGTGGCTCCAGTGATCCCAGTGAAAAAAGGGTTCCATGCTGCTTGTCCCAAGAATGAAAGGCAGTTTTCATCCTGAATCATCATCCTGCTGCACCTTTCTGTGGCAGAGGGAGTTTGGGCCCATCTCCGGTGTCTAATCATGGAATTATAGAAGGGTTTGGCTGGGAAGGGACCTCAAAGCTCATCCCATTCCACACCCTTCCACTATTCATGGTGCTCTGAACCCTATCCTTGGACACTTCCAGGGATGGGGAGGATGTGGGACACGGGACACGATGCTGTGCAGGAATCATTCAGATCCATTTGGATCCTATCACCTGGAGAGGCTTCCTGGGCCACTGTGCACTGGGAGATGCTCTTGGAGCCAAACTTGTTGTTCCCATGGGCTGGACCTAGGCTTGGAAACTTCATTTCATGGAAGAAAAAGGAGGGAAAGAATTGATCCTTGGAGGAGAAAGGAGCAGGGATTGGTGCTCAGACAGGTGGGATGAGCTGGCACCATGAGAGATCCCACCAGGATCAGAGCAGACACTGCTCCCAGGCTCTGCTGCACCAAAGTGCCCTCACTCCACCTGCCCCTGCTTCCCTTAGAGGGACTGAGCCTTCCCAGGGCTGCATTGAGTGCCTTCAGCGCCTCCAGCAGCCCCAAGGGCAAGGTGACCCTGACCTGGTGCCCATTGGGATCCCATCCATGCCTGCAGCCACAGAGCCACCACAGAAACCCACCAGGAAGGGATCATATCACCCACGAGCTATGGCTGCTCCCCGCCAGGAATTTGGGCTTAATCATTAAAATAAACCATCAGGATTACTGTGAGAAGTTCTGCCAAGGACCCACTGAGTGAGTGACCTGGTGTTCAAATGCATTTTCCCTGGAGAGGATGTTTGGGGAAGGTGGACAGGGGAAAACACCCCGTTCCTGGCAATATATTGCAATTCCACCTGAAGGAACAGTCAGCCCCACTGGAGCAGGTCCCCTTCCCTGGGAATCCTTCCCAAACTAGAGCTGCTCCTCAGCAGAAGGTTCTTGTCAGAGCACAGATCCAACCTCTCCTTCCCTCACCTCCCTTGGAAGGGAAACTCCAGCATGGAGCAGCAGCTTTCCCACAGAATGGAAATTGGGATGGCCAGAGAAGAACATCCCAGTCCCCCTTCCCAAGGATGCCACAAAGCAAGGCACAGATGGGAGCTCTTCTTTCCCAGGCTTTGCGGGAGAAACGGAGCCAAAGCAGGAAACCACGTCCAGGGTTTGTACCAAACAGGGATTTAAGGGTGGGACACCAGAGCTCATTGAAATTCAGAGGGGTTTTGTATCTCCAGATTTTATAGGGCTTTTGAGCAATGGGAATGGGGCAGTCAAAGATGGACTTGGGCACCTGAGATCTGCCTTGGGTCTCTGGTGCTGCCAGAGCAGATGAATGAATAACCTCAGCACTCTTGGCCCACTCCCAGGGGTCTCAAAACCAAGCCTATCCTCCCTAAACCAGACCTATCTTGCCTAAAGCCAGACCTACCATTTCTGAAAACAGATTTATCCTCCCCGAACCCAGACCTATTATCCATAAACTAGACCTGACATCCCTAAAACCAGGCCTATTACCCATAAACTAGACCTGACATCCCTAAAACCAGAACTATTATCCATAAACTAGACCTGACATCCCTAAAACCTGAACTATTATCCATAAACTAGACCTAACATCCCTAAAAACAGAACTATTATCCATAAACTAGACCTGACATCTCTAAAAACCAGACCTATCCTCTCTAAAGCACCCAAGCACCAGACTCTTCCCTGCTCTGCCCATGTGGAGCAGGAGCAGCTCCAGCCACACCAAGCTTGGGATGCATTTCCCAAGTTCTTCTTTAGCCAATTCAGACTCTTTATGGAAGAAAAGAAAAAAGAAAAAGGAAAAAGAAAAAGAAAAAGAAAAAGAAAAAGAAAAAGAAAAAGAAAAAGAAAAAGAAAGTATCACTGCTCCTTTCTGAAAATTTGGGCTGGAAAGCAGCCAGGGGCTGATGCCGGCTCCGTGTGCCAAGTCTCTGTACAGAGCTGTGCCTGGAGCAGTCCTTCCCAAGCCCGGCACCTCCAATTCCTTTCCTCACCTTTTAAGGATGAGGGAGGCAGCTGCTGGGGGCTGGCATTACCTGGGAGGGTTTGTTTTTGCTGTCAGGGCCTGAGTCCTCCTCACACAAACAAGCTCCTGAAGAAAAGAGGGAGCGGACAGAGGAGGGAATAAGAAGAAAAAAAAAAAAAAAAAAAACAAAACAACATAGAAAGAAAAAAAAAGCCAACAGGTTGATCTGGATTTCCATCAAGGGTTCCACCCTCCTCCGTTTAATGAACATCGCAGAACAGGTGCTTGGAATTCATTAGCAGCCACAAGCGCAGCAGACGGAACCGCGCCGGCCCCGCCGCTCCTCTCTCGGAGGCAGCAGCAGCCACAAACCTTGAGCCCTTCCCCGCCTCTCCCTCCCCCGGAGCCAGCCCGGCCATGACCAACCCCAGCTCTGCCTTCTCCAGCGGCTCGCTGTGCTCCGGGGAGGCGGCGGCGAGGATGAGCCGGGGCCGGGCCGCCGGGAGCCCGAGCCCGGAGCGCCGCAGCCCCGACGGCGGCACCAGCGACGGGCCCGGCTCGCTGGGCAGCGACGGGCCCGGCTCGCTGGGCAGCGGCTCCCCGGGCAGCCTGCGCTGCTCGCCCTTCCCCGGCCTGGGCCGGCTGCCGCCCCCCGTGCGCCTGGACATCGACACCGAGTTCCAGGCCGTGCGGCAGCAGGAGAAGGAGGACATCAAAGTGCTCAACAACCAGTTCGTGACCCTCATCGAGAAGGTAGGGACGGCTCTTGGCTAGGGTGGGGAGGGGCTCGGGGACCACCGCGGCGAGGCTGGCACATCCGGCCAATTAGTTATTAGCCCAATTAGTTATTCCTCCCGAGCTCTCTGTCTGACGGGCGTTGGGGAGCATCCCTGGGGGAGGCACGGCCGAGGCTGTGCTGTCACCCCGGACAGCTCCTGGGGACCCCCAGAGCAGCCCCGGCAGGGTCCTGGGGGCACCGTGGGCAGGAGACACCATGGACGGGAGGCCTTGGCTCCCGGAGTGGCCAAACAGCCACGGGCAGTGACACTGAGTATGGCAGCAGCTCCAGTTCTGGCTGCTGAAGAGAGCTGGGAACTCATCCCTGCAAACTCATCCCCACCTCCACCTGGGCAGTGCGGGGAGCCGGGGGACCCCCCAGCCACTGCCTCAGAGTTTCTGAGGAGAGAGGCCAAGAAAGAGCTGCTTTCATCTCTGCAGAGCTGGGAGAAGCAGAAGTTTCTCCAAGGAAAACAACTCCCAGAGCAGGCAGGTTCCTGCAGAGCCCTGCTCCGTAAACAGATGTAATCTCTGGGATTGCTTCATGCAGCTCTCCCTGCCAGCCTCCAGCAGCCTGGGATTGATTCATTTCAGCTCTGCGAGGACCTGAATTCACACTGGGAAGGAGAAGGCCATAGGAACATCTGCAGAGGGACAGTTGTGGCCAGTCACACCTGGCAGGGTCAGCAGGGCCCAGCCTGGCTCTGGTGGATGGGCACAGCCTCCTCCTGTGAGCCTTTCCAAGACTGTGGCATTGGGAATTTGGGGAGCATTGGGAAGCACCCAGACAGTAGAGGCTGGAATTTGGACTGTCCAGGTGGAGAGGTTGGGGTTTGCTGGGCCCTCAGAGCAGGGATGGGAGGAAGGGAAAGGCACAAAACCCTACGTGCCTGAGCCAGGCCTGTTCCCTGGCATCAGGGAGGGAAGAGCTGAGAGTTCTGGGTTTCCCAACAAAGCCAACCCAGTGGCCTCCTGATCCTGATCCATGTGGGTCCTGGCATAGGGACACCCCCTGGGCCAGGGGCTCAGGGACACCAACACCCCTTGGGCCCAGGTCTCTGACTGTAGCTCCTGAGCTCCTTTGAAGGCTTCAAGAGCTGCATCAAGGCTTCAAGAGCTGCATCAAGTGGCAGCTTCAGGCACCTGCCCCAGGCCCTCATTCCAGAGGAAGGGAATGGCACTTCCTTGTCAAAGAGAACCTGGCTTTATAATCAGGGATTCAGATGCTCCCGATCCCCAGCGGGTGATTCCAGGGATAATTGACCACACAGCTACAGGAGTCTGGTGCTGGAGCTTCTCCAGCTGTTACAGATCTGCTGGTTTTTATTTTCCAGACAGATGGAAAAGCCAAGCCCTGGAGCCCCTGTTTGAGCCCCAGAGGGGAGGGTCTGTGGGGACCAAACTTTGGCCACTTGTGTGTTCAGGCATGAAATTCCAGGGAATGAGGACAAATCTGAGTGATCCCTCTGCAAAGCTCCTGCAAAGGCTCAGCAAGGGGGGATTTCCACTGAGGGGGACATTGCAGGAGTCACAGAATCATGGAATGGTTTGGGTCAGGAGGAACCTTTAGGATCGTCCGGTTCCAAGCAGATGTTGGAAGCCAAGAGGGAACCAGTTGAGTGCAGGGATGATTTGCTAACAGGACTGTGAGAGATAAAAGGAGCAGCTGAGGATTAGGAAGGAGGTCAGGAATTAATTAAGGTCGAAGATGGACCTGGAGCAACAGCCAACGCAACCCATTCTCATCCCAGGAGGGAAGGATGAAGTCTCTAAGAGTGAGACCTGGAACATCCCCACACTCCCATCCCTTCTGCTGGAAGCTCCCAAGCACTGG
Organism: Melospiza melodia melodia; assembly: GCF_035770615.1. Lineage (NCBI taxonomy): Eukaryota > Metazoa > Chordata > Aves > Passeriformes > Passerellidae > Melospiza > Melospiza melodia. The sequence continues at coordinate 3,360,286 of NW_026948797.1, read as the reverse complement.
AATGGTTCTGCTTTGCTTGGCTGCTCTCTCTGTTCAGACAGGAAGCATTTGGAGAAAGATGGTGCCACATCTGGGTCAGCAGCTGGAATTCTGCCTCTTCTTTGGACCCCAGGCCAAGGCTGGAGGTCTGATGGCTCCTGCTCCCAGTGCTCCCAGTATGGCATTGGCCCTGAGTCATCCCGGAATGCAACACAGGAAACTTGGAGGCAACTCAGGCATCTCCAGCCAAAACGTGACTGGGGCTGCTCCCAGAGGTAGCAATTAGCCAATTAATTGGAGTTGGCCAAGAGCTTTGAAGATGAGAACTGTTAAACTTGGAGTGTTACTGGTGAGATTGGGAATATTGGGAAAGAGGAGCAGGTTCCTCAAAGGCGGGTGGTGGAAGGGCAGCGTTGTCCTCTCAGAGCCAGCACAGGGAGCTCACCTGGAGTCTGTAATTACCTGGGATGTTCTCCAGAGCTTTGTCTGAGCTGCTCTGCAATAAACCTGATTCATTTCCCTGAACCTCTCCATGCTGTAATCCCTGGCAGTTCAGAGGGTTTCCTCTCTTTGTGCTCTCTGGAGTAGGAAATCTGCCCTTCCCTGACCCTGGACATCCCTGCATGACCTGGGGTGGATCTGCAGCCTTGGCCTCACCAAGCTGGACTCAACACCCGATCTGGTGATGCTGGAGGTGCTTAAAGTAGCCCATTGACACACACAAAAGGGACAGAACTGACCGTTCCTATTGTCAGTGACTCCTTTATTCTGATGTCACTGTGTTTAGCCCAATGTGAATGGGTTTATTTTGATGTCACCATGTTTATTTTGATGTCACTATGTTTATTCCGATGTCACTGTGTTTATTTTGATGTCACCGTGTTCTATTGAGAAATAATTAGTGGGTACTGTGTAAAACCCCTAGAAGCCCCCTAAAAGAGGAAGGTGTCCCTGCCTATGCCAAGGGATGGACCTGGGTGATCTTTAAAGTCCCTTCCAAACCCAAACCATTCCATGATTCCGTAACTCTCCATCCTCAGGCCTAGTTTGAAGGGATTTCTCATTCTTCCCTGGAAATCTGCTGGTTCTGAAGGTCTCCAACATCTCCTGCCCTGCCATGCTTTGATTGTGGCCCTCAGTGTCACTGACGCCTCTGAAACCTCTCCCGTAGGTCCAGAGCTTGGAGCAGCAGAACAAGATCCTGACAACCAGGTGGAACTTCCTGAAGGACCAGGACAATTCCCACTCTGACTCGGACATCAAGGCCATCTATGAGCAGTATGTGAGCAAAATGAACCAGGAGATGAAGGCGCTCAACTTCGAGCAGGAGAACCTGGAGTCAGAGCTGGCGAAGGTGCTGAGCACCATGGACGCCTTCCGGAGCAAGTAGGTGTCGCTGTCCCTCTGTCTGTCCATAGCCAGGGGCATTCAGATGGGAGCAGCCCTGTGGGATTGAGTTAACTCAGCCAGCCTGAGAGGCCCAGGAACGTATTCCAGCTTTGGTGTGCACAGAAGGATGGATTTGGGAATTTAGGATCACAGCTGGTAATGAGAGGTGAAAGGAAAGCTGGAATAGTGATATTCCAAGGAGAGCAGGGTCTGAGAGGAGCCTCTGCCAGAGAACAACTCGGGGAATGGCATTGCTGGAGTGACAGCCATGAAAACAGAGAATGTTTATTCTCCACAAAATTAGCACAAGCCAGAACTTTGTCCCCAAAGTGATTTCTGGACCAGGCTGCTCTGTACAAGAAACAACGCTCCTGGTTACATGGTGGGAATTTTGGGGTGTTCTGGGCAGGGCCAGGAGTTGGATTTGATGATCCCTGTGGTGTCTTCCAACTCAGGATATTCATGTTCATAACCCATGTTCAATGGGTTAGGAGGGACCTTTAGAATCACCCAGTGCTACCCTTGCCATGGGCAGGGACACCTTCCACTCAAAGCCCTGTCCAGCCTTGGGCACTTCCAGGGATCCAGGGGCAGCCACGGGGAATTCCATTCCAGGGCCTCCCCACCCTCACAGGGAGAAATTCCTTCCCAATATCCCACCTATCCCTGCCCTCTGGGAAGCCATTTCCCCTCGTCCTCTGCCTCCATCCCTTGTCCCAGGTTCCTCTCCAGCTGCCCTGGTGTCCCTTGAGACACTGGAGGGGGCTCAAAGTTCTTCCTGGAGCTCTTTCCTCTCCAGGCTCACACCCACCCATCCCACTCCCACTGTCCCAGGCTGCTCCAAGCCCCATCCAGCCTGGCCTTGGACACTTCCAGGGATGGGGCAGCCATGGGGAAATCCATTCCATTCCCCATCTTCACAGGGAGGGATTATTTTGTAAAGAAGGAATATTCTATTCCATGACTGTGGGATCTCCTCCTTTCCCCCTTCTGCCAAACTCTGCTTTGACTAAAAGGTCAAAATTGTGCCCCAAATGGTCCTGACCAGGAATAGGGAGGCAGCCAAAGGTTGGGGAGCTGCAGCTGCCTCTTATCTCTGGGGAGCTCCTCTTATCTCTGGAGATGAGCAGATAAGAGAGAGCAGCTGGGCCATGCCCGGTCACAGGGGAGCAGACAATGCCTTCCTCATTATGGGGCTCATTTGCATCCCACAGGAGAATGCCAAATGAGCTCCTTTCCCTCCCACTGGCACCCAGCACCTTCCTGGAGCTCTGGAGGCTCCCATGGGGATCTGGGCTGTGCAGGGACTGTCCAACCCAAAGTGGTGCCCAGGGACTGGGGGGGGTTCAGAAATCCCTGCTGGGACCCAAGCCCACTCCTGAGGTGAGGCACAAACTCCCCAAGATGTTCAGTCCAAGGATTCTCCAGCTCCTTAAACCCTGCTCCAGGTGGCTGCAAATTAGTGAAGGGCTGTCAGCTCCTTCTAACAGAGACCCAGCAGTGAAATGCCTTAATCAGCTCAGAGCAGGTCGGAATCGTGGGATCACTCAGCTTGGAAAAGCCCTTGGAGATCACCAGGTCCATCCATCAACCCCCTACCACTGTGGTCACTACTGACCCCATGTCCCCAGGTGTCACATCCACAGGGTTTTGGGCACTTCCAGGGGTGGGGACTCCCTGGGCAGCTGTGCCAGGGCTGGACAACCCTTTCCATGGGAATTTTTTCCAAATATCCAACTTAAAACTCCTCTGATGGAATTTAAAGCTGTTTTTCCCTTGTTCCCTGGGAGTGGATCCTGAATCCCACCTGGCTGTCCCCTCCTGTCAGGGACTTGTGCAGAGCCAGAAGGTCCCCCTGAGCCTCCTGTTCTCCAGGCTCAGCCCTCCCAGGTCCCTCAGGAGTTCTCCAGACCCTTCCCTGCTGCTCCAGCCCTTCCCCAGCTCCATTCCCATCCCTGGACTCTCTCCAGACCCTCAGGGTCTTTCTTGTGAGGTACCCAAAGCCCAGGATTCCACGGCCTCAGCAGTGCCAAGGACAGGGAGTGTTGTGAGGAATTTGACAGGAGTTTGATTCTTCACCTTACACTGAAATCATCCTCCCAGGAGTTCTTCAAATGACACCCTGAATTGCCTAAAAAGTCCTAAATTCCTCCTGGGACGTGCCTGCCTGCTGTTCATTTAGGGAATGCAAAGGTCAGGAGCTGCCATCCCTGCAGGGAGCACCTGGCCCTTCCCTGAGGAGGCAGAATCCCTGGGATGGGATTTTGGGTGGGAAGGGACCCTGGCACAGACAGGGACACTTCCACTCTCCCAGGGTGTCCCCAGCCCTAGGACACTTCAGGGATGGGGCAGCCCCAGTCTGTGCTCAGATCTGCACTCAGGAATTGCAGGATTCCCAGCTCCTGACACTCCAGGGTTTTCCAACCTGATTTCTTAGGGATAAAGGTGCTGCCCAAGGGTTCTCCCTGTTGGATTTCTTGTGACTTTCCCAGTGACTTGGACAATGGGATAGGACACAATTGGGGTGCTTCATCCCTCGGAACTGATTCACAGGGAGAGAATTCCCAGGCCCCATCCAGCCCTGGCCCAGCCCACGGGCATTTCTGGAGCAAATCTCTGCACAAACCAGGCAAATCCAGGAGGTTTCTTTTCCCCAGGGAATTCTGGGGGAGGAAAAACACAGAATGAGCTGGATTTCCCCTGGAGTGGTGCCCTCAGCCAGGCTGTGGCATTCTGGATGGAATACCCCAAATCCTCCAGGATGGGAAATGTGCCTGGGGGAGTCCCCCCATGAGGCTCTGAATTCACCCTGAGTCAGGGGCTGCTTTCCAAACCCACCTGGATGGGACCCCCTGGAACACTCCCACCTTCTCGTCAAAGGAGTCTGCCATGGAGCAGCAATTCCAGAGGGATGGATGGATGGATGGATGGAATCATGGATGGATGATGGATGGATGGATGGAATCATGGATGGATGGATGGTTGGAATCATGGATGGATGGATGGATTGTGACCGTGTTCACAGGAGTCTAAGGATGAGGGAAGAGATGAGGATCTGACTCCATGTTTCAGAAGGCTTGATTTATTATTTTATGATATATATTATATTAAAACTGCACTGAAAGAATAGAAGAAAGGATTTCATCAGAAGGCAAGCTAAGAATAGAAAAGCAAAGAATGATAACAAAGGCTCTGTCTCGGACAGAGAGTCCAAGCCAGCTGGGCTATGATTGGCCATTAATTAGAAACAACCACATGAGACCAATCACAGATCCACCTGTTGCATTCCACAGCAGCAGATAATCAATGTTTACATTTTGTTCCTGAGGCCTCTCAGCTTCTCAGGAGGAAAAATCCTAAGGAAAGGATTTTCCATAAAAGATGTCTGCGATGGATGGATGGATGGATGGATGGATGGATGGATGGATGGATGGATGGATGGATGGATGGATGGAGAGGGGACAGGCACATCCAGGAGGGAGCACAGCCCGCCTGAGAGCTGCTTCCCTGGGTTTTGCTCCATGGAAGGAGCCTGGGGCAAGCAGACGCCGTCTCAAGTGTGCCAAGTGCAGCAAGGGCTGGGTTTGCCCTCCCGCAGTGCCCCGGGATCATCTGCCACAAATAAAGGCTGGGATGTGCCTGTGGAATGCTCCAGCCCCAGCCTGGGGTGAGTCACGGGCCTGGAGCGTGGCAGGAGCGCGCTGGGCCGGCTGGGGCGGCTCTGCTCTGCTGGGAGCGGGGTTCTGCCAGGGCCCGGGGTGGGGAGAGACTGGGACAGCCTGGGACAGCCTGGGAGAGACTGGGATAGACTGGGAGAGACTGGGGCACACTGGGAGAGACTGGGATAGACTGGGAGAGACTGGGGCACGCTGGGACAGAGTGGGAGAGACTGGGAAACTTTGGGAGAGACTGGGACAGAGTGGGATACACTGGGAGAGACTGGGACACTCTGGGGCACACTGGTGTTGCTGACGGACATGAAAGAACACAAGTACACTACGTTTTTCAAGGTGAAGGAAAAAAAGGGAAGTTTTATTCTCTGACTCCAATATTTATAGTTTTACAAAAGTGACAGTGGATTGGAAGGTGACAGTGACACCTCTGCAATGACACAGGTCAAACTAACAGTCCATCAACTCTCTCTTCTTCCATAAAGGAATGAAAAACAATGAGTTATTTACAGAAAGTGTGTGAGAAAGTTTACTACAAGAATGTTAACATCAAAAAGCTTAAAAAATCTCAAAAAACTAAAGCAACACACTGGGACAGAGTAGGAGAGACTGGGGCACACTGGGATACACTGGCACTTGGCACAGCCTGGGACAGACCAGGGCACACTGGGATGCACTGGGACAGACTGGAGCACACTGGGGCAGAGTGGGAGAGATTGGGATACACTGGGAGAGACTGGGACACACTGGGACAGCGTGGGGTGCACTGGGCCTGAGCTGAGTGTGAGGAGGAGGAAGGGGGGCTGCAGACAGACACTGAGCTTGGCACAGAGGGGCTGCAGACAGGCACTGAGCATGGCCTGGCACAGGGGTGCTGCAGACAGACACTGAGCTTGGCCATTCCAGCATTCCAGGCCGACATCCCAGGTGAGGAGCACAGCCCAGACAGATAAATCCCATCAGGCCCTGCTGCCCAGCCTTGGAAAGGCAGGGAAGGAGAGGGCAAGTTCAGCACCGAGGAGGACTCGGGAGGAGCCCCAGGGGTGCCCAAAGCCGTGACTGTCACACACAGATTATCTGCTCTGGATAATCCCAGCTCAGCTCCTGAGCACAGCTTTCCCCCTTTCCCAACATCTGCTCCCCATTCCCACACTCTGTACACTGCAGGGAAGGCTCCCAAAACCCTTCTGGGCTGCTGAGAACCTCTGACTCGATGCTCCAGACCCCAAACAGCAGCACAGGGCTGCATTCCTGATGTTCCTCTCCTCAGTCTCTTGGGAGATCCCATTTTCCCGTTTTCTCTCGTTCCCAAAGATCTCAGCTCCCCTTAGGCCCATTTAGTGACTCGCATTAGGTTCATTTGCTGGTGTCCCAGCAGCACTGAAAGTCTGAGCTCACAGCTGGAAATGGGGGGTGCTTTGGGGCCCCTTCCACCAAGAGGGAGCCCGAGGGGCTGCAGTGTGACCAGAGCTGGGGATGGAGCTGGGGAAGGGTCTGAAGAGCTCCTGAGAGCCCTGGGGGGCTCAGCCTGGAGCAAAGGAGGCTCAGGGGGGACCTGGTGGCTCTGCACAGCTCCTGACAGGGGGGTCGGGCTCTGCTCCCAGGGAACAACAGGACAAGGGAAGTGGCCTCAAGCTGTGCCAGGGGAGGTTTAGTTGGATATTGGGGGAAATTCCTCACTGGAAAGGTGTCCAGGCACTGGCACAGCTGCTCAGGGCAGGGGTGGAGCCGCCAGAGCTGTGTGGCACTTGGGGACAGGGTCAGGGCTGGCCCTGGTGGTGCTGGGGGATCAGTTGGACTCGATGCTCTCCAAGGGCTTTTCCAATCTTAGTGATTCCATGGAATGTCATGTGCCCCTTAGGCTGAGGAGCCTGAGGGAAGAGCAGGGGAGCCTGGAGCTCCCTGAGAGCTCAGCCTGCTCTGATCCATCACTCCCAGTGCTCCCACCCCTGTCCAGCTGCTGGGGGAGACACCCACCCCCTCCCATGGTTCTGCTCTGACCCAGCTCTGCTGGGCCCAAAATGGACCCTGTGCCTCTCCTGGGGTTTGGGACCACCACACCCCTGTCCCAGGAGCCAGCGAGGGTTGGAGCATTCCCCAATTCCCACTCACATCCATTTGCCCCTGGACTGAGGCTTTGCTCCTGGCCCTGCCCTGTCCCACCTGGATTCAAACACAGGGACACCCAGGACTCCACCCCATCCTGGTTTGATTTCCTTCCACTCCATGGGCAGTTTTCCATTAATTCCTTTGCCTGTGTGCCTGGGCTGAGTTATGACACCAGTCCAGAATTCTCAGAATTGCCAACAAGCCAAAGTTTTCTCCCTTGGGAAGACTCCGACACAGGAAGTCCTCAATTTCACCCCATACATTTTCTGTTCTGCTCATGGAAAAGGTTTGGGGTGAAACTGAGGAGTTTGGACAGAGCCCAATCCCCACCCCTGTCCCTCATCCCTTTGTGAAGAACCTGAGGCTGCCCAGCCCCCAGGTGACATCCCAGTTAAAGCTCCCTCCTCTCTGCTCTGGGATTCTTCATCCCCAGAGTGCTCCTGGTGTTCCAGGGCAGCTGGAATGGGGCAGCTTCTCACTCAGTGCCTCAAGGAGGGGGCACAAGCAGGAAAAGCAGAAAGTTGGGATACTTTGGGGGTCTGAAGACAACTCTGAGTGTCCCTCCCTGAGTGTCCCTGTGGTTGATGCCATGCTGTGGGTGCTCTGCAGGTACGAGGATGAAATTCGCCTCTGCAGCGGGATGGAATTCACCTTCATGGAGCTCAAAAAGGTCAGCAGGAGGGGAAGGGGAATTTCCCCCTGGATTGGCTCTACCCAGCCCTGCACATCCAGGGGAGGGCCTGGAGGTGATCCAGGCTCAGCTGGTTTGGGATAACAAGGTCTGGAGGAGGACAGGGAGGGGATGAGTCCCAGTTCCACAGGAGGGTGAGTCTGGAGGGGCTCCTGAAAATCCCCTGGCACACCTGGAGATCAGAGCATCCCCATCCCTGCACCTGGGATTTCCTGGTCACTGTCCTCATCCCTTCACCTGGGAATTCTTGATCATTGTCCCCATCCCCTGTCCCGGGATTTCCTGGTCACCATCCCCATCCCTTCACCTGGGAATTCCTGATCATTGTCCCCATCCCCTATCCCGGGATTTCCAGGTTACTGTCCCCATCCCCTGTCCTCGGATTTCCAGGTCAGAGCATCCCCATCCCTGCACCCTGGGATTTCCCTGGTCACTGTCCCCATCCCTGCACCCTGGGAATTCCTGATCATTGTCCCCATCCCTGCACCCTGGGAATTCCTGGTCACTGTCCCCATCCCTGTACCCTGGGAATTCCTGGTCACTGTCCCCATCCCTGCACCCTGGGATTTCCCTGGTCACTGTCCCCATCCCTGCACCCTGGGGTTTCCTGGTCACTGTCCCCATCCCTGCACCCTGGGATTTCCCTGGTCACTGTCCCCATCCCTGCACCCTGGGATTTCCCTGGCCTGAGGGTTCCAAGCCCTTCCCCGGCTGCCCCCTCCTCCCTGTGTTCCCTCCGGGTACCATTAGAGTTGGGAAAGGCTGGAATTGATAAAGGGTTTAAAGGATTTCCTTTGTTCCCTGCGGAGGGGCCGCGCCCTGGGCAAACCCCGGGCAAAGCTCCCACTCCAGCAGGAGCCAGTGGGAATCAGCTGGAATTGGGATTTTGTATCAAAACCCCCAATTTGGGGGCAGGATAAGGGTGTTAGAGAGAGGGAATGTTCCCCACAAATATCCATCCTGGCTAATTCCGTGTTTGCCTTTGCACACTCACCAGGAAGGGCATTCCCAGACACTTCCATGGGTGGCTCCCAAGTTTGCAATAAGTGGAGCCTTTTGTGGGGAACAAAAGTTGGGAGGGGGTGGCCCAGCCCCGCCTTCCACCAACAAGTCCCACAAAACAAAGGCAAGAGGTTCTCAAAGGAGCCTCCCCAGCTGGAGAGCAGCTCCAGACATCCCTGTTAATAAATCTGGGAATGGGTTGGGTGGGAAGGAGCTCATCCCATGGGCAGAGACTCCTTCCCTGTCCAGGGTGCTCTAAGCCCTGTCCAGCGGGTCTGGAACTCCCTGGGATGGGGAGCAGTGGGAATGACTGGATGTAAATCCAGGTGTGGACTGGTGAATCCCTTTCCAGCCCTGGTGAATCCCTTTCCACCCCTGCAGGATTTGGATGTGAGCACCTTGCACCGCACGGAGCTGGAGGTGAAGCTCAAAGGGCTCCAGGAGCTGCTGGAGCTGAAGAAAACCATCTATGAGCAGGTGGGAGCACACCTGGAGAGGGCTGGGACAATATGGGAAATGGCATTTTGGGGACAGATCCTGGATTTCCACCCACATAGGGGCTGGCCAGGGTGTCACAGCCATCCCAGTGCTCAGGCAGGACCTGAGGAGTTGATCCCTCCCCTAAAAACAACATTGGAATGGGACCAGAACATTCCTTCTGCCCCAGAGCCTCTGCAGGGGCCTGTAATTCCAGCCTCATCCCAAACTGGCTGTTTAGGATGAGGTTGGAATTCCAGTGGGGTTTGCCCCAGATGAGGATGAGGTTGGAATGGATGGAGTTTGTCCCAGACCTCGGCCCAGGTGAGCCAAATGTTCAGACTCCAGGAAGAGCCCAAAGCCCAGGACACCTGGAGAACCTGGGTGCTCTGAAACACATTCCAGCCTCCTCCTTTCCCAGGAAAACCAGGGGTCCCCAGCCAGGAATGACTGCAGCCAGGGGGAAGGGCCTCCTTCAGAACACTGACTCAGGCCTGGAAAATGTCACCCAGCAGGATCAGCAGTGTGGGAACACTCAGGATTTATCTAAATTCCAGCAATCCAAACAATTGCAGTGCCTGGTGGAGGAGTATGAACATTCCATGTGGGAAACTGAGGCACGGAGAGGCTGGAACCTGCCTCCCAGCAAAACTGCCCAGGGAGCCTGATCTGCTCTAAAATGAGATTATTCCTCATGCAAGGCAATTTTAGCCCAGTTTTTTGGAAATCAGGCCCTGCTCCAGGGTCTCCACCTGATTTCCCATGGGTCCCATAAAAAGCTGCATTTTTTTAACCCCTAATTAATGTAAAAATCTCATCCCCAACCTCTCCTGTCTCGCCTTCTCTGTGGATTCGATGACATCAGGTACAGGCACATTCCCAGGGGGAGAGAAAATGAAGTAAACTTTGCTTGTTGGGATGGATCAAGAGAAAATAATGTATTAATCCTCATTAATAAATGACTAGTTTGGGGGTTTTATTCACCAAATGATCCGATATTCCAAATAAACACAAATTTTCTCACCTGCTCCAAGATTAACAAAGAAACTCAGGGATTAAACAGCAGTGGGATAAAATCTCCCAATCATCCTGGTTTCTGGGGTGTGTCTGTGTTATCCCTCAGCCACAGAGCCCTTTGTGAGCCCAGCCAGGGAAGGGAAGGGATCAAGGAACACAATTCCTGCTCCGAAGGGACCTGAGCATGAAGGGAAGAACAAAGGAGAGGGAGGAGGAGAAGGAATTCCTGGTGCAAAGCAGGAGCTGGGCCTGAGATAAGGGAGCAGCAAGCCTGGGTCCAAATCTGGGTCCAAACCTGGATCCAAGCCTGGGTCCCAACCTGGGTCCAGGGGCCCTTCCAGGCTCAGGGAGGGGAATTTGCAGCTGTATTTTACCCAGAGCAGATAATCCTGGTGGGCTGTAATCCCAGGGGTGCTCCTGCCTCCCTCCACACTGCCATTCCCAGGACAGAGGAGTGGAGCAGCTCTGCCAGCCTGGCTGTGCACAGGGAAGGCTCCTGGTTCCCTGAGGAGCCCTAAATCAGGCTCTGGCATCACAGGGAGCAGCCCCAGCCCTGCTGGATCCCACAGCAGAGCTTGGAGAGGGCATTTTCCAGCCTCCCCAGGCTGTGGAGTGATCCACACTGCCTTTGTTTTCCCAAAACTCTCCCATTCAGCCTGGATATCAGTGGGTATTGATCCATGATCATCAGCTCCAGCCCTGCTCCTGGGGAACGACCGACTGGACAAGAGGAAATGCCAGGGGAGGTTTAGGTTGGATATTGGGGAAAATTCCTTCCTGGAAAGGGCTGTCCAGCCCTGGCGTAGCTGGGGTGAAGTGCCCGTCCCTGGAAGTGCCCAAGGAATGTGTGGATGTGGCACTTGGGGACACGGTCAGGGGTGGCCTTGGCACTGCTGAGGAGCAGGTGGAATCCAGTGATCCTACAGGTCTTTTCCAGCCTTAAGGATCCCAGGATTCTCCCTGCTCCTGGACTAGTCCAAAGGCACTGTTTTGTCAGATTTTGCCAGTTTGTATCTGAAGATCCCAAACCCCAACTTACCCTGAGTCTGGATCTTATGGAGTTTCGAAATAATACCAGGTTCCAAACTCCAGAGAGTGAAAACTTGGGAATTGTCCCCCTGTCCACATGGAAGCTGTTCTGCCAAGCACAGCCCACCTGGAGCTCTCTCTGACTGTTAGGAATCTTGGATATGACCAGTTCCTGGGAAGAAGTTCTTCCCTGTGAGGGTGGGGAGGCCTTGGAATGGATTTCCCAGGGAAGCTGTGGCTGTCCCAGCCCTGGCAGTGTCCCAGGCCAGGCTGAACAGAGCTTGGAGCAGCCTGGGACAGTGGGAGGCGTCCCTGCCACGGCAGGGCTGGGATGGGCTTTGCTGTTCCTCCCACCCAAACCATTCCATGAATCTCCAGCTCTGTGTTCTCTCCCCTGTTGTCCCGTGGCTCTGCAGGAGCTGGAGGAGCTGCTGACGGAAATCAAGGACATCTCCGTGGTGCTGGGGATCGACAGCTGCTCCCGGCCGGACCTGGGCAGGATCGTGGAGGACGTCAGGGCCCAGTACGAGGCTCTGGCCCTGCGCAGCTGGGAGGAGGCCGAGGCACTCACCCGGAGGAAGGTACCAGATCCCTGCTCCGTGCCAGGAGAGGCAGGGAGAGGACAGGAGAGATTGGCCTGGAGACAGCTGGGATGGCAGGGATGGGCTGGGAATGGAGGGAGGGACAAGGCACTATCCATGATCACTGTCCAGACAGTAAATCTGGAGTTTTGTTAACTCTGGGCTTTCCACACTGGAGGAACCCAGCACATCTCCCAGTGGAGATGGAAATGTCCTTCCAGCTCTCCAAGGAGCAGGAATGTGACTGGTCCCAGAGCCAGGTGAGCCTGGCACAGCCAGAGAGGATGGGAACGAGCCCCAGACCTTTGCCCAGGTAACCCAGGTAATGCCAGGGCACCAGATGCAGAGCACAGCCAGAGGGGATGGGAACAAGCCCCAGAGCATTGCCCGGGTAACCCAGGTGATGCCAGGGCCACAGCCAGAGAGGATGGGAACGAGCCCCAGAGCTTGCCCAGGTAGCCCAGGTGATGCCAGGGCACCTGTCCCTCTCTCCACAGCTCACCGACAGCAGCTCCCAGCCCGGCTCCTTCGGGGGGCACCTCCTGGACAGCCGGAGGGAAATCGCAGATCTGAACATCCGCATCCAGAAACTGCGCTCCTGCATCGTGTCCCAGAAGAGCCAGGTGAGTGCTGGGGGGGATAAAAGGACAGGTGTGACCTGGGATAATGGGACAGGTGAGTCCTGGGGGGGATAATGGGACATGTGTGGGGTGGGATAATGGGACAGATGTGGGATGGAAATAATGGGACAGGTGTGTGCTGGGAGGGAAAACGGGACAGGTGTGTGCTGGGGGGGGATAATGGGACAGGTGTGACCTGGGTGGGATAACAGGACAGGTGTGACCTGGGATAACAGGACAGGTGTATGCTGGGGTGGAAATAATGGGACATGTGTGTGCTGGGATAATGGAACAGCTGTGGGGTGGGATAACAGGACAGGTGTGTGCTGGGGGAAACAACCAGACAGGTGTGTGCTGGGGGGGGATAACGGCACAGGTGTGTGCTGGGGGGGGATAATGGGACAGTTGTGGGGTGGTATAACAGGACAGGTGTGACCTGGGATAATGGGACAGGTGAGTCCTGGAGGGGATAATGGGACAGGTGTGGGGTGGCATAACAGGACAGGTGTGACCTGGGATAATGGGACAGGTGTGTCCTGGGTGGGATAACAGGACAAGTGTGTGCTGGGGGGATAACGGGACAGCTGTGTCATGGGATAATGGCACAGGTGTGTGCTGGGGTGGGAATAATGGGACAGGTGTGACCTGGAGGGGGAATAAGGGGAGAGGTTTGTGCTGGGATAATGGGACAGGTGTCTTCTGGGATGGAATAACGGGACAGGTGTGTCCAGGGGGGGATAAAAGGACAGGTGTGTGCTGGGGTGGGAATAACGGGACAGGTGTGACCTGGGTGGGATAACGGGACAGGGGTGTCCTAAGGTGGGATAAAGGGACAGGTGTCTGCTGGGTGGATGAAGGGACAGGTGTGTCCTAGGGTGGGATAACAGGAGAGGGGTGTGCTGGGATAACGGGACAGGTGTATCCTAGGGTGGGAATAATGGGACAGGTGTGTGCTGGGTGGGATAACAGGACAAGGGTGTGCTGGGGGGATAACGGGACAGGGTGGAATTCCCTCTCCCAAGGCCCCTCACTCCCTCTCCCGCTCCCCAGTGCCTGTACCTGGAGGAGCACATCCGCGAGGCTGGCGAGCAGGGGGAGGGCACCCTGAGGGACGCCAAGGCCAAGGTGGCCGGGCTGGAGGAGGCCCTGCAGCGCAGCAGGGAGCACATGGCTCACCTGGTCCGCGAGTACCAGGAGCTCATGAACATCAAACTGGCCCTGGATGTGGAGATCCTCACCTACAGGAAGCTCGTGGAAGGGGAGGAGAACAGGTGAGCCAGGATTCCTCTGCCTCAGGTGGGGAAGGGATGCACCAGGACACCTGGGGGGATGGAGACATCATGAAATCATGGAATGCTTTGGAAGCCAGTCCCACCCCTGCCATGGGCAGGGACTCCTCCCAAAGCCCAGCTTGCCCAAATACCAAGTTCTGAGGCAGGTACTGAAGGTTTGGTCAAAGAAGGGGCAAATCCTGGTGGTTCCCAGCAGTTCAATCCCATTTCTTGCTCCCAAGTCTTCCTCAGACTCCCCAGGCTGAGGGTCCAGACCCTCTCCAGGTGCTTTTCCCAGGGGCTGTTGAAGCCCATCCTGGTCCTACCACCATCCCAACTCCCCCAGGCCAAACCCCAGCCCTTCCCAGCCCTCTGGGAGAGCCCCAGCCCTGTCCTCACTCTGTGTCCTTCCCTTCCCAGCATGGAGCAGCCCATCCCCACCATCATCAGCGCCGTCCACTCCCGGCCCAGGCCTCGTAAGTGCTCTGATCCCTCTGCTCCGGGGAACGGGGGAATGCACGGGAGGGTTTTAACCTCTGCCCCGTGTCAGTTTCTGCCAGCACCCTGCGGAACTCGCGGCTCTTTGCGCGGGGCTCGGGGGAGCCCAGCGGGGGCGGCCCCGGGAGGGACCCGGACGCTGCGGGGGCTGCGGACACCGGGACCCGGCCCAAGCTCAGTGCCGGGGCCGCCGGGGAGTGCTCCTAGGAGATGGATGGACACGGAGCCCAAGCGCCTGGGGAGCTCCTCCTCCTCCTCCTCAACTCCAGCCCACGTGCAAGGGATGAAGGATGGGGGTCCTGTCCAGGCTGCCCCTCGGCTTTCCACCATCCCAGTTCACAGCTCCGTTCCCAGTTACAGCAGGAACCACCCCAGCACTTTAGGGACTCTCCCATTCTCTTCTCCTTCCTCTCCAGGGCTCCCTTCCCAGGGGATTTGCAGTCACCCCTTGGAATGTGCCCAGCAGGAGGGAAGTGTCCCTACCCCAGCTTTAGCAGCTGCCATCGGTCCCTTTACTGCTGTTGCCAAACCCTTTCCTTGCTCTGACAGGGATTCTAAGGAAAGCACCATCCAAATTCCACACTGGGGCAGAGGGAGGAAAACAACCCCAGGGATGGATTTGTCACCAGGACTGACAGATCTGGTGGCACCCTGGGGCACCCTTGGCCACCTCAGGGCATTCCCTGCCTTCAGGGGGCCCCTCATTCCTTCACCAAAGCTAAAATGCCTCAAAACTCTTGATTCCCATAATCCCTCCCTCTCTCCAGGCTCCACACAGCAGTTCCAGCTCCTAAAGTTGGGGTATTTAAGTTGGTTCCTATTAAACTGCACTGGGAACAGCCTGGTTGGGGTTGGGAGGAACCTCAAAGCTCATCCCATCCCACCCCTGCCATGGGCAGTGACACTTTCCACTGTCCCAGGTTGCTCCAAGCTCCATCCATCCTGGCCTTGGGCACTTCCAGGGATCCAGAGGCAGCCACAGCTGCTCTGGAAAATCCATTCCAGGATCTCACCACCCTCACAGGGAAGAATTTCTTTCCTAAAATGAAATCCAAATCTTCCCTCTTTCAGCCCGGAGCTGGAAAACTCCCTTGCCTTCGTATTTATTGACCTCAGCTTGTACCTGACCCCGCTGCCCCCATGGGCCAATCCCAATCCTGATGCTCCAGAGCTCCCAGAGCCAGCCCTGGAAGGGCCCGGTGGCCACAGGTGGGGGATGCTGTGGCCTCTTCCCAACCTCACCCACAATCCTGCAGTATTTTCCTTCCTGGCCCCAGCCACTGCCACTCAGCCCCCCAAATTCCCAGATTCTGGGTCCCCATTCCCACATTCCCGTAGGATAGGAAGCACAGCTCTGGCTCGCAGGGTTTGGCTGTCACAATAAAGTTCTGTCACTCAGAATCCGTCCTGTCCTTGGTTTTCTCTCAGCCTCCCACCACAGGCACCTGGAGCAGCAGCTCCTTCCCAGCAGGACTCACCTGGCTGGGTCCTGGAATCGCCTCCCGGGGATTGGAATGGTGAATGGCACAGCTCCAGGGGGAGGGTGAATCCTTAAAACCCAAAATCATGGACAAAGACTCTCTAGACAAAGTTAGAAAGTGGTGAATCACCATTCAAGGGCAGGGGGCCAGAGGGGCAGACACGGGGTGGGATCCGAGGCCTTGGGATCAAATTTGGGAATGAGGGGAACACACTCAGCACTGCTCGGCTTCCCCTTCTCAAATTCCTCCTGCCCCTCTCCAAAGGGGAATTCCTGCACACCTGGGCACCCATTTCCCTGCAGCCCCTCATTCCTTTTGGTGCTCCTTTATCCCCACAGGGATTTCCCAGGGAGATCCAAACCAGAGCAGGTTCCCTGGGGTGCTGGAGGACCCAAATCTGGGAGCAGCTTTGCTGTTTGCTGCTCACCTGGGGCACCCTCTGCCCTTCCAGGGTCAGCTTCCCCTTCCAAACTCCTCCTGCCCCTCTCCAAAGGGGGATTCCTGCACACCTGGGCAGGTCCATCCTGGGCACCCACATTTTCCTGCAGCCCTTCATTCCAGAGGTGCCCTTTTGGATCACAGGTGCTCCCTGTTGCCCTGGGGGACTTCCCTGGGAGATCCAAAGGGCTCCCAAGGTGCCGGAGAACCCAAATTTGGGAGCTGCTCTCCAGGTCCAGGGCAGGGGATGGGAGGTAGAGGATGGGAAGGGCACTTCCAGAGCACAGGAAAGAGTTCAATGCAGTTTCCCAGCCTGGCAGGATGGGGAATGGGGGGCTCTGAGCAGTTTGCAGTAGCTCCCAGTTGGGCAGGGTTGGTGCAGGGCTGCCTCCGGAGCCAGGAACCTGCAGAGCCCTTGGGAAAAGTCCTTGGGGAAAAGCCCTTCCTAGGCAGAGGATCAAAAATGGGGTTCAGAGCAACCCCATTGCCAGGACAGGAGCAGGACCAGGGCTGGGGCTATCTGGGATGAGGCTGGAATGGCAGCCTGGGACACCCCAGCTGGGGGAACTCAGGGAGGGCTGGGGCTCAGCTGGGACTTTAATGCTGCTTTTCCTCACTGACCTTGGATTTTTGGGGATCTTTTTGCTGTTTCTGAGCCTTCTCCACCCACGGGATTGGGAGAGATCCCCGAGGCCACAGCAGGGGGTTAAAGGGTTGGCTGGAGATTTGGGATTTTGGCCGCACTCCTGGGCTCAGGTCCCCGTTCTGGGACAGACCCAAGCCAGCATTGCCCTGTCCCACTGCTCCCAGCCCCAGCTCCCTCAGAGGGCACCAGGGAATGGCTCCGTGCAGCAGAATCCCTGCCCTCCATCAAGGGGAGCTGAGCTGAGCTCTGCCTGGGATGATCCTTGGCTTTGGGAGGCCCATCCTGCCCCCCCCCCCCCCTCACTGGGACCCAGCCTCTTCCTCAGGGCAAATTCCCGTGGCTGTTCTCATCCCAGAGTCACAACCAGCCCCAATTCCAGCTGTAAATTCCCCAGGGAATTGCTGCAGGCTCCAGGCAGCACCATCAGCTCAGGACTCCCCAAAAAATCCCCACCCCAGCCTTCAAAAAAGGTCCTGGCTGCACCCCTGTGTTATCCAGATCAGTGCTGTCAATCCAGAATAATACACACTGGATTTACCTTTATTCAGGGATAGAATGTGAAAAAAAGGGGAACACAGAAGGATGCAGTGATGAAGGGCAGCCCCAGCATTGTCATGTCCCTGGTTTTGGCTCAAAATGCCACAAAATCCCACCTGGCTGCTTCCTAAAAATTCCTAAGGACTGAAAGAATCCTGAATTTGGTTGGAGGGTGGTTGGGGAAGTTGATGGAAAAGGTCAGGTTTTATGGAAAAAGGGATGCTTGTGTGATGGTTAGAGGGTGCTTGGGGGGGTGGAGGCATTGCTCATCTTCTCAGATCCATGTAAAAAACGGATCAGGGCCTGAGGATTGCTTGTAAAACAGAGTTAAGGATTGTAATTAACTAATAAATGGGATAATTAACAGCATTCCCCCCCTTTATGGCACAATAATGTTGTTTTATGGCCAGTTCCAGGGATCCCCTTTAATCACTCACCCCTGCGGTGCCAGGGCACATTCCCCACAGGGATTTGGGAGCTGCTGAGGGCATCTGTAGGATCAGGGGATAATTCTCCCTCTTATCTGCCAGGCCCCTCAGGAATCCACGGCCCAGCCCCCTCCAGGCCGTGCCGTATCAGCTCCAGCCGCTGCCAAGGGTGATCCCATCCCTGCCTGGAGCCTCTCCAGGACCGGACACGTCAGATGTCCTGGAGGTCTCGGACGTGAGACATCCCAGGGGCGAATCCTGGGCTGCGGGGATGTTGGGATAAGTAGCAGGGAATGAGCCCCGGAGGCCGGAGCACGGGGAGGAAGCGGCTCCGGGAGCGCATCCCGGGATGGGCGCACCTGGAGCGGGTCAGGAGCGAGCTCCGGGCTCCTGGAGAACATCCCGGGATCTGCACACCTGGAGCGAGCTCCGGGCTCCTGGAGAACATCCCGGGATCTGCACACCTGGAGCGAGCTCCGGGCTCCGGGAGCGCATCCCGGGATGGGCGCACCTGGAGCGGGTCAGGAGCGAGCTCCGGGCTCCCAGAGCGCATCCCGGGATGTGCACACCTGCAGCGAGCTCCGGGCTCCCAGAGCGCATCCCGGGATGTGCACACCTGCAGCGAGCTCCGGGCTCCCAGAGCGCGTCCCGGGATGTGCACACCTGCAGCGAGCTCCGGGCTCCGGGAGAACATCCCGGGATGTGCACACCTGCAGCGAGCTCCGGGCTCCCAGAGCGCATCCCGTGATGGGCGCACCTGGAGCGGGTCAGGAGCGAGCTCCGGGCTCCTGGAGAACATCCCGGGATCTGCACACCTGCAGCGAGCTCCGGGCTCCCAGAGCGCATCCCGGGATGTGCACACCTGCAGCGAGCTCCGGGCTGCGGGAGAGCATCCCTGGATCTGCACACCTGGAGCGAGCTCCGGGCTCCCAGAGCGCGTCCCGGGATCTGCACACCTGGAGCGGCCAGGAACGAGCTCCGGGCTCCGGGAGCGCGTCCCGGGATGTGCACACCTGCAGCGAGCTCCGGGCTCCGGGAGCGCGTCCCGGGATGTGCACACCTGCAGCGAGCTCCGGGCTCCCAGAGCGCATCCCGGGATGTGCACACCTGCAGCGAGCTCCGGGCTCCCTCTGCCGGGCAGGTGACGCCGCTGCAGCGCCTCCTCAAATCCCCAAAAATCCCCGGCCTCCTTCCACAGGCCCGGCCTGCAGAGAAAGGGAAACGGCTCCTGAGGAGCGAGGAACAGGGGATCCTACAGGGGATCCTAAAGCGGACCCTACAGGAATCATACAAGGAATCCTACAGGGAATCATACAGGGGATCACACACGGGATCCTCCTACAGGGAATCCTACACGGAATCTAAAGGAGGCCCTACAGGCAATCCTACAGAGAATCTACACAGGATCCTACAGGGGATCCTACATGGGACCCTACCTGAGATGCTACAGGGGACCCTACAAGGAATCCTACAGGGAATCCTACAGGGGAATCCACACGGGATCCTAAAGGGGTCCCTACAGGGGATCTACGTGGGACCCTACAGGGAATCCTACAGGGAATCCTACAGGGGATCCTACAGGGGATCCTACAGGGGACCCCACTGCCCAGAGCAGCTGCGGCTGCCCCATCCCTGGCCAGGCTGGACGGGGCTTGGAGCACCCTGGGATGGTGGGACCTGTCCCTGCCCACTGCTTTAGGGTGTCTTCCCCCTGAACCATTCCCTGGTTCTGCGATCCAAAAGGGTGTTTCTGATCCACCAGGAGCTCCCATCCAGCTGGGAGTGACTCCTGAGATCCAACTGGGAATGACTCCTGGGATCCAGCCTGGCTGTTCCATTGCTCCCACACTCCTGGAATCACTCTGGGAAGGTGAAACAGCTCCCAAGGTGAGGAACTCATCCCTGCATCTGATCCCACCTGGATCTGTCACCTTCCCTCCCTGGGCTGGGGTAACTCCAGTCTCTGGCTGTGCTGAAACATCCCCAGATCCTTTCTGACTCCACTTTTTTATCCTCTAAGGGCCAAATCCTCCAGGAACACACCCAAAACATCGTTATCAGGGAAAAACCCCTTTTCCCATCTGGACTCTCAGCTCACAGCCCCTCTGCTCCCCAGGAAACAGCTCCAGGGGGGAGCGTTCCTGGTTTTCTTCCACCTCTCCTCCCTTCCCCAGTGGGTTTAGGGAGGCACCCTCAGTCTGGGAGCAGCCAGGCCTTGTCCCAGTCCTTCCCAGAGCCTGGAGAAATCCAGCACCAGCTGAGTCCTGCTCAGCCCCAGAGGGGAGCCAAACCCCCCCGACGTGTGCCATGGGGTTAAATGTGTGGGAAGGGAGCTGGAAATGTCCTGGCACGGGGAACTGATGGCCTGGGGCTCCCACTGCAGCTCCAAACCTGGTTTAATCCACCCATCCCAGTTCTCCCACAGCTGCTCCCCCAGTTCCAGCCAACCCCTGGCGTGACTCCAGTGGCACAGGAGGAGGGAGATGGATGCTCCAGGCTCTCTCCTGGCCAGGCACAGCTGTTTGCAGGGATGGAAGTGGCTCTCCCCAGGAAATCAGCCAGTGGGAAAAGGAGCTCCCTCACTTTGGGGAAAAGACAGGGGTGGATTTCTCTTTCCTGCACCATCCTGGCCCAAACCGTGCCTCAGTTTCCCCTGGCTTTTTTCACCAGCAGCCTCGGGGAGGATTTGGTGGGGGATAATTTTGTTTTCCTGATGAAATGCTCCAGGACAGAGCAGGGAATTCAGCGAGCGGGGAAGGGCTCAGCAGGGATTTGTCCCTGTCCCGAGGCTCGAGGGGATCACCAGCCCCACCCCGGGTGCCCAAACCCCTCCGGGAGCCCCAAATTCCCGGGCTGGCAGCAAACAAATCCCTGCATTGTGTGCAGGAGGAGGAGGAGGAGGAGGAGGAGGGAGCCCGGCCCCATCAGCCCATCCCGGGGAGCGGCTGGCGCTGCTCTGTGCCCGTATAAGGCCAGGTTGGGCTCTCCCGGCCCAATCCGGGCAGGAATGGGGAACACCTGAGCCCGGCCCCGCCCCGGGGAGCCGAGCCTGCCCAGGTGAGCCGAGCTGCAGCCCCTCCCTGCCTGCCCAGCTGGGTCCGCTGGGAACTCCGCACTGCGAACAATGGCAACGATGGCCCCGAGGCCCCGGGGTGGCCGCCCCGGCTCCGTTTTAAGGCAGGGTGGCACCGTTCCCTCCCCCACTGCCAGCCATTCCCCACGCGGGAGGTGGAACAGTTCTCCCCGTGTGCCCCCTGAGCCCGGCTGGGATCGCGATTCAGCCCCCTAAACCCGCCCGGGATTGGGATTCACCCCCCTAAACCCGGCTGGGACCGAGATGCACCCCCTGCGTCAGGGATTGCAATTCACCCTCTCTGTGCCCGGCTAGGATCGGGATTCATTCCCCTAAACCCGCCTGGGATTGGGATACACCCCTCTAAACCCATCTGGGATTGGGACTCGACCCTCTAAACCCACCTGGGGTAGGGATTTGTCCCCATAAACCCACCTGGGATTGGGATTCATCCCACTAAACCCACCTGGGATTGGGATTCATCCCACTAAACCCGCCTGGGATTGGGATACACCCCTCTAAACCCATCTGGGATTGGGACTCGTCCCTCTAAACCCACCTGGGGTAGGGATTTGTCCCCATAAACCCACCTGGGATTGGGATTCATTCCCCTAAACCCGCCTGGGATTGGGATACACCCCTCTAAACCCATCTGGGATTGGGACTCGACCCTCTAAACCCACCTGGGGTAGGGATTTGTCCCCATAAACCCACCTGGGATTGGGATTCATCCCACTAAACCCACCTGGGATTGGGATTCACCCCCTGAGCCCGGCTGGAATTGTGATTCACCCTCTTTGTGCCACCAGGGTTTGGTGTTCATCCCCCTAAACCTGCCTGGGACCGGGATTCATCCCCAGTACCCGGCCAGGACTGGGATTCACCCCCTGAGCCCATCCAGGACCAGGATTCCCCTCCCTGGTGTCCCCAGCCCCACTCTCTGACCCCAGCAGGATCTGGGGGCTCCGGGACCAGGAATTGCAGCAGCCCTGGGATGGATGTGCCAGCCCTGGGATGTGCCAGCCCCGGGAAGTGCCAGCACCAGCCCTGGGGCTCCAGCCATGACACCGGGATCGGGGGGCCCTGTCTGGGCAGGGGGATTGGCCCAGGTGACCTCCACAGGTCCCTCGCAGCCCCAGGGGTTCTGGGATCCGGGGACATCACCTGGATCCCAGCCCTGAGGTGCCACCAGGTTGGGGGGACACGGGAGGGACCCCAGGGGGGACATGGGAGGGACCCCAGGGCACTGTCCCTGTGTCTGTCCTGTCCTTGCCAGCCCCAGAATTTGGGAAAAGCAGAGTTGCTGTCGAGACCCAAGACATTCCTCTGGCTGCCGTGAGTGATTCGAGACCCCAGCAAAGAGCTCAGAGAGCTTAGCGCAGAGTCAAAAACAGCTGGGCCTTCCATTTTAGTCCATAGAAACAATGACCAGCTCTGTGTGAAAATTTACAAGGCACAAAAGTTTGAGTGGAATGATAGTGAATTTGTCACGAAGTGGAAAAGTAGAATTTTAAGGTTTTAGAATGATGGTTCAAGAAGCAAGATAGAAGAATCTAAGTGTGTCCTGTCCCTCTTCTTGTCCTCCATCTCCTGCTGTGATGGTGACACTTTTTAATTAGTTTAGAGACAAACTGTCTAACATAGGTGATAGCTGTAGAGAATTATTGTAAATAAAGTACACGTAGTTTTTAGTATAAAAAGGTAACACCACCCTAAGGGCGGTGGCTGTGCCACAACCCGAATTTTAAGGTTTTAGAATGAGGGTTCAAGAAGCAAGATAGAAGAATCTAAGCATGTCCTGCCCTTCTTCTTGTCCTCCATCTTCTGCTAAGATGGTGGCACTTTTTAGTTAGTTTAGAGTAGAGACAGACTGTCTAACATAGGTGATAGGTATTAGAAAGTTATTGTAAATAAAGTACACGTAGTTTTTAGTATAAAAAGATAACACCACCCCAAGGGCACAACGTGAATTTTAAGGTTCTAGAATGAGGGTTCAAGAAGCAAGACAGAAGAATCTAAGCGTGTCCTGCCCTTCTTCTCCTTCTTCTTGTCATCCATCTTCTGCTAAGATGGTGACACTTTTTAGTTCGTTTAGAGACAGACTGTCTAATATAGTTGATATGTATGAGAAAATTATTGTAAATAAAGTATATATATAAACTTTTTAGTAGAAAAAGTTAACACCACCCCAAGGGCAGTGGCTGTGCCATAACCCGACCTGCTGGACAGACCTCAGCAGGTCAGAGAAGGAATGTACCAGATAAGAGAAAATAAACAATCCTGAAAAGCAAAACCAACAAATCTCGACTTCTTCTGGGGAAAAAAAAAAAAAAAAAAAGAGACTTTCTAATACCCCAAATGTGAAGCCCAGGAACCCGAGGAGCTGCCTGGCTGTGCTGCCCCGGCCAGCCCAGCCCCGGGGCTGGGAGTGCCCCCTGTGCCACCCCCGGGCCGGGCACTGCAGAGCAGCAGCTGCAGCCCCGCCCTGCCCCAATTCCTGCCCCAGTTCCAGCCAGGGGAGCACCAGCCCTGCCTGGGGCACACGGGCAGTTTGGGGTTTTTCTGATTTACACCTGAGCACAGCCCACAACGGGGGAGCAGCCTGGCCTGGGACACCTCCAGTGTCAGAACCCAGGACATCTCTGGATGGCTCCAGCCCCAGCTCAGAGACCCTGGCACAGAGCTCAAGACCCCGGTGCCTTTGATTTTGAACCATGGAAAAAATTACCACCTTTGTATGAAGAATTACAAGTCAAGAAGAGTTTAAGTAGAATGATAGTTTATCACAGGGTGAAAAGTAGAATTTTGGGGTTTTTAGGGTTTTTTGGGGGGAGTTTTTAGGGTTTTTTTTGGGGGAGGGTGGAGTTTTCTAGGGTTTTTTTGGGGGGGGTTTAGGGTTTTTAGGGTTTTTTTGAATAGGGGTTCAGAAGCCAAGATGGAGGAATTTGGGCGTGCCTTGTCCTTCTTTCTCCTTCTTCCCAGCCTCCATCTTCTGTGTGATGGTGGCACTTTTGGATTGGTTTAGGGTAGGAACACACTGTCTAACGTAGGTGATGGGTATTGGAAAATAGCTGAAAATAAAGTACACGTGGGTTTTAGTATAAAATGTTGACAGCAGCCCAAGGGTGGGCAGAGTGCCTCTGACTGACCTGCTGGATGGACCTCAGCAGGCCAGAGAAAGAATGTGACAGATAAGGAACAATAAACAACCTTGAAAAGCACAGCTGAGGAATCCTGACTCCTTCCTCGACTCCCGGGCTGGGAAAAGAGATTTTAACACTCCAGGAGCCATTTCCAGCTCCCCCTTGGCCCTGGCTTAGCTCCTGCTCCAGGGCCTTCCCTTCCCCCTGACCCAGACCTGCTCCCTGAGGAAGAGGAGGTTCAGGGGGGACCTTCTCCCTCTCACAACCCCTGGCACGAGGGTGGAGTCGGTATCTGCTGAGTGAGAGCGGCCCCAAGGTGCACCAGGGCTGATTTAAGTTGGATTTAGGAGCAATTCCTCACTGAAAGGGTTGTGAAGCACTGGAAGGGCTGCCCTGGGCAGAGTGCCCAACCCTGGAAGTGTCCAGAAATGTGTGGCTGTGGCACCTGGGGACACACTCAGGGGGTGGCTGGGTGGTGCTGGGTTGGACCTGATGCTCTCTGAGGGCTTTTCCAACCTGAGCAATTCCATGGTTTGTGCACAGCAGCGATCAGAGATGGATCCTGGGTCTGCAGCTCGTCCTCCCCGCTCCCTTCAGGCACTGAGCACCATCCCAGAACTTCCTGCCCGGGATCAGCTGGAGACCACGGTGCTGGAGGAGGTGAAGGGAGCCCCAAGCACAGCACGAGTTCCCTGTGGGACACAGCTGGGCCTGGACTCCCTGAAGCCAGGGAATGGAATGGGGTGAGGGACCATGGAATGGGCTGGGGTGAGGGATCACGCAATGGGGTGAGGGATCATGGAATGCTCTGAGGGATCATGGAATGGGCTGGGGTGAGGGATCATGGAATGGGGTGAGGGATCATGGAATGGGCTGGGGTGAGGGATCATGGAATGCTCTGAGGGATCATGGAATGGGCTGGGGTGAGGGATCACGCAATGGGGTGAGGGATCATGGAATGGGCTGGGGTGAGGGATCACGCAGTGGTCTGGATTGAGGGATCATGGAATGGGCTGGGGTGAGGGATCATGGAATGCTCTGGGGTGAGGGATCATGGAATGGGCTGGGGTGAGGGATCATGGAATTCTCTGGGGTGAGGGATCATGGAATGGGGTGAGGGATCATGGAATTCTCATCATGGAATTCTCTGGGGTGAGGGATCATGGAATGGGCTGGGGAGAGGGATCATGGAACACTCTGGGGTGGGGGATCTTAAAGTTCAGTCCATCCCAAACCCCTACCATGGGCAGGGACACCTTCCACTCTCCCAGGCTGCTCCAACCTGGCCTTGGGCACTGCCAGGGATGGGGAATCCTCTGGGAAATCCATCCCAGGGCCTGCCCACCCTCACAGGGAGGAATTCCTTCCCAATATCCCATCCATCCATCCATCCATCCATCCATCCATCCATCCATCCATCCATCCATCCATCCATCCATCCATCCATCCATCCATCCATCCACCCATCCACCCATCCATCCACCCATCCCTCCCTCTGGCAGTGGAAGCCATTCTCTGTGTCCTGGCACTCCAGGCCTTGCCCCTAGTCCCTCTCCAGCTCTCCTGGAGCCCCTTTGGGCACTGGAAAAGGCTTCAAGGTGTCTCCAGAGCCTTCTCTTCTCCCAGCCTGCTCCCTCCCAGCCCCACGGATCTCTCTGAGCACGAATTCACCCGGAACTCTCAAAACCTCAGGGAATTGGGATCCACAGAGGGCTCTGGGGGATCTGGTACAGTGCCCTGTGTCCATGGAGGAGTTTGGAACAGCCACCGGGATTTGGGACAGTGCCCTGTGTCCATGGAGGAGTTTGGAACAGCCACCGGGATCTGGGACAGTGCCCTGTGTCCATGGAGGAGTTTGGAACAGCCACCGGGATCTGGGACAGTGCCCTGTGTCCATGGAGGAGTTTGGAACAGCCACCGGGATCTGGGACAGTGCCCTGTGTCCATGGAGGAGTTTGGAACAGCCACCGGGATCTGGGACAGTGCCCTGTGTCCATGGAGGAGTTTGGAGCAGCCATTGGGCTCTGGGGCTGCAGTTCTGTGCCTGTGTCCACAGACGGACCCAGCAGGAGCAGAAAAGCCCCAGCTCAGCAGGGCACGGAGCTGCCGGGGCCGCTCCTGCCCAGCCCCTGGAGCCCCGCCAGGAACGCGCGGTGGGAGCGGAGCGGAGCCGCTCCTGCCGGGACCTGCCGAGGCTCGGGCACACCCAGAGAGTCAGAGCTTCGGAAAAAAACCCTCAGCACCTGGGCAGGGGAGGGGCAGGGCCGGCAGGAACCACTTCAGAGCTGAGGAATCCCAGGGTGAGTCAGCCCTGACGCAGGAAGCAAACAGGGCTGGGGATGGGGGGACAGGGTCGGGCAGCCCCGGGAGGGATGCGGGGGGCCAGGGAGGTTTGGAACATCCCAGAGCTCATGGGATGTTTCCAGCTGCAGCAAAGCTGCTCCAAGCACCTCCCACTTTAACACCCACCTTTACCTGGCTCAGAACCAGCTCCAAGGGTCCCCAAATCTCCTCCATCCCAGCGCTTCTCAGGCTGGTGAAATCCCCGTGCAGCACCAAGAGAGGCAATTCACCCTTGATAAAAGGGAATATGAAACACCTGGAGCTTTGTTTCCCATGCTTACAGAGCGTCATCATGCAGCCAAAGGGGTCTGTCACTTCCTCTGGGCGGGAGGAGGGAAGTAGGGATGAGGACCCCAGCACTGAGCTCCTGGATGAGTCCCAGAATCCCAGGATGGTTTGGGTGGGAAGGGACCTTAAGCCCCAAACCATTCTTGACACTTTCCACAGCCCAAGGTGTTCCAAGCCCTGACCAGCCTGGCCTGGGATGGGACAGCAGGATTTGGGGAGACTGGGAAGCTCTTGGAGCTCTGGGGGTTTGGAATTGCAAGGACAGGAGTGAAACAGCCCCAGCTCCACTCTGGATTTAAACCCCCTGTCCTCCACAACGGGTAAATCCAGCATTCCCTCAGCATTCCCTGGCTAATTCACCAGAATGAGGGATCTGCACCAGTTCACCCCCAGCATTCCCAGTGGTGACACCAGTGTTAATCCCAGTTCTGAAGTGAGGACCTCACGGAATTGCAGCTGCTCTCTTGGTTCAAACCAACAATGGAAAACCCTCAAAAACTGAGACCCCAAACCCCGACTAAGCCAGGGGGAATAAATCCAAATATCTGGATCACAAGACACTCAAAAAACCCCAGAGTTCATCTAGCCTTGCATTTTCCATGGGGAATCTGAAACTCAGGAGCATGCGAGGTTTCCCCTCTTCAGAGCCCCCGCGGGATCAGCCCTGTCCAAACTCCCCCAGCTGCTTTTGGGGAGCACCGATGGAGCCTCTGGATGGGAGCTGCTCCTGGCAGCTCCCAGCAGCAGCTCCTGCCATGGCCCACACCCACAGGACACGCTCTGACCTGAGCTGGGATTGGGATGGGCCCACGCCCGGCGCTGGCAGCAGCTCTGCACTTACACAAGGCAGGGAGAGCTGCGGCAGGAGCAGGGCAGGGGTCCCACCTGGAGCAGGGCAGGGAAAGCTTGGGCAGGAACAGGGGGTCCCACCTGGAGCAGGGCAGGGATCCCACCTGGACCCCAGCAGGGGATCCCACCTGGAGCAGGGCAGGGGATCCAGGGGTTGGTGGGACCGAATTCCAACACAAACTGCCCAAGTGTCCCCCAGGAACAGGAATTCCCACCTTGCTGGAAGCTCCCCAGCCCACCTTGAGTGGAGGAAGGAGCAGCTCAGGGCCTTGTATTTGGCTTTATAAAACAGGCCTCGAGTGGCTCCAGCCCCTGCTCTGCATGAAATCCCAGTCCACAACTGGGAATTGCCTTTGGACTGCTCACCCTGTTGCTCGCTTCATCCTGGAAAGGGGCAGCATTCCCACCTCTTCTTCCCAAAGAGGCTGAGCTGTTCCAACCAGGAAAGAGCCCCAAATTCTCCACTCAGACCCCCCTCAGCTGCTCCCTGTGCTCGGCCATCCTGGTGCTGCAGCTGCACGTGGAAAAGGCAGGGTCAGCTCAGACATCCTCATGGTGCTTCCCAGTCCCCCAAAATCCTGCTGCCCCATGCCCAAATCCTGCTGCCCCATCCCCAAATCCTGCTGCCCCATGCCCAAATCCTGCTGCCCCATGCCCAAATCCTGCTGCCCCATCCCCAAATCCTGCTGCCCCATCCCCAAATCCTGCTGCTCCATGCCCAAATCCTGCTGCCCCATGCCCAAATCCTGCTGCTCCATGCCCAAATCCTGCTGCCCCATCCCCAAATCCTGCTGCCCCATCCCAGGCCAGGCTGGTCGGGGCTTGGAACACCTTGGGTTGTGGAAGGTGTCAGGAATGGTTTGGGGTTTAAGGTCCCTTCCCACCCAAACCATCCTGGGATTCTGGGATAATCCAGGTATACCTGAAGGAGGCATTGACAGAGTTGCCTTCCCTGCCAGCTTAAACCCAGGATTCCAGCTCCAGCACAAATGGGATGAATCCCTGTGGAATTTTTGGGAGCTGGGCCCCTTTAACAGTCTCTTTGTGCCAATTCCTGTGTGTTTTACTCTGAACTGGGAGGTTTTTTACCAACCATCCCAACCATGCCAGGAATGGGGTGGGGATGTTTTGACAGGGAGTCCTGGATCACGTCCAGATCCCACCCAGCTCCCTCCTCTCACCTCTCCCTGCTGCCCGACGGGCTCAGCTCCGAGTGTCAAGAGACTGGAATTTGAGAGAAAACAGACTCAGAGAGCAAACCCTGCCCAGAGCAGGGGGGAACCCAGGGATGTCAGGCCCAGGATCACACACACGGACACCTGCGTGGGGCAATGGAACATGTGGGGCGAAACCTGCATCTGTAAACACACCTGGGGGGCACCTCTGAATCCCACCTGTGTGGGGGCACCCCTGAATCCCACCGTGTGGGGGCACCCCTGAATCCCACCCGAGGGGGATCATCCCTGAATCCCACCCCCGTACGGGCATCCCTGAAAATCCAGGTGCGCATCCCTGTTTTCAGCGAGGATTCTCGTTTTTCCTCACCCGGCTGGGAAAGGCGCTGGGGCGGCTCCGCCCGGCCCCGGGGCAGCTTCGGGAGCCGCTGTGGGCGCGTCCCCGGAGCCTCCCGAGCTGCGATCCCTCTGATCCTCCCGCGTCCCTGCCCTGGGCTGGGAACGCCGCGGCTCCAGCCCCAGCCCACTTTCGCTGGGTTTTGCACAGGAGGCAAATCTCGGCGCTGCAAAGCTCCCGCATCAGCACATTGGCAGCAGCGGAGCCTGCCCGGCCAGCCTGGCACGGAAATGCCAAGGCCAGGCAAGGGGGGCTCCTGGAGCTCCTCTTCTGGCCCTCCCAAGGTCCCTTTGGTGGTGCTGCTGGGGCTGGACTGGATGATCCCGAGGCTTTCTTCCAACCTTGGGGATTCTGTGATTCCATGATCTCCCACCCCTTCACTGTGACCCAGCCAACCTCCAATCCCGAGTCCACCTGGAACCATGCTGGAACCACAGCTCAGAGCCCAGGGAAAGCATCCTCCTGTCATGGGGAGAGTGGGACCTTTCCCTGCTCTGCCACCACCCAAAGCTGGATTTCTGTGATGGGACATCACAGAGGGGCTGGGATGAGCCACTCTGCAGGACCTCCCTCCATGGGATCCCATGGCTCGTCGCCCTGATTTTTTAAGATTTTATGAGCCTTCTGATGTTTACATTCTTGCAATGAACTTTCTCACACACTTTCTGTAAATAACTTAGAGTTTTGCATTCTTTTATAGAAGAAGAGAAATTTTATAGACTATTTGTCCAGTGTCATTGGAGAGCTGACACTTTCACCCTCTAACCCACTGTCACTTTTGGAAATCTAGAAATGTCAGAGTCAAAAAATAAACTTCCCTTTTTTCACCTTGAGAGCAGCGGTGTGTGCGTATTGCTGCCTTTTGCAACTTTCCCAAAACCCTCTGATTTTGTAGATTTCCACATGTGCGCTCGTGTTGTTTCATGTCCTACAGTGACAATGGCTCCTCTGGGCTTCCCAAGCCTTGAGACCCTTGGGATGGTCCTGCACAAGATGTTCCCTCAGGGATCAGGGGATTCAGGCCTTGCAGAGCCTTGGGATGCTCCTGCACGAGGGGTTCCCTCAGGGATCAGTGGATTCAGGCCTTGACACCCTTGGGATGCTCCTGCACGAGGGGTTCCCTCAGGGATCAGTGGATTCAGGCCTTGCAGACCCTTGGGATGCTCCTGCACGAGGGGTTCCCTCAGGGATCAGTGGATTCAGGCCTTGACACCCTTGGGATGCTCCTGCACAATGTGTTCCCTCAGGGATCAGTGGATTCAGGCCTTGCAGACCCTTGGGATGCTCCTGCACGAGGGGTTCCCTCAGGGATCAGTGGATTCAGGCCTTGCAGACCCTTGGGATGCTCCTGCACGAGGGGTTCCCTCAGGGATCAGTGGATTCAGGCCTTGCAGACCCTTGGGATGCTCCTGCACGAGGGGTTCCCTCAGGGATCAGGGGATTCAGGCCTTGCAGAGCCTTGGGATGCTCCTGCACGAGGGGTTCCCTCAGGGATCAGTGGATTCAGGCCTTGCAGACCCTTGGGATGCTCCTGCACAAGGTGTTCCCTCAGGGATCAGTGGATTCAGGCCTTGCAGACCCTTGGGATGCTCCTGCATGAGGGGTTCCCTCAGGGATCAGTGGATTCAGGCCTTGACACCCTTGGGATGCTCCTGCACGAGGGGTTCCCTCAGGGATCAGTGGATTCAGGCCCACCCTGCACCCAAAATCAGAGTCCAAAGGAACCAAGTTCTGCATCAACCAACTGGGGCCCTCCTGGGGGTATTTTGCAGGGAACAGGGGGAGAACCATGGAATCCAGAAGGATTTGGATTGGGAGGGGCCTGGAAGCTTCCAGAGCTCTCTGGAACCTCCAGGGGCCCTGTCCCATCCTCTGCTCCTGTGTCCACACCCCCACCTGATCAGAGGCTTTATGGGCATTTCCACTCTCACTAAAACATTCCTTCACTTTCCAACTCTCTAAATCCTTAAAAATCTTTACAACTCTTCCTCTGGAGCCCGAAGGGGAACCAGCCCAGCTCCACCACGGAGCCCAGCTCCTCCAACTCCTTACAAAGCCTTTCCTGGCCGAGCCTGCCCTGTGTGAGTCAGCTCTGCACAACGCCCGAGTCAGCACTTCCCACAAAGCAGCTGGAGCTGGGCCTGGAAAAACGGAGCCACATCCCCAGGAGGGACTGGCTGGGACCTGCTGGGCTGGCACGGGGCACGGGGAATGTGCTGGTGACAGCAGCAGCCAGAAACGCCCAGCAGGACAGAACAGGGAGCAGCTCTGCCTCACCCCCAGGCACAGCGCCCTGCCTGCGACATGGCAGAGCCTCCTGGGAAAGCTGAGCCAGCCCAGCCTTGCCCAGGCTCCTCTGGGATCCCCCGGGTCAGGTCTGGGAACCCAGGACATCCCTTTGGCTCCAGCCCCTGCCAGGGGGCTCAGAGACCCTGGCACAGAGCCCAAGACCCCTGTCTTGGGTGGGAAGGGACGTTAAAGCCCATCAAGTGCCACCCCTGCCATGGCAGGGACACCTTGCACTGTCCCAGGTGCTCCAAGCCCAGCACCATCTCACACAGATCCACGGAATGGTTTGGGTGGGAAGGGACATTAAAGGGACATTAAAACTCATCAAGTGCCACCCCTGCCATGGCAGGGACACCTCCCACTGTCCCAGGGGTTTTTAGAATGGGGGCTCGGGGTGCCAAGATGGAGGAATGTGGGTGTGCCTTGTCCTTCTTTCTCTTTCTTCCCAGCCTCCATCTTCTAGGGGATGGTGGCACTTTTGGATTGGGTTAGGGTAGAGACAGACTGTCTAACATAGGTGACAGGTATTGGAAAATAACCGTAAATAAAGTTCATGTAGTTTTTAGTATAAAATACAGGTTGCTTCAAGCCCTGTCCAGCGTGGCCTTGGGCACTGCCAGGGATGCAGGGGCAGCCACACCTGCTCTGGGAAATCCATTCCAGCCCCTCCCCACCCTCACAACCAGGAATTCTCCCTCATCCTGGCACTCCAGGCCATTGTTTCCAGTCCCTCTCCAGCTCTCCTGGCGCCCCTTCAGGCCCTGGAAGGGGCTCCAAGCCTTTGATTTTGATCCATGGAAAAAATGACCAACCTTATATGAGGATTTACAAGCCACGAAAGTTTAAGTAGAATGATAGTTAGTTTGTCACAGAGCGAAAATGTAGAATTTTGGGGTTTTTAGAATGGGGGTTCAGAGGCCAAGATGAAGGGATTTGGGCGTGTCCTGTCCTTCTTTCTCCTTCTTCCCAGCCTGCATCTTCTGGGTGATGCTGGCACTTTTGGATTTGTTAAGGGTAGGAACACACTGTCTAACATAGGTGATAGGTATTGGAAAATAACTGTAAATAAAGTGCACGTAGTTTTTAGTATAAAAAGACAACACTGCCCTGAGGGCAGTCAGTGTTCCCCAAAGTGACCTGCTGAAGGGACCTCAGCAGGAGAGAAAGAATGTGATAGATAAGAGAAAATAAACAACCCTGAAAACCACAGCTGAGGAATCCTGACTCCTTCCTCGGTTGCCAGGCTGGGAAAGAGACTCTGACACATCTTGGGGTCATCCTGACCACAGAGACCCCTGAGAGTTACCCAGGCCAGGAGAGATCCCAGCCCCAGCACCCACAGCAGGCCTCTGTGAGGGGGAGAAGGAGCTCAGCAGGGCACGCCCAGCAGGAACCCCAAGAATTCCTAGTTCCATTCCCAACCTCAACCAGGCTTAGCCAAGCTCAGGTGAGATTCCCACGTCCAGCCTCGATCTTCAGGAGAATGGAGCTCCTGAACACAAGACCCAGCAGGCACTGCAGGAATACCTGATTCCTAATCCTCATCCACACTCAGAGCTCAGGAGATACTCCAGGAATGTCTGATTTGATTCCCAATTCTCATCCAGTCACTCTCCTTTCTGTCCTCTCTGCTTTGCCAAGCAGCTCCCAGGCTCACAAATCCCGCGGGATCCCTGTTCCTCTCCCTAATCACCTTTTCCATTCAGACCTTCCCTGCTCGTTCCTGTGCTCTCTCCTGGCTTTTCCATGGAAACCTGGACACCTTTCCCACCTGCCCTGGGCCCTGAACAAGCTGTCCTGGGAGAAGCCCAACCAGGTGGGATGAGACTGAGTGGAAATGGAGCCTTCCAGGTCCCTGTGGTTGCTGGATCCAAGGACAAGGCTGCCAACAGCTGGGATCCACAATGGGACTGGGGCAAAGCAAAGGCAGCTCCCAGGGGTTCATCCTGTGGGAATTCTGAGGAAAGGACCAAGCCCCACCTGTGTCAGCAGTGGGGCAGGGGTGGAGGCAAAGCCCCACCTGAGGAATGGGCTGCAGGTCCTGGGATCTGCCCCAGTTATCCCCCAGGAGCTGGCGCTGGTCAGGCTGGGAACGTCCAGCCAGACAAAACAGCCGCCACTCCCTCAGATCATCCCCAGGAGATCCACGAGCCCTGGAGAGAAGCCACCACACATTCCAGAGGAGCCTCCACAACTTCCACGTTCCCCTGTGTCCACGCACTGGCCATCCTGGGAGACACCTACAGAGGATGTTCCTGCCCAGGGGGATGGATCTTCTCCAGGTGGATCTTCTCCAGGTGGACACGGAGCCAGAGCAGCTCCCGGGGCCTTTGGAGGAGATATTCCATATTTGCACACATTTATTAGAGATTTGGGGAAAAATCCTTCACAGAAGGGTTGTCCAGCCCTAAAAGGCTGCCCCAGGGCAAGGGCAGAGTCCCCATCCCAGAAAGTGTCCCAGAAATGTGTGGATGTGGCACGGTCAGTGGTGACCTTGCTGGTGCTAGGTAGGACTTTATCTCTGAGGGCTTTTCCAACCTGAACAATTCCATGGCTCAGGCTGTGTCACCTGCTCTGAGGGACACCAGGACTGGCTGGATTAGAGGAGTTTTTCTCATAAAACCTTCATCACCCTCCTGCGTGTTTTCCTCACACAGGGAACAGGAATTCTGCCCAAAATGCCAGCAAGGATCCCTTCACTGAGCTTTTCCCAGCACCATCTCACACAGATCCATGGAATGGTTTGGGTGGGAAGGGACATTAAAGGGACATTAAAACCCATCCAGTGCCACCCCTGCCATGGCAGGGACACCTTCCCCTGTCCCAGGGGTTTTTAGAATGGGGGCTCGGGGTCCAAAATGGAGGAATTTGGGCGTGCCTTGTCCTTCTTTCTCTTTCTTCCCAGCTCCATCTTCTGGGGGATGCTGGCATTTTGGAATGGTTTAGGGTAGGAACACGCTGTCTAACATAGGTGATAGGTATTGGAAAATAATTGCAAATAAAGCGCACGTAGTTTTTAGTATAAAAAGACAGGTTGCTCCAAGGCCTGTGCAGCCTGGCCTTGGGCACTGCCAGGATGCAGGGGCAGCCACAGCTGCTCTAGGAAATCCATCCCAGCCCTCCCCACCCTCACAGGAAGGAATTCCCCCTTGTCCTGGCACTCCATCCCTTGTCCCCAGCTCCTCTCCAGCTCTCCTGGAGCCCCTTCAGGCCCTGTTAGGGGCTCCAGGGTCTCCTTTCCCTTCTCCTCCCCAGCTGAGCACCCCCAGCTCTCCCAGCCTGGCTCCAGAGGGGCTCCAGCCTTTGAATCCACGCTGGGAGTGCCTGGAGCAGGGGTGTCCAGCAGGGACGTTTCCAGAGTTAATGGAGATGCAGAGACAGAGCTGAGCCATTGCAGGGCTGGCAGGTTTGGGAGCCTCCCTGTTCCCTCCCTGTTCCCTCTGTTTGATCCATGCAGGAGCCCAGGAGCTGCTTTGATGTGTCAGCCTGGCAGCAGGGCCTGTTCCAGCACGACTCTGCCAGATTCCTGCGGGAACAAAGCTGCACCTCAGCAGCTTCCAGAGGCTGGGACAGGCCCTGGGGCAGAGCAGGGACACCGAGGGACACAGAAGGACCCCCTCAGCATCAGAGGGAGCCCCTCAGCATCAGAGACACCCCCTGAGCATCAGAGACCCCCTCAGCATCAGAGACCCCTCAGCATCAGAGAGACCCCTTGGTATCAGAGAGACCCCCTCAGCATCAGAGGGAGCCCCTCAGCATCAGAGACACCCCCTGAGCATCAGAGACCCCTCAGCATCAGAGACCCCTCAGCATCAGAGAGACCCCTTGGTATCAGAGAGACCCCCTCAGCATCAGAGACCCCCTCAGCATCAGAGAGCCCCTCAGGTACAGAGAGACCCCTCAGCATCAGAGAGACCCCCTCAGCATCAGAGACCCCCTCAGCATCAGAGACCCCTCAGCATCAGAGAGACCCCTCCGCATCAGAGACCCCTCAGCATCAGAGACCCCTCGGCATCAGAGACCCCTCAGCATCAGAGGGAGCCCCTCAGCATCAGAGACACCCCCTCAGCATGAGACACCCCCTCAGCATCAGTTCCCCTGTCTTTCCCAGCAGTTCCAACCCAACCATCCAGCAGAATGGGTCATTCTGGGATGCTGGTGCCACCTCACAGGGCTGGCTCTGACCCCTGACCAACATGATGGGGGTTTGATCAATGATCCCATGTGCGTCCTGCCATGGAAACGTGGATCAGATCCCTCCTGAGCTCCCCTGCTCCACAGCAGGGTCCCCACACGAGTTTAGGCATCTCTGGCCTCAGAACTTCCTCACTCCCAATAAAACTGGCTCGGGGAGGATCCAAGGACGGAGCAGCTTTGTTAAACATCAGGATGGAATTCCAGGGGGCTGATAAGGAGCCTTTTATGATCTTGATTGAACTGGGATTGTCAGGTCAGAAGAGATAAGGTCTGAGAGCATTTTATATTCCCTGGAATCAGATCCCCACCCTGCATCACAACTCCAGCCCCTTCAAGTGGGCCCAGCTCCACAGGAACAAGGGTGCTCCACATCGACTCATTCCAAGGAAATTGAGCCATAAGAAACGGTGGCAAAGATTATGCCCATAATGATCCAGGGACTTCTGTGCAAGGGGGAAAACAAACCTGCCTCAGTTTGTTCCATAAGTGAATAAAATGGGAAACCTGAGGTGTTGAAATGAAATCCCAGAGAGGGATGAAGGAGCTCAATGAGAAGCTTCTCCACCAGAACCATCAGGGATAAAGCCTTGGGGACTCCAAGGAACCCTTCCCAGCTGGAATTTAAACCTGAGGGCCCATGGCCAAGGCACTTCCAGCGCTGACAGCCCAAGGAAGGGAACAGCCAAACTCTCCCTGTTTGTAACCCAACGGAGCAGGACCTGCCTGCAGCACATCAGGGAATCCTGGAATGGTTCGGGTGGGAAGGGAACTTAAAATCCATCCCATGCCAGCCCTGCCATGGCAGGGACACCTCCCACTGCCCCATGGGGCAGCCACAGCTGCTCTGGGTGATGCCCAGAGTGACCCCAGCCTCACCCTTGGCTCTGTGCTGGGACCCCAGCCTCACCCTTGGCTCTGTGCTGGGACCCCAGCCTCATCCTTGGCTCTGTGCTGGGACCCCAGCCTCACCCTTGGCTCTGTGGTTGAACCCCAGCCTCACCCTTGGCTCTGTGCTGGGACCCCAGCCTCACCCTTGGCTCTGTGGTTGGACCCCAGCCTCACCCTTGGCTCTGTGGTTGGACCCCAGCCTCACCCTTGGCTCTGTGCTGGGACCCCAGCCTCACCCTTGGCTCTGTGGTTGGACCCCAGCCTCACCCTTGGCTCTGTGGTTGGACCCCAGCCTCACCCTTGGCTCTGTGCTGGGACCCCAGCCTCACCCTTGGATCTGTGGTTGGACCCCAGCCTCACCCTTGGCTCTGTGCTTGGTTTTCCCACCAGGGCTCTGCTGCCCTCCCAGTTCACCTCCCCAGTCCAACCTTTGCCCCAGAACAGGCGACACTGGGAGGGAAGAGCCAAACTCGCAGAGTGTGTTTGGGCTGGGGCTGCTCTTTTCCCAGCTCCCCACAATCAGATTCCCAGGTGCCCACAGGTTGCCACCTCTCCCTTTTCGGCTGTAATTCCAAAGTGACAGGAGGAGCAAGAAGGAACCTGCCCTGAGCTGAGCCAAGGGAGCCCAAAGCTCTGCCCTGGGACCTGCAGGGACAAGTTCCCGGGCCCTGCTGCCAACTCCCAGCTCCTGAGGTGGGTCCCTGCACTCCTGGGCTGCTTGGATTAAACTGGAAATTGAAATAATCCATTTTTTGCCATGTCCCCAGTCCCAGGGTGGGCTTTAATGTCCCCAGGGACATTTTCCACAATCCCAAGGCGCTCCAAGCCCTGTCCAGCTTGGCCCTGAACACCTCCCAGGATGGAGCAGCCATGATTTAACACTGACAGAATTATCCTCCATTTTCCCAGCCAGGAATTGCCAGGGGTGGGAGCTGTCCATGCCTCAGCACCAAAGCCAAACACAGCTGAACAAACTCGGAGAAAGCCTTTTATGGACATGATCCAGCTGTGGTTTAGAGAGTCCCTTTGAGGAAATGCAACTCCATTTGCTGAAGTCCAGCCCAGTTCTAGGAAGGGGGAAGTCACGGAAACTTCTAAATGTGGTAAATTGGGGAAGCAGAGAATGAAATCCTGGATGAGCTGCTGGGGGGACTCATCCCTTCCAGGGCCAGGG
The DNA here is from genome assembly GCF_035770615.1 of Melospiza melodia melodia. Classification (NCBI taxonomy): domain Eukaryota; kingdom Metazoa; phylum Chordata; class Aves; order Passeriformes; family Passerellidae; genus Melospiza; species Melospiza melodia. The sequence goes on along the minus strand of NW_026948797.1, from coordinate 3,322,606 downwards.
CTGGGAATGGAAAGGAATCCCAGCTGAGCTGAGGAGTCTGAAGAATTCCTTCTGCTCCAAGGGCTCAGGAAAAGCAGCCATGGAAATGGCACAATGACACAGAATCATGGAATGGCTTGGGTTGGAAAAGCCCTCTGAGACCATGGAGTCCACCCATGCCCCAGCACAGCCAAGGCCACCCCTGGCCTGTCCCCAGGTGCCACACCCACACAGATGTGACATCCCCCCAGGGCTGGGACTCCCTCTCCAGCTGTGTCAGGAGGTTCTGGATGGGGAAGGGAGCAGCTCCAGGGCATTTGGTGCTCTCAGGTTGTTTCCTCTGGCCACTCTCCAGTTCCTGCCTGGGCCCAGAGTTCCACTTTTCCCAGGGATTGTGTCATTTGTGCTCACTCAGCACAGGAAACTGGGAGACAGCAAAGTGTCCCTTAGAGGAAGTGACATCGAGTGCCACAGGAGTGACAGTAAAGAGAAATCCAAAATAAAAATAAAAAAGGATCTCATTGATTCCAACCCAATTCCACTTCCCCCAAGGGCTGGAAGCAGCTGCAGAACCACCTGGAAAGTGGGAGCTCCAACATCTGAATTTTGATGCTTCAGCTCCCCTGCCTCAATTCCTCCATGCAAGGAAGGGGAGGGGGAGTCTTAATGAGCCCCAGCACTTGGCAGGGCACTAATTAATCCCTGCAGGGATTATTGGGAACAGGGCACAGCGCTGAGCCCAGGCTCCAGATCAGCTCCTCAGGTTCTCCCTCTCAAAAGCGCTGTGCAATCACACAGCCAGGATTCCCCATCAGGGAATCAAACCCATTCTGGGGATGGAAAAACTGAGGAAAGCTGGGCTGGAGGCTGGGAACAATCCCACAGTTTAGGAACAATCCCAAAGCTTGGGAACAATCCCAGAGCTCTGAGCTCAGGAACAATCCCAAAGCTTGGAGCTCGGGAACAATCCCAAAGCTTGGGAACAATCCCAAAACTCGGGAGCAATCCCAAAGCTCAGGAACAATCCCAAAGCTCAGGAACAATCCCAAAGCTCAAGAACAATTCCAGAGCTCAGGAACAATCCCAAAGGTCAGGGACAATCTCAAAGCTTGGGAAAAATCCCAAGGTTTGGGAACAAGCCCAAAGCTTAGGAACCATTCCAAAGCTCAGAGCTTGGGAACAATCCCAAAGCTTAGGAACCATTCCAAAGCTCAGGAACCATCCCAAAGCTCAGAGCTTGGGAATAATCCCAAAGCTCAGGTACAATCCCAAAGCTCAGGAACCACCCCCAAGCTCAGAGCTCAGGAACCATTCCAAAGCTCAGGAACCATCCCAAAGCTCAGAGCTCAGGAACTACCCCAAAGCTTGGAAATAATCCCAAAGCTCAAGAACAATCCCAAAGCTCAGGAACAATCCCAAATCTTGGGGACAATCCCAAAACTCGAAACTCGGGAGCAATTCCCAAGCACAGGCAGATGCTCCAGGGCAGCTCTGCACTCCCAGGGAAGCTCCTGCTCCCTCAGCAGCAGCAGACAGCCCTGGCAGGTCCATCCTGGGACCAGGGACATCCCTCTCCTGCCCTGCTCCAGGTGTCCTGGAGGCCCAAGGGAACCGAGTCAGGTTCCCCAGGGCAGCTGGGGCTGCCCCTGGATCCCCGAAGTGCCCAGGCCAGGCTGGATGGGGCTGGGAGCAGCCTGGGACAGGGGGAGGTGTCCCATGCCAGGGGTGGGGTGGCAATATCAGGAGTCCCTTCCCAGCCAAACCCTTCCCCGAGTCCAGGTCCTCCATCTCCCCATGACCATTCCTTCTCCATGAGGAGCCAGCACAGAGCTTTGCTGCTGTCCAAGGAGCAGGTGTGGGCTTCACCCCCAGCTGGAACTTCCCTCTGTCCCACCCTCAGGAAAACTGGGAGCACATTTTGGGGATATGGGAAATGCAGAGTGTTAAACACAGAATTCTCCAGCTCCTTGCTGCAGCTGGGATCTCCTCCAGGCTCTGCCATGGCTGCATCCCAGAGCTGTTCCCACCTCTCCAGTCCCAACACCTCCCTGAACAGCAGGAGCTGAAAGGAAAATCAAAGTGATCTTTCCTCCTCTTTGCTGAAGGACTGGCTCCATGCTGAGCTCTGCAGTATCCTGGGATCACAGATCCAGCTGGAAAAGCCCTCAGAGATGACTGAGTCCAACCATCAGCACAGCACCACCTTGGTCATCCCTGACCATGTCCCCAAGTGCCACCTCCCCACTTTTCTTGGGCATTCCCAGGGATGGGGACTCCCCACTGCCCTGGGCAGCCCCTTCCACTGCTTTACAACCCTTTCCAGGAAGGAATTTTCTCAATATCCAACCCAAACTTCCCCTGGTACAACTTGAGGCTGTTTTTCCCTTGTTCCCTGGTAGCAGATCCCAAATCCCCCCTGGCTCTGCTCTCAGGGAATTGGGGAGAGGGAGAGGGTCCCCCCTGAACCTCCTTTTCTCCAGGCTGAGCACAGGGACTCGTTTTGACCATTCTGAGCTGTATTTGTGGCAAAACCCAAAGGATTTGGCTGTGCCAAAGCCAAGCCAAGCAGAGCAAATTCTGGAGCCGGGCCACTCCTGAGCCTTATCAGCAATTCCAAAGTCCAGGAATGAGAGATAAGGAACCACTGTGCAGTTACAGACACACCAGACATGGACAGCATGGAAAAGCTGGAAAAAGAGGAAGTATAAAGTCCATAAAAATAAAATAGAAATTAGCAACTCCATAAAAATGAAATAGGAATTATCCACTCCAACCCACACTGCTCCCTCAAAGAGCAGCCCAGGAGGATTCCCCAGGCACATCCTGGGGGGATTCCCAGGAAATAAGGAAATAAGGAACATGAACCAGGGTCTCTCTGAAGGAGAAGATCCTTCCAGCTAGGTGCAGGGACAATTTGGGAGGCACCTTCCTAGCAACTCTTCCTAGAATTTTTCACAGGGAAGCACGAAAATCCCCAAAGGAAAAAGAAAGGCAGAAATTCTTCCCCCTTTAAGAGCAGGGACAGTGCTGGGCTTAGTTCAGAAACGTTTCAAAGGTGAAAGAAAAACAGCACCAAATATTGACACAAGGGAAGGGAAACATTCCAGGGGGGAAGGGTGTGGGATGCACGATCCTCCAGTGCCCCCAGCTGGGAAAGAGCAGCTGAGCAGGAGCAAAGGCAGGAAAACAGGGTGTGAGTGACAGCCTGGAGTCAGCAGAGCTTCCCCAGAGCTCCTGGGATGCCAGGGAGCTGCTCAGTTCCCAAAGGGATTCACGTACTGGAGAAGCTGCAGGATCCCTGGGCAAGTTGCATTTATGGAAACAGCCTCAAAGTTTTCCTGCAATCCTGCTCAGGATCATGGAATGGTTTGGGTGGGAAGGGACCTTAAAATCCATCCCATGAATCCCATCCCATCCCATCCCATCCCATCCCATCCCATCCCATCCCATCCCATCCCATCCCATCCCATCCCATCCCATCCCATCCCATCCCATCCCAGGGACACCTTGCACTGTCCCAGGCCGCTCCAAGCCCTGTCCAGCCTGGCCTTGGGCACTTCCAGGGATCCAGGGGCAGCCACAGCTGCTCTGGGAAACCCATCCCAGGGCCTCCCCACCCTCACAGCCAATTCCATCACAATCTCCCATCCATCCCTGCCCTCTGGCAGTGAGAAGCCATTCCCTGTGTCCTATTCCTCCACCCCTTGTCCCCAGTTCATCTCCAGCTCTCGTGAAGCCCCTTTAGGCACCAGAAGGGGCTTCAAGATTTCCTTTTCCCTTTCCTTTTCCCTTTCCTTTTCCCTTTCCTTTTCCCTTTCCTTTTCCCTTTCCTTTTCCCTTTCCTTTTCCCTTCCCTTCCCTTCCCTTCCCTTCCCTTCCCTTCCCTTCCCTTCCCTTCCCTTCCCTTCCCTTCCCTTCCCTTCCCTTCCCTTCCCTTCCCTTCCCTTCCCTTCCCTTCCCTTCCCTTCCCTTCCCTTCCCTCTCCCCACAGAGGAACCAAGGAATTCCCAGTAAGGACAAGGCCAAATCCACCCAGGTGTTCCCCTGCTCACCTGGGCAGCAGCAGTGACACTCGAGCACCACCTCCTGGAGGTGCCACCTCCTTCCCTCGGGAATGGAGCTCACCTGGAACAAGGCTCAGGACACCCCCGGCCTTCCCTCGCTCCCACTGCAGCAAGGAAAAGTGGAAGTACAACAGAATTACCAGCTCAGGTGCTGAAAGGGATGGGAATAAAAACGGGATTGAAAACGCCAACACAGATTTTGGGATAAAATTCAGTGATTTTTATTCCAGGATATCATTCCCAAGAGCACTCACTGTTAGGGATGAACCCCTGTCCTGGAGAGTTCAGCCAGGGCTGCTGGGGCCAGGGAGGGGATTGGGGATTGTCCTGCAGGTGCCTCAGCCCAGCCCTGGGGGAGCTTTGGGTGCATTTTGGGAAATGTTCCTCGTCCAGAGGGGAACAGGTCCCCAGGGAATGATGACAGCCCCAGGAAAGCAGAGCTCAGAGTGCTGGGATTTTGGGATCAGGGGGAGTTTTGGGTTGGTCCCTTCCAACTCAGGGTACTCCATGACTCTGTGATCCTTGTGGGTCTCTTCCAACTCTGATTATTCCATAATTCTGGAGGTCAGGGAGTGCTTGGACAACACTCTCAGGCACTGGGTGGGATTCTGGGATGTCCTGTGCGGGGCCAGGAGTTGGAGTTGATGATCCAGGTGGGTCCCTTCCAACTCTGGATGTTCCATGACTCTGAGATCCTCACAGGTCCCCTTCAGCTCTGGATATTCCATGATTCTGGAGGTCTGGCAATGTCTGGATAACTTGGGCATCGGGATTTTAGGATTTTTTTTGCGATGTCCTGTGCAGGGCCAGGAGCTGGACTGGAGGATCCTTGTGAGGCTGCTCCAGTCAGGACATTCTACATTCCCTAGGGCCTGTTCCCTGGCATTCCAGGAACAGCAGCACTGTCTGGCAGGGTGGGTTTCAGGTGGGATCAATAATTCACCTTGGCTGGGCCAGGTGAGGCCACACCTGGATCCAGGGCATGCCTCTGAGGGACTGGAATCCCAGGGAATATTCTTGATACAAGTGGAAAGCATATATAGGAACTTGGATTCCAGGAACACTTCCTTGAACAACCTCCCACCCCACAAAATTGGTGCTCCCTGAGCACCTGGAGTGGATCCCCCATGTGGCAGCAGCTCTGTGGCCACAGAGAGAGGCACAACCTTGCCAGGCACGGCTCTGGGGAAGGCTGTGAGAAGATAAGAATGAGAAACAACTCTTATCTCCACCCGCTGCACCCGCTGTTGTGAACATATGGAACGGTTTGGATGGGAAGGGACCTTAAAATCCATCCCATGCCATCCCCAGGGACACCTTCCACTCTCCCAGGCTGCTCCATGTGGAATGTGTTGTGGAGATCTGTTTATCAAATGGCGCTTTCTTAACCAACCATCCCAAAAATTCACTCCCAGACATTCCTTGGCCCAGATTCCCACAGGAAGCCAAGGTGCAGTCTCAGCAGGGATTTGGTGTGGGATCTCAGCACCTCAGGACTGATGTGCAGAGTAGCCGAGACCACCCTTGGGGGGCTCGGGAGTCCTGGAACGTTGCCAGAAGTGTCTGGTGGCAGGACTTTGATCCTACACAGGAGACGACACCTGTATGAGGATGGGAGGATTTCACTGGGGTGAATGGTGAAGGGATAAGTTAATTAGAGTGTAAAACACAGGGTTTAGGATTTCTGTACAGGGGGGTCTAAAGAAGTAAGATAGAGGAATTGGGGCGTGTCCTGTTCTTCTTCTTCTTCTTCTTGGCCTCCATCTTCTGTGGTGATGGTGGCACTTTGGGATTGGTTATTACTAGAAGTGCACCGGTTAATAAGGGTAGAAGGTATTGGGGAAAAATGATAAATATTGTATACGTAACTTCGAGTATAAAGATAAGTGACCGCCCCGGGGGCTCGCAGTGTGCCCATGGCTGACTTGCTGTGCAGACCTCTGTCGGGCTGAAAGAAAATCTTTTAGATAAACAATTAATAAACACCGAGACCGAGAAAAGATCAGAAGTCTCTCCTCGTCCTTTGAAGCGCCGGGCTGTCCAAGGCCCCCCTGGGCCTTTCCAGGTCACCCAAACAGCCGAGAAACCGACAATTTGGGATTTCCCAGCTCTGCCCCGCAGCTCCTCAGTCAGAGCCCTGGGCACGGGCAGCCGTGGACCTGAAGAGCAGCAGGCTCCTGTCCCAGGAGGTGCTGCCGAAGGAGCGGACGAGCTCCATGGCGCACTCCTGGGTCAGGATGCGGGTGACGCTCTCGGCCATGTCCCCGTTGATCCGCAGCGACCGGAAGTGCTCGAAGTCGCGGCGGCCCAGCCTGCGCAGCCGGCGCGCGGCCGCCCGGTAGCACCTCCAGGGCTGGGGCTCCACCAGCAGGAAGGTGCAGAGCGAGGCCAGCAGGGCCAGGAAGTCCAGCAGGCCCCGGTCGCCGTGGTTCAGGTGGATCCACATGGTCACGGACATGCAGAAGCCGATGTCGAAGGAGGAGCGGCCGAAGCGCTGCAGGAAGGAGCTCAGGAAGGGCTCCCTGGCCCCCGGGTCCATGATGTCCAGGCTGGCAAAGGAGATGGAGGCAGGGAAGGGGCTGCTCTGCTGGGCCCTCCGGATCAGCTCGGGGTCGATGTCACAGCACAGCAGCTTCAGCTCCTTGTCGGCTCCTGGTGGCTCCGGGCTGGAACTGCTGTCCTGGAGCCCCAGCAGGTGCTGGTACAGAGCCACGCTGAGCTCCTGCAGGAGGAAAACAGGAGTTCAGGGAGCTCCCCAGAGCTTCTTCTCAGGGGTGTCCAAAGGAAAATCTGACCAAGATCAGCAAAAGGTCTGTCCTGGGAGCCCTGAGCACCTGGAGTGAATCCCCCATGGGGCAGCAGCACAGAGAGAGGCACAAGCTTGCCAGGCATGGTTGTGGGAAAGGCTGTAGGTGAGCTCCTGCAGGAGGAAAACAGGGGTTCAGGGAGCTCCCCAGAGCTTCTTCTCATGGGTGGCCAAAGGAAAATCTGACCAAGATGTGCCCTGGGAGCCCTGAGCATCAAGAGTGGATCCCCCACGGGGCATCAGCTCTGGCCACAGAGAGAGGCACAAAAGTCTGAGAAGCTGAGAGAACAGAATAAGAAACAATTCTTATCTGTTGTAAATCTGTACAATGTGTTGTGGAGATTTTTTTACCAAAGGGTGGTTTCTTAATTAACCAATGGTGATGGTATTTTAATTAGAGGATCAGTTAGGTACACCTGTAGTGAAGTAGGGTATGAAAAAGCAATGGGTTTCTTAATAAAGAAATAAATGAATATATAAATAAATGAATATATATATAAATGTATATGTAGATAAATGTACATATAAAGAAATGAATATATAAAGAAATGGATCTTTAACCTTCTGTGAGTGCATGGAGTCTGTGTAACTTATCACAGTTATTATTACAGGGGATGCCCCAGTGCTGACACCCCCACAGTGGGGCCCTGCTCCAAAAACAAAATCCTGGGATGCTCTGGGCTGAGGAACCCAGCTCATCCCCTCCAGCCCTGCCATGGGACACCTTCCATAGAGCAGCAGGCTCCAAGCCCCTGGAATGTCCAGGCCCCCAGCCTGGAATCTCTTTGCATAGTGCATACTGATGGAAAATTAATTAATCCTTAATTAAAGGAGATCCCATGGAGCTCCTGGAGCTGCAGGCCTCCAGGAATGTCCTCTGCCGGTGGCAGGTGCCTCTCACTGACCTGCTCCACCTGCTCACCCAGAATGGGATCTGGAACTGTCCCTGGCAATGCCTCAGGGAATTCCAAGCCCCGGGAGCAGCAGCACTGTCCCAGCAGGGTGGGATCAATAATTCACCTTGGCTGGGCCAGGTGAGGCCACACCCGGATGCAGGGCAGGCCTGCAATGCGTGTGGAGCTGGGAACGGAGCTGGGAAAGGGCTGCAGCACCAGTCAGAGCTGGAGATCCCTGAGGGGAGCTGGGCTCTCATGTGGGACCTCCTCACCCTCCAGCCTGAGCAGGAGGTGGAGCAGGAGGGGTCAGGAGCTGCTCCCAGGAGAGAATGAGAGGAGGCAGAGCCCAGGGGAGGTTTGGGTTCGATTTTAGGGGAAATTCCTCATGGAAAGGGCTGGGCAGGGGAGGAGCCCCCATTCCCAGAGGGAATTACACACCCAGGACAAGGATTCTTCCCAGTCTGCCCCACTCCTCCCAGTGACTGTCCCAGTGCTCCCAATCCTCCCACACGCTGGGCACAGTGCTCCCCATCCCTCCCAGTGCTCCCAGTACTCCTCACCAGTGCTCCCAGTACTCCCCACCAGTGCCCCCATCCCTCCCAGTGCTCCCAGTACTCCCCACCAGTGCCCCCATCCCTCCCAGTGCTCCCAGCACTCCCCACCAGTGCCTCCCCACCATTCCCGTCTGCCTCCCTGGGCTCCTCCATTTCCCCCAGTCTCTGCCTTTCCCTGCATTCCCAGTTTGGCCCATTGCCCTCCCTCATTCCCCACCAGTGTTCCCAGTCTGCCCCAGACCAGACCAGTGCCTCATCCCAGCCTTTCCCATGGTTACACTGGGGGTGCCCAGGACCCCCACAGGCTGCAGCTCAGAGAGGTTTTAGAGCAAAAAAAAAAATGCAAGTTCCCAGTTCAAGGGGGGGTTAAGAGGAGGGGAGGTTCAGGTTGAAGGCCCTGGTGCAGGTTTGGGGTTGGCACAGCAACTGGATTGTCCCCCAGTGCCCCCCAGTCTGTCCCAGTGCCCTCCAGTCTGTCCCAGTGCCAATTTGTGTCCCCCAGCAGTGCCTCCCCAGTGCATCCCAGTGCCCCCAGTACAACCCCCAGTCTGTCCCAGTGCCAACTCGTGCCTCCCCAGTGTGTCCCAGTGCCCCCAGTACCCCGCAGTCTGTCCCAGTGCCACCAATGCCTCCCAGTGTGTCCTAGTGCCCCCAGTGTGTCCCAGTGCCCCCAGTGCCCCCAGTGTGTCCCAGTGCCCCCAGTGCCCCCCAGTGTGTCCCAGTGCCAACTCGTGCCTCCCCAGTGTGTCCCAGTGCCCCCCAGTGCCTCCAATGCCTCCCAGTGTGTCCCAGTGCCAACTCGTGCCCCCCAGCAGGGCCATCCCAGTGCCCCCAGTACCAGGGGACTGCCAGTCTGCCCCAGTGCCCCCACCAGTGCCTCCCAGTACCCCACACCAGTCTGTACCAGCGTCCCCCAGGACCCCACGACACGATTTCCCAGTCTGTCCCAGTGTCCCCAACACCCCAAACTGGGCTGCTGTCCCCACCCCGTTCCCCCCGGGGCGCCCCAAACCCGGCTGCGTGTGGCGCCCTCACCCCGGAGTTGCAGCCCACATCGAGCCCGAGCAGCGGGCGGGTGGCCGCGGGGAAGAGGCTGCGCAGGAGCCCTTGGGGCAGGAGGCTGATGCGGCCCTCGGGCGGGTGGAAGCGGGAATAGTTCGGGAAGTTCCCGTACGGAGCCGCGCCGGGCTCGGGGCCGCCCCGGCTGATGGGCGCCGCCATCTTGGCACCGCTCCCCGCGCCCGGCGGGAACCGCAACCGGAGAGAAACGTTCCGGGGCAGAAACGTTCCGGGGCTGAAATGTCCGGAGTTGGGACAGGGACAGGGGACACAGGGACAGGGACAGGGACAGGGACAGGGACAGGGACAGGGGACACAGGGACAGGGACAGGGACAGGGACAGGGACAGGGACAGGGGACACAGGGACAGGGACGGGGACAGGGACAGGGACAGGGACAGGGGACACAGGGACAGGGACAGGGACAGGGACAGGGACAGGGACAGGGACAGAGGACGCAGGGACAGGGACGGGGACAGGGACAGGGACGGGGAGAGGGACAGGGACGGGGACACGGGGTGGGGATGGGGATGGGGACAGGGACAGGGACAGGGACGGGGACAGGGACAGGGGACAGGGGCAGGGGACAAGGACAGGGGACAAGGACAGGGACAGGGGACAGGGACAAGGACAGGGACAGGGACAGGGACAGGGGATGGGGCAGGGACAGGGGATGGGATAGGGACAAGGGACAGGGGCAGGGGACAAGGACAGGGACAGGGGACAGGGGACACGGGACAGCGCCACCAGGGCAGCCACAGCCCCTTGGGGGGAAAAGGAGAGACTTTTGACATTTTGTGTAAAGAACCCTGTGAAAAAAGCCACTCATTTGTTTTTAAAAATGTAAAAGTTTAATAGTAATAAAATGGTTATAAAAATAGTAATATAATTAGAGTAATAATAATTTGGACAATTTGAATTGGGACAATATGAGACAATAGAGACAAAGAGTTACAGACAGTACCCGGACTGGCTATTTTTTCTGGACAAAATAAGCCCAAAAAGGACCCACGTTAACAGAGGATTAACCCTTAAATGCAACAGCCTGTTGCATATTCATACACCTCATCCGTGATGCATAAATTCCACCCAAACACAGGATTCTGTCTGGGCAGTGTCAGCTTCTTCCTCTGAATCCTGACAGCACCTTCGAGTCTGAGCAAGGTGGGAAGAAGTTCGTTTCTCCTGATAATGGAGCAATAAATTCTCTTTCTCTGAAAGATTTTAGTGTGCTGTGGTTGCTATCTCGCTGCGAGTTCTCTCTTTAGAAAAAAAGTATCTTACATAGCATAGTTTCTATTTTAACAAGATGTTATAACCTAAAACTATGTTTAACACAGTACTTAAGAGAATTAATACAGCATCACTTTCCAGCACAACACGTATAATATTCAATTTAATATTTGCAAAAAGCCAATCATGAAATATATGCATTTTTCACAACCCTGTGAAAAACGACCAGATAATATTGGCTTTCACATTTACATATTAGCCTATGCATGCTGTTAGTGATTGTAACTATTTAGAAATAGTATCAATTTTTAGCTGCATGTTAGTGTAATATAATCTATCAGCTGACGTGTGCTTTGTATTGCTCATGGACATAGTAATGTAATGAAGTCTGTGTATCACTTGTGGAAATAATAGTGTGATGAACGTGCTGTGTTACAGGCCCTAGCAAAACATAAGATGTTGTGAAAAATGTGTATTTTATGATTGGCTTTTGGAAATATTAAATCGAATATTATATGTGTTAGAAAGTGATGTCCTATTAATTCTCTTAAGTAGTGTGTTAAATATTGTTTTAGGTTATAACAAAATGTTAAAATAGAAACTGTGCTATGCAAGATATTTTTTTTTAAAGAAAGGACCTGCAGCGAGATAGCAGCCACAGGACACCTGAATCTTTCAGAGAAAGAGAATTTATTGCTCCATTATCAGGAGAAACGAACTTCTTCCCGCCTTGCTCAGGCTCGAAGGTGCTGTCAGGATTCAGAGGCAGAAGCTGACACTGCCCAGACAGAATCCTGTGTTTGAATGGAATTTATGCACCACGGATGAGGTGTATGAGTATGCAACAGGCTGTTGCATTTAAGGGTTAATCCTCTGTTAACGTGGGTCCTTTTTGGGCTTATTTTGCCCAGAAAAGGTACCCAGACATCCATAACTCTTTGTTTTTGTTGTCTCATTTTCTCCTAATTCAAATAGTCCAAATTATTATTACTCTAAATGTATTACTATGTTTCATAACCATTGTACTGCTATTAAAATTTGTTACTATTTTACTAATAAAATTTATTACTATTTTAAAATTTTAAAAAGAAGTGATTGGCGTTTTTCACAATGTGGAAAAGGCTTTTGTGTAACTAAACCAGTGTAAGATCATCCACTGACCAACCTGTCCAAGTGATAAGATAACCATGACACAAACTAGAGCACTGGAGGACAATTAGAGAATACCATGCTAAAATTAAGGAGAAAATACTAAATCCTTACCAGAGGATGTGAAACAGCAGGATGGAGACATAAAAGAAATAAAATATATTGACCCGGCACCCAGGATGTCATGCAGATAAACCAGAGTGTGAAGAAGTCGAACAAAGGAGTTCCCAAAACATCAGAAAGTTCAAAAGAACGTTTGAATAATGCATGAAACACATGAATATGCATTTACCTCAGCAATGTGACCCTATAAAGATAACACTGGCTGTGTACACCGGGGTGTTCTTTGCTCTTGGTCAGCAGCACCCCAGCGCTGGAAATTTTGTCCTTAGTTATTGTTATTGTTATTTACTTTTATTATTTTATTTTATTTTATTTTATTTTATTTTATTTTATTTTAATCATTTTTATTTTTATTCATTTTTAAATTAATATAATATAATATAATATAATATAATATAATATAATATAATATAATATAATATAATATTATATTATATTATATTATATTATATTATATTATATTATATTATATTATATTATATTATATTATATTATATTATATTATATTATATTATATTATATTATATTATATTATATTATACTATAATTTTGTTCTTTTTTATTATTATTTATTATTTTTATTAATTTTAAAATTTATTTTATTTTATTTTTTATTTTATTTTCAGTTTTAGACTTTTATAAACTCTAAGCAGTGAGTTCTGTTATTCAGAGCCCTGTCTGGCCCTGCCAGGCTGCAGAGGGACAGCGACAGCCACCCTGTGTCCCCTGTGAACCTCACCCTGCATTGCCATGGCGATGGTATCAGGCCTTGGCGGAGTTTGGGGTTTAAATGACACGTACATGTTAAATAGTTACTATAAAAATCATATTTTATCAGATAAAACATACGAATTTTGTTCAAATAAATAGCGTGTAAATGCTACTTATGGCAGCATTATTGAAAGCATAATTGAATAATATAAACTGATGTTATAAAATAAATACTGTATAGATATACTATATATAATAATTGATAGAATAGAATAGAATAGAATAGAATAGAATAGAATAGAATAGAATATACCGTATAATATAGTAATATAGTAATATACTAATAAAGTAATATAGTAATATACTAATATAGTAATATAGTGATATAGTAATATAATAATATAGTAATAAAATAATAATACAGTAATATAATAATAAATGAAATAATGATAAATAAAATAAAAATAAATAAAAATAATAAATGAAAAATAAAAATAAATAAACTTAATAATAAATAAAATAAAAATAAGAAAATAATGAGATGAAAATATTAAATAATAACTAAATTTTAAAAGAAATAAATATTATTATAAATAAAAACAAGAAATATAATTTAAAAATATAAAACAATAATATAATAATATAGTACTATAATAATATACCGTATACACATCAATAACAAATTCAAGTTATTTAAATCACAATTAAAGACATGATTGAGCTGGGGGTGGCCGGGACCCCACAGGCTGCAGCTGAGAGAAGTTTTAAAACAGAAGAAAATGAAAGCTCCCAGTTAAAGGGGGGTTTAAGAGGAGGGGAGGTCCAGGTTAAGGGCTCTGGTGCAGGTTTGGGGTTAATATGACAAATGCATATTTTATGATTGGCTTTTTGCAAATATTAAATTGAATATTATATGTGTTGTGTTAGAAAAGTGTGCTGTATTAATTCTCTTAAGTAGTGTGTTAAATATAGTTTTAGGTTACAACAAAATGTTAAAATAGAAACTATGCTATGTAAGACAATTTGTTTTTTAAGAGAGGAATGAGGTACTCGCACTGAGATAGCAGCCACAGCACACTAAAATCTTTCAGAGAAAGAGAATTTATTGCTCCATTATCAGGAGAAATAAACTTCTTCCTGCCTTGCTCAGGCTCGAAGGTGCTGTCAGGATTCAGAGGAAGAAGCTGACACTGCCCAGACAGAATCCTGTGTTTGAATGGAATTTATGCATCATGGATGAGGTGAATGAATATGCAACGGGCTGTTGCTTTTAAGGGTTAATCCTCTGTTAACGTGGGTCCTTTTTCGGGCTTATTTTGCCCAGAAAAGGTACCCGGACTGTCTGTAACTCTTTATTTCTATTGTCTCATATTGTCCTAAATCTCAATTGTCCAAATTATTATTACTCTAATGATATTACTATTTTTATAACCATTTTATTACTATTAAACTTTTAACATTTTAAAAACAAGCGATTGGCGTTTTTCACGGTTAAGCTGGCACAGCAGGCTGGGTTTCACTTGCTGCTGGTTTCAAGCACAGCGTGAGGAGCAGAGGGCGCCTGCAGCTCACAAATGCAGGTGAAAGGCTCCAGCTCCCTGCATCGGCCCTTCTGTGTTTTCATGGGAATGGTTTGGGTGGGAACGGACCTTGAAATCCATCCCATAAATCGCATCCCATCCCATCTCATCCATCCCGTAAATCCCATCCCATCCCACCCCTGCCATGCAGGGACACCTCCCACTGTCCCAGGCTGCTCCCAGCCCTGTCCAACCTGGCCTGGGCACTGCCAGGGATCCAGGGGCAGCCCCAGCTGCTCTGGGAAACCCATCCCAGCCCTTCCCACCCTCCCAAGGAACAATTCCCAATTCCCAATCTCCCATCCATCCCTGCCCTCTGGCACTGGGAGCCATTCCCTGCGTCCTGTCCCTCCATCCTGTGGAATTTGCAGGCAACCTCGACAAGGGAAGAGATGAGAATCTGAACTCCATGTTTCAGAAGTCTGATTTATTATTTTATTATATATATTATATTAAAAATGCTATACTAAATCTACACTAAAGAAAGAGAAAGGATTTCATCAGAAGGCTAGCAAAGAAAGGAATAATAAATTCTTGTGACTGCTCAAGAACAAACAAAAAGTATAGATTGTAATTTCACTTGAAATTGAAATGCCACCATATACTTGGCTTTTGGCAAGGATAATGGGGCCATGGCTTTAAAAGGTTTTATTAAATTAACAGAAGTTCTAATTGCAATCATAACCTCCCTGCCTGGACTGCTCACAGCCTCCACACAGCTGGCTGTCATTGGTCAAGTAAAGACAATTCACATGCTGGCTAAACAATTCTCCACATCACATTCCAAAGTAGCAAAACATGGAGAAGCTGAAGCTTGCCAGCTTCTCATGAGAAAAGATCCTAGTGAAAGGGTTTTTTCAGAAAATATGTCTGTGACTGTGTCCCCAGTCCCTCTCCAGCTCTCCTGGAGCCCCCTTAGGCCTGGAATGGGTTCCCAGGTCTCCTTTCCCTTCTCCTCCCCAGGTGAGCACCCCCAGCTCTCCCAGCCTGGCTCCAGAGGGGCTCCAGCCCTGGAGCATCTCCACGGCCTCCTCTGGGCTCATCCAGCTCCTCCTCATCCTCCCTGTGTGGGACCCCTGGCCACAGAAGAAAGACAGAAAAAAGTGCAAAAATAAATACAATTTCCCCCCTCCTCCAAGCAATGGAATTCAGGGGTTTGAAGTCTCCTCTGACTCTCTCTGGCTGGATTTAGGACTCTCAAATTTCTGTTTTCAACAGGCATGGGAAGCAGCTCCATCCCTTCCTCCCTCCAGCATCCCCCACACCCTGACCCATCTTCCCCTTATCCTGCATCCCTCCATCCTTCCTTTCATCGTTCCAGCCTGATTAATCCAAATTTTTGCCTGAACAACCAAAAGCCCAGAGCTGAAATTTGATGGAATCATCAGCCTTTCATCACGTCTGTGGTAATTCCAGGGAACCCTGATGATGCCTCATCCACCTGCTCTTGGACATCTCATTATCTGTGTGAAAATGTTCCAGAATAATTCAGTCCAGAATTTGGACACCTGATTATCTGTGTGGGAACGTTCCAGAATAATTCAGTCCAGAATTTGGACACCTCATTATCTGTGTGGGAATATTCCTGAATAATTCTACAGAAAATGCAGGGAAATCCCTCCTGGGTGTTCAGCATCACTTCCCAGGAACCAAATTTCCCACATTTTGGGTTTGACTCCTTCCCAAAAGCACAGACTGCTTTTGGGAAGGATCCAATCCCTGCTGCACTGGGATTTCTGTCCTGGACAACCATCCCTTCAGAGCTGAGGGAGTGAGATGGAGTTTGCCTCTCCCAGTGCAGTTTGCAGTTTACCTCTCCCAGATGGGAGTTTACCTCTCATTTTAGGTGGTGAATTGTCCCTGGAGGATTTTTTTTTCCTCCATTTACCTTTGGGAAAGCTCCAGCACAGCAGAAAATTCCCTTGCAGCTGGAGCTCTCTCCCACTCACTGAATTTTGAATCCTGTGGCCGCATAAATGGAGTGGGAAAGGGAGCAAATCCCTCATTCCAGACTTTTTTCCCCTCAGTTCCCAGCTGTTCCTCACCCATGACACCTGTTCCAGATCCTTGTGCTTTTATTGCTCTGTGGTGGTGAATTGTCCCTGGAGGAATTTTTTTTCCCTCCATTTACCCTTGGGAAAGCTCCAGCACAGCAGAAAATTCCCTTGGAGCTGGAGTCCTCTCACAGCTTATCCCCACTCACTGAATTTTGAATCCTGTGGGAAAGGGAGCAAATCCCTCATTCCAGGAGCCCTTTTTTCCCTCAGTTCCTCACCCATGACACCTGTTCCAGATCCTTGTGCTTTTATTGCTGTGTGTGGGATGCTCTCCTTACTCATAACCAGGGAAGAGGTGACTCGGGCTCCGTTAAACCTCTGGGCCATGCCAGGGCCTTGTTTACATCTGAAGGGGTGAAGCAGCACCTGCACAACCAGAGCAGCAACAGGCACGGGAAGAGTTTTGCAACCATTTATTAGCAATAGTCAGAGAAGATACAAAATCCTATTTACAGTGAAATCACAGCAACAACCTCTCCGAAGGACTGGGATTTGGAGCTGGATGAGGACTTGGGGTGGAGGACACAGGAGGAGGGGGAGCAGCCTCCACATCCCACCCCAAATCCTGCATCCCTGACCCTCCTGAGGAGCTCCAGCTCCACGAGCAGGACAGTGCTCAGCATCCACCAGGACTGGCGTGGAAAAGGGACCAGGAATTGTGCAAGGGATGCAGGAGGGTGGAAATCCCCCCCAGCCAGGTGCCTGGAGCGGGGTCATGCCAGGTGTTCCCAATAGGAGCAGAAAAGCCAGGATATACCAGCAGCAAAGCCAGGATATATTAGCAGGAAAGCCAGCATATTTCAGCAGGAAATCCAGGATATACCTGCAGAAAGCCAGGATATATCAGCAGCAAAGCCAGGATATATATCAGCAGCAAAGCCAGGATATTTCAGCAGCAAAGCCAGGATGCAGCAGCAGCAGCAAAGTTTCTCCACAGCAGAAGGAACAAGAACAATTCCAGAGGGGGCTGCAGGTCCCTGTGTTCCTCCCCAGCTTCCAGCAGGGCATTTTGGAGGAGTTTTGGGACTATTTCAGAGCCAGAGCTCATCATGGAGCTCCACACTCCTCCCTCCAAGCCTGGAAAGCACCAATCCCTACAGGAAATCACTGTGAGCAAGGAAAGGCTGCTGAGGGCTGGGAAACTCCCTCCTGGAACTCCAATTCCATCAATTTTTAGGGTTCCTCCCGTGCCATTCCCAGCCCTGCCTGCTCAGCAATCCAAGGGTTTGGGTCTCCTCAGCAGGAACCAGCAGGGCATGAACTCCCTGCTGCCATCACCTCGTGCTGTCCTTCATCCCAAAAAGAATTCAGTTTTGGTTGTGGGGTTTTGGTCTGGTTGGGTTTTTTTGTCTGGTTTGGGGTTTTTTTTTGGTTTTTTTTGGTTTTTTGGTTTTTTTGTCTGGTTGGGGTTTTATGTCCACTCAGAGATTTTCTGGTCTGGTTGTGGGGCTTTTGTCTGGCTGGGGGTTTTTATGTCTGACTGGGGTTTTTTGGTCTGGTTGGGGTTTCTTTGATCTGGTTGAGATTTTTTGGTCTGGTTGGGTTTTTTTTGTGTCTGACTGGGGATTTTTGGTCTGATTGGGGTGTTTTTTTGATCTGGATGAGAATTTTTTGGTCTGGCTGGGGTTTCTTTGATCTGGTTGAGATTTTTTGGTCTGGTTGGAGTCTTTTAGTCTGACTGGGGGTTTTTTTGTCTGTTTGGGGCTTTTTGTGTCTGACTGGGGATTTTTGTTCTGGTTGGGTTTTTTTTTAGCTGGATGAGATTTTTTGGTCTAGTTGGGGGTTTTTTTGATCTGGTTGAGATTTTTTGGTCTGGTTGGGGTTTTTTGTGTCTGACTGGAGATTTTTGGTCTGATTGGGGTGTTTTTTGATCTGGGTGAGAATTTTTTGGTCTGGTTGGGGATTTTTTTGCCTGGTCAGAGATTTTCTGGTTTGGTTGTAGGGCTTTTTGTCTGTTGGGGTTTTTTTAGCTGGATGAGATTTTTTGGTCTAGTTGGGGGGTTTTTTGATCTGGTTGAGATTTTTTGGTCTGGTTGGGGTTTTTTGTGTCTGACTGGGTTTTTTGGTCTGGTTGGGGTTTCTTTGATCTGGTTGAGATTTTTTGGTCTGGTCGGAGTCTTTTAGTCTGACTGGGGGTTTTTTTGTCTGTTTGGGGTTTTTTGTGTCTGACTGGGGATTTTTGTTCTGGTTGGGTTTTTTTGGGGGTTGTTTTAGAAAAGAAGGAAGACAAGGGGAAGGCATCACTTCTGCTCATCACTGCAGCCGCAGAGGGGCCAGAGCGTTTCCCTTCCCTGCCCAGTAACTTTCCCTGGGCACGTGGGGCAGGAGGACAGCACATGTGTGGGGTAAAACCCAGGGCAGAAGGAGCAGGAACGTTCCAGCGCTCTGGCAGAGCCCCTGTGCAGCAGGAATTGCTGGAGGCAGCTCCTGACGCAGCACTCGCGGCATTCCCAGCGAGATGGGAGATACCAGCTCCTATCTGCAGCACGGATCACTCTTGGAATGAGAGCAAAAGGGCCCTTATCTCCCTGGGGAGCTTTACAGCCCCAGATCAGCCAGCTGAGCCCCGGACAGGGAATGTGAGCGGGGACGGTGGAAATTTACCTGAGCACATCCAGAGCCCGCGCTGACATTCCCCTTTGGGAGAGGAGAAATGGAAAACAGCCAGGGAGGGCGACCTTGCTGCTCCAATGGCCTCAGCCCCTGCAAAGAACCCCTTAGGAACCCAAATTTGGATCAACCAGGACGGTTCTGTGAGGGTGTCACAGCCTCAGGGTGGGTCACAGGATCCCACATGGAATGGCATTTCCCAGCATGGAAACTCAGCCTCCTCCAGCCCTTCTCTGCCATTTCCTGAAATGTTCCTTCCCTGGGATCCCAAATCCCCCCGTGAGGAGCCACAGTCCAAAAAGAACCAGCACAGTCCCCTGGGGGGGAGCCATGGATCAGGGAAGGGAAGGGAAGGGAAGGGAAGGGAAGGGAAGGGAAGGGAAGGGAAGGGAAGGGAAGGGAAGGGAAGGGAAGGGAAGGGAAGGGAAGGGAAGGGAAGGGAAGGGAAGGGAAGGGAAGGGAAGGGAAGGGAAGGGCACTCAGCCAGATGCAAGGGATCCAGGGGAATTTTCCCTGCAGTGGCACCAGGGATGACCTCAGAGAGCTGCACGTCCTGAACAAACAGGTTCCCTGTGCCTGGAGCACTGAAATCCAGCTACGTGATCCCACACTCCACCTTTCCAACAGCAGGAGTCACCAGGAATAGCACAGAGGCCACCGAGCTCCAATGGATTGTGGGGAACAGGGCAATGCCAGGATTCCCCAAGGCTTTTCCTGCCAGGATCTCACCAAACTCCCTGCTCTGCTGCCCTCTCTGCTGCTTGGTCACAGCTCTCACCCCGTGATGGGCAGCACTCAGAGGGCACCTCCAGCAGCCCCTGGGGCTGGGAAGGTCCCAGTCTCTGCCCCAGCCTCTGCACTGGGCTGGGCGGGACTGGGGGGAGCAGAAGGGACACGACACTGAAGCCCTGCTTTGCTCTCTGGGTCACAAAGGCCTGGCAGCAAATGTACAAAGCTGCAGGAGGGGCCTGGGGCCCCTCAGATGGACCAGAAAGGGAGGGATTGGGTCAGGCTGGCGGGTTTGAACCCTTTCACCTCTGCTTTTCCATTTAACCCCTCACATTTGCCAGCACGGGGAGCATCCTGCCCCGCTGCCCTCACTCCTGGCTGGAGCCAAAGAACTGCAGGAAGAAGGAGAAGATGTAGATGATGTCCAGGTAGATGTTGAGGGCTCCAAAGATGTATTCCTCGGGGCTCAGCGAGTAGCGGCGGTTCCCCATCAGCATCTGCGTGTCCAGGGCCAGGAACTGGAAGGGAAGGGAGGAAACTCCGGGACAGTGACAGGGAGCTTTGACCCAGGGAGGCAAGAAGGGCTCTGATGACAGGAGAAATCCCCTGGATTGGGGTGCAGCCCTTTTTATGTGCTGTAGCCACAACTTAGGAGCTCAGAACACGGCACTGAATGAGCTGCAACTTTCCCCTTCCCTCATTTCCCTCCCGACAATCAAACCCCGAGTGCAGATCCCACCCCAGGCCCTTTTCCCTCAGGCTTCCTCCATCCCAGGACCAGCTCTGGAGCCACCCTCCCTCCTCCTCCTCCTCATCCCAGAGCCCATAAATTGTTAATCCCACACTTCCCTCGGGTGGGAAACAGCAGCCAGGGAACGAGATGGTCACAGGGTGGCCTGGCCCCAACAGGATACGGAGCAGCACTGCCAGAAATCCCAGGTGTGACTGAAATCCACCATTTTCTCCTCCCTCCCTCTCCTCCTTCTGCCATCCTGCAGAAGCTCTCCAGGGCTGCACCATCCTCCAGAGCTGCTCTTTTATCCCCCCAGAACAAATCCCAGCCCAGCTGCCCCGGCAGGGCCAGGCCCAGGCTCTGACTGATGTTTACGGGGTAATTATCAGATGTTGAAGCCTCCTTGTATTTTACAGAGGGATCTTGAGCCATGAATCAGCGCCGAGCTCCCCGCGCTCCCTCGGAGTGACTTTTATGGGTGATAAAGGCAATTGCTCAACTGCTCCCATTCCCAACGTGCCCAATGGGCACCGCCTCGGAGCCAGGGCAGCACCGGGAGCACCGGGCACCTCCACAGGCACTGCCCCAGCTCCAGGAGCACCGGGCACTCTGCGGGCACCGTCCCAGGAGCACCGGGCATCTCTCCACGCACTGCCTCAGCTCTGGGAGCACCGGGCACCGGTGGCACCTGCACTGGCTGGACCCCAGCGCAGGGACCGGGACTCGCTCGGGAAGGAGCTCTGGGGATGGACCCCTGGGAGCTGCCCAGGCCTCTCCTTGGAGGAGCTGCCCAGCTCTGGGCTTTTCCCGCCTGTGTAAACCCTCCTAATGCCTCCTAATCCCCAGTCTCAGCCTTCCCTGGTTTTCTGCACCTCTGTGAGCCAAACTTATCCCGAACCTTGGCTCGCTCTCACCCAACCAGCCCCGACTCGACCGTGCAGCCTCATCCCTGCATCCCCTCACTCCTGGGGCTCTGCGAGCTCAGCTGTGCCTGCTCCACTCCAGAGGCACCTCTGGCCTGTCCCTGATCTCTGCAGAGCAACCCAGCCAGGACTACTCACCCCGCACAGCTTGGCACTCACACCATGCCCTGCGCTGGCACCGGCATGGGCACCGGCACGTCTGCGGCACCTTCTGCTGGGATTGCTGCTCCGGGGCCACCCCGAGCTCTGCAATCCCGGCCCCAGCTCCCTGCGAGGCTTCAGACCCTGCCCTGGCTCCCGGCCAGGCTCCAGCTCCTTTCCCTGGTTCCCTGCGAGGCTCCAATCCCTGCCCCGGCTCCATCCCTGCCCCAGCTCCATCCCTGCCCCGGCTCCAATCCCTGCCCCGGCTCCAATCCCTGCCCCGGCTCCCGGCCAGGTTCCAGCTCCTTTCCCCGCTGTTTTCCCCACCAGGCTCAGCTCCTTTCCCTGATGTTTTCCCTGCCAGGCTCAGCTCCTTTCCCCGCTGTTTTCCCCACCAGGTTCCAGCTCCTTTCCCCGCTGTTTTCCCCACCAGGTTCCAGCTCCTTTCCCTGATGTTTTCCCCACCAGGCTCAGCTCCTTTCCCTGATGTTTTCCCTGCCAGGCTCAGCTCCTTTCTCCGCTGTGTTCACCCCAGGTTCCAGCTCCTTTCCCCGATGTTTTCTCGGCTCCTTTCCCCGCTGTTTTCCCCACTGGGCCCCAGGAGCAGGCACTCACCATGGTGAAGATCCCAGCCCCGAGCAGAGCGTAGATCGCGTGGAGCCACGGGACCTGCAGGACACGGACACACGGACACGGGGACGGGGATACACAGACATAGGGACACAGGGACACGGACACATGGACACACGGACACGGGGACACATGGACACACGGACACGGGGACGGGGATACACCGACATAGGGACACAGGGACACGGACATGGACACACGGACATGGACACATGGACACACGGACATGGACAGGGACACAGGCATGGACAGGGACACAGACACAGACAGGGACACACAGACATGGACACATGGACAGGCACACACGGACACAGGGACGCAGACAGGGACACACAGACATGGACACATGGACAGGGACACGCGGACACAGGGACACAGACAGGGACACACAGACATGGACACATGGACAGGCACACACGGACACAGGGACACAGACAGGGACACACAGACATGGACACATGGACAGGCACACACGGACACAGGGACGCAGACAGGGACACACAGACATGGACACATGGACAGGGACACGCGGACACAGCTGTCAGAGCCGCACAGAATGGGCTGTGCAGGATTTCCCTCCCCAGGCACTCGGCTCCCAGCGGGAGGGGGAAGGTGGGAGAGGCCCCAAAAGCCCAGGCTGGGTTTGCAGCACCTCCAGCTGGTGCAGTGCTTGGGAATGTTTGTGTGGCACAGAGCAGGACACGGGGGCTTGGACCTTCCCTCCCTGAGCCCTTTCTGTCCATTTAGCTCCTGAACTTCTCCATCAGCTGTGGCCCCAGCACCTGTCCTGTGGAAATCATGGGATCCTGGAATGGTTTGGGTGGGAAGCAACCTTAGAGCCCATCCCATCTCACCTCCCACTGTGTCCCTTCTTGAGGTCCCTTCCAACCAATATCATTCCACGATTCCACCACCAGGAACAGCAGGAAACATCCCCAGCCCCGGGCCAGCTCCATCCTTGTATCCCACGATCCATCCCAGGGAATGACCCTGCTCTCCCACCCCTCCATGGGGGTTCCCACCCATTGTCAGGGAGCTGGGCCTCCCCTCCCAGCACGCCCAGTTTGGCCCAGTTTGGCCCGGTTTGGCGCGGTTATCACTCACGTATTGGTAGGGCAGGATGACAGCCAGGACCAGCCCCCCCAGGAACAGCACCATGAGCAGCACGAAGAGAACGCCCTGGTACGAGGTGAAGTCGAACTGCAGAGGGGAGGGAGGGAGGGAGGGGGTTCTGTACCAGGGGCTGCACCAGGAGAGCCCCAAATGGCACCCTTGAGCTGTGCCCAGACCCTGAGGAAGGATTTCTCTTTCCCTGGAAAACGGCCTCCAGCTGCGGCCACTCGCACTCGCCAATAATACAGTGCCAAGCTAGAAACGGGAAAACTTTGCTGGATTGCTCCAAAACTAAAGCTGCCAGCAACGAGGACCCTGCAAGTCCTTCGAGCCCCAAATGCCACCTTTCATCTGATACCCAGATCCTGGGGAAATGACTTCTCTTTCCCTGGAAAATGGCCTCCAATTATGGCCACTCGCACTGTCAGACTGTGTGGTGCCAAGCTAGAAATCGCCAAACTTTGCTGGATTTCTCCAAAACTAAAGCTGCGACCAAGGAGGACCCTGCAAGTCCTTGGAGCCCTAAATGCCACCTCTGAGCTGATACCCAGACCCTGGGGAAATGACTTCTTTTCCCCATGGAAAACGGCCTCCGTTTGTGCCACTCGTACTTGCCAATAATACAGTGCCAAGCTAGAAATCGCCAAACTTTGCTGGATTGCTCCAAAACTAAACCTGCCAGCAACGAGGACCCTGCAAGTCCTTTGAGCCCTAAAGGCCACTTTCATCTGATACCCAGACCCTGGCAAAATGACTTCTTTTTCTCATAGAAAATGGTGATTATTCCCACACATCAGCATCTTCCAGTCCCATGTGCACCTACCTCAATCCACAAAAAAAAATCCCATTTTATTCCCATTTATCAGCATCTTCTAGCCCTCACCCCAATCTATAACAAAATCTCACTTTATTCTCATATATCACCATCTTCTAGCCCCCCACCTCAATCTACAAAAAAAAAATCTCATTTTATTCTCATATATCACCATATTCTAGCCCCTAATCCACAAAAAAACTCTCATTTTATTCCTATATATCACCACCTTCTAACCTCCAATCCACAAAAATCCCATTTTATTCCCGTATGTCAGCATCTTCTAGCTCCCACCTCAATCTATAACAAAATTTCATCTTATTCTCATATATCACCATCTTCTAGCCCCCAATCCACAAAAAATCTCATTCCCATAAATCAGCATCTTCTAGCCCCCACCCCAATAAAAAAAAATCTCATTTTATTCCTATAAATCAGCATCTTCAAGCCCCCAATCCACAAAAAAATGTCATTTAATTCCCATATATCACCATATTCCAGACCTCACCCCAATCTACAAAAGAATCTTATTTTATACACATATCAGCATCTTCTAGCCCCCACTCCAATCCACAAAAAAATCACAATTTATTCCCATAAATCATTATCTTCTATCCTCTAATCCACAAAAAACTCTCTCCTTTTATTCCTGTATATCACCATCTTCTAGCCCCCACTCCAATCCACAAAAAATCCCATTTTATTCCCATATATCAGCACGTTCTAGCCCCCACCCCAATCCACAAAAAACCCCCTCATTTAATTCCCATTTATCACCATCTTCTAGCTCCCACTCCAATCCACAAAAAACATCTTGTGTTATTCCCATATATCACCATCTATTCTAGTCCCCAGTCCACAAAAATAATCTCATTTTATTCCCATAAACAACCATCTTCTAGCCCCCACCCCAATCCACAAAAAATCTTTTTTTTCCATTTATCAGCATCTTCTAGCCCCCACCCGAATCCATTAAAAAAAATCTCATTTTATTCCTATATATTCCCATCTTCTAGCCCCCACCCCAATCCATAAAAAATCTCATTTTATTCCTATATATCACCATCTTTACCCCCTCCACAATCCATTAAAAGAAATCTCATTTTATTCCCATTTATCAGCATCTTCTAGCCCTCACCCCAATCTACAAAAAAAATCTCATTTTTTCCCACACATCGGCATCTTCTAGCATCAATCCACAAAAAAAATCCCATTTTATTCCTATATATCACCATCTTCTAGCCCCTAATCCACAAAAAAAAATTCTCATTTTATTCCCATAAATCAGACATTTCTAGCCCCTACCCCAATCTACAAAATCTCATTTTATTCCTATATATCACCATCTTCTAGCCCCCACCCCAATCCACAAAAAAAATCCCATTTTCTTCCCATAAATAACCATCTTCTAGCCCCCAATTCACAAAAAAAAAATATCTCATTTTCTTCCCATAAATCAGACACTTCTAGCCCCCACCCCAATCTACAAAAACAAAATCTCATTTTTCCCACACATCAGCATCTTCTAGCATCAATCCACAAAAAAATCCCATTTTATTCCTATATATCACCATCTTCTAGCCCCTAATCCACAAAAAAATCTCATTTTATTCCCATAAATCAGACACTTCTAGCCCCCACCCCAATCTACAAAATCTCATTTTATTCCTATATATCACCATCTTCTAGCCCCCACCCCAATCCATAAAAAATCTCATTCCCATAAATCAGCATCTTCTAGCCCTCACCCTGATCCATTAAAAAAAAAAATCTCATTTTATTCCTATATAACAACATCTTCTAGCTCCCACCCCAATCCACCAAAAAATCCCATTTTATTCCCATAAATAACCATCTTCTAGCCCCTAATCCACAAAAAAAATTTCTCATTTTATTCCCATAAATCAGACATTTCTAGCCCCTACCCCAATCTACAAAATCTCATTTTATTCCTATATATCACCATCTTCTAGCCCCCACCCCAATCCACAAAAAAAATCCCATTTTCCTCCCATAAATAACCATCTTCTAGCCCCCAATTCACAAAAAAAAAAAATCTCATTTTCTTCCCATAAATCAGCATCTTCTAGCCCCCACCCCAATCTACAAAAACAAAATCTCATTTTTCCCACACATCAGCATCTTCTAGCATCAATCCACAAAAAAATCCCATTTTATTCCTATATATCACCATCTTCTAGCCCCTAATCCACAAAAAAATCTCATTTTATTCCCATAAATCAGACACTTCTAGCCCCCACCCCAATCTACAAAATCTCATTTTATTCCTATATATCACCATCTTCTAGCCCCCACCCCAATCCATAAAAAATCTCATTCCCATAAATCAGCATCTTCTAGCCCTCACCCTGATCCATTAAAAAAAAAAATCTCATTTTATTCCTATATAACAACATCTTCTAGCTCCCATCCCAATCCACCAAAAAATCCCACTTTATTCCCATAAATAACCATCTTCTAGCCCCCAATCCACAAAAAAAAAAAAATCTCATTTTCTTCCCATAAATCAGCATCTTCTAGCCCCCACCCCAATCTACAAAACCTCATTTTATTCCTATATATCACCATCTTCTAGCCCCCACCCCAATCCACAAAAGAATCCCATTTTCTTCCCATAAATCAGACACTTCTAGCCCCCGCCCCAATCTACAAAAACAAAATCCCACTTTATTCCCATATATCCCCATTTTCTAGCCCCACTTCCATCCCACCCCCGTCCCTCCCTCGCACGCGTCCTGATCCACTCCAACCTCCTGGTGCCATCCCCACATCCCCGGGGCCGGCCCCGCTCCCAGACACCCCCAGGTCCCCCTGTCCTGCCCCAGGGTCCCCTCCCCAGGGATGTCCCCACCTTGCTCTGGAAGCTGAAGATGGTGACAGACAGACAGACCAGGGCCGTGATCCCCAGGCACAGCAGCACCGACTTGGTGTTGTAGTAGCTGCAAAACGACCAGGAAAAGCAAACCAGGGTCATTCCCAGGGATGGGAAAGGGGATTCAGCTGGGCAAGGAACCCTGCAGGCACAAACGGCGCTGGAATTGTCAACATTCCACACTAAGGGTGGAAAAGGAAGGATGGAAAAAAGCTTGGATGGGTTTTCTGTCACAGACATCTTTTATGGAAAATCCTTTCCTTAAGATTTTCCCTCCTGAGAAGCTGAGAGGCCTCAGGAACAAAACGTAAACGATGATTATCTGCTGCTGTGGAATGCAACAAGCAGATCTTTAATTAGTCTCATAGTAGTTGTTCCTAATTAATGGCCAATCACAGCCCAGCTGGCTCGGACAGAGAGTCCAAACCACAAACCTTTGTTATCATTCTTTGCTATTCTATTCTTAGCTAGCCTTCTCATAAAACCTTTTCTTCTATTCTTTTGGTATAGTTTTAATGTAATATGTATCATAAAATAATAAATCAAGCCTTCTGAAACACGGAGTCAGATCCTCATCTCTTCCCCAATCCAAGAACCCCTGTGAACACCGTCACAGTTCTTCTGCTCTTTTGAAGGATGGAGGGAAGGCAGGAGGATCCATCTGGGCCTCCCGGAGCAGCTCCAAGTTCACCAATCCCACTGTCCACGGACAGACAGGGAATGGAGAAGGTCCTGACTGGGAGGTGGCAAAACCAGGGTGACAAAAGTGCCCCCAGCATGGGGGGAAAGCAAAGGAGCAGCCCCGGGCTCCTGCCCAGCGTGGCTGTGGGAAAAGGAGGGGCTGGAGCAGGGACAGGGGCTGCAGGCTCAGGAATGGTTTCCAGGCTGGATCGGGGTTCTGGCTGCAGCGCCAGGCTCAGCCCTTGGGAAAGCCAGCCCTGCTCTCCCTGGGGGATTTGTGTGGAGTTTTCCCCTGAAGCTGCTGAGGCCAGGGATTTCTTTGTCCCCATGCATCCATCCCTCACCCAGCCTGGATCATGGCTCTCTCTCCAGGCTCCCACGTGATTTAGGAGCACATTTCAGATTTCCTGGTGTGAATGAGCAGAAGGGAACAGGCTGGGGGATACAAACTCCTGAAACTGCTGGAACAAATCCCTTGGTCCCCCCTGCCCGGGACCTGCCCAGTGAGAAATGGGGGATCTCTGAGTGGTCACCTGCAGCCCCTCCAGGTGCTGCCCCTCCAGGGCTCTCCTGCAGGATTTGGGATGTGGGATCCCCCAGTGCTGCCTCCCTTGGCACAGGCACAGCCCTGGGAACCTTCCTTGTGAAGTTTCACAGGGAAGCTCCAGCTTTGTGTGGCTGCTGGGAGCTCAGGAAGAGGGAATGCTTTCAGGAAGAGACAGGACACAGGGCAGTGCCCAACCCACCTGGAGAGCATGGCAGTGAGATAGGCCATGGACAGGGTCTGGGGGAGAACACAGACTGGTTAGTGCCCCAAGCAGACAGCAGGAAATCCCACAGGAAATCCCTCAGTCCCAGAGAAAGGGGCACGGGAGCCTCCCAGGCTCTCAGGAGAAGGAGCCTGGGCAGCATTTGGAACCCTCCAGTGACTGATGGGCACAGGAGAGGGCAGAGGGAGGGCAAATGGCACTGGAGGAGCCCCTGCTCCTGCATCCCTCCCACACAGGAGCCAGCTCCCATCCCAGCTTCCCTTCCACATCCCTGCTCCCATCCCACATTCCAGCTCCCATCCCAGCTCACATCGCAGCTCCCACCCCAGTTCCCATCCCAGTTCTCCTCCCCAGTTCCCATCCCAGTTCCCACCTGAGTTCCCATCCATGTTCCCATCTCTGTTCCCATCCCAGTTCTCATCCCAGTTCTCCCCCCAGTTCCCATCCCAGCTCCAATCCCACTTCCCACCCCAGTTCCCACCCCAACTCCCATCCCAGTTCTCCTCCCAGCTCCAATCCCAGTTCCCATCCCAGCTCTCCCAGCTCCCACCCCAGTTCCCACCCCAGTTCCCATCCCAGTTCTCCCCCCAGCTCCAATCCCAGTTCCCATCCCTGCTCCCACCCCAGTTCCCACCAGACCCCACAGATTATTTTTTGCAGTTTTTTAACAAACAGAGGCTCCCTTTTTATCCAGCTCCTCCCATCCCAGTGCAACCCCAGCTCCTCAGCCCAAGCCCAGGACAAGAAGGGGATGAAATTCCCACTTTTCCCCAGGAATTCCAGCCTTGTGCTGGGAGCCACCCTGACCCCAGGGCAGATGTTGGCCAGATGTTGGCCAGACTCACAAAGATGCTGAGCAGGATCAGGTTCCATGGGAAGTATCTCCTGCAAAGCAAACAGGGGTTAGTCAGCTGGGGCTGTGCCAGGGAACCCCTGACCATGGGGTAATTAGTGATTGTGAGGGTAATTAATGGCCATTAATGGGTAATGAGTGTCCATGCTGGTAATTAGTGCCCTGTGCACAAGTGCTGGGGCAGTGCAGGACACAGTCACCAGGGGCATCTGGGGCCCTGCTGGGCCAGCAGGACAGAGGTCCCCAGGATATTCCTGCTCCCCTGGGAGCTGGACAAGAGCATCCTCTGGAACGGTTCATTCCCAGAACCCAGCAAGAGCATCCTCTGGAACGGTGCATTCCCAGAACCCAGAGCTGCAAACGGGGCGGTGCTGCCACATTTCTCTGCACAGAGAAAAGCAAGGCACAATTCTTCCCAAGGATTTCTGGGTTTCACATTCTCTGAAGCTCAGAGAAAGGGGAAACACAACTCTTATCACTTGCTGTGCCTGTGTAGAATGCAATATGGAGATTGTTTACCCAAAGTGAGGATGCTTTGTTCCCTTGTCGTGTCAGGGCCAGGTGTGTGTGTGACTGTGACAGTCATGGGATTCTGTGCAGTGTGTGCAGAGTGAGTGCTTGGCAGATCCAGTTTAGATGAAATGTACATAGTACAGTATAATAAAGTCATTAATATGTACATAGTACAGTACAATAAAGTCATTAATTAGCTGTCCATGGAGTCAGATGCACCATTCCTCCTCCATCAGGGCCCTCACAGCATTGCTGCAGGGCAGTTTCTGCTGAAGCCACAGCTGCAATTGGACTCCTGAGCTGCAGCAAGCCAAGGCCTGGAACAGCTGTTTGCAGCATCCGGAACAGGTTCCCAGAGCAGCTGTGGGTCCCTGGCAGTGTCCAAGGCCAGGACAGTGCAGCACCCTGGGACAGTGGGGGGTGTCCCTGCCATGGCACGGGCTGGGATTTAAGGTCCTTTCCAACCCAAACCATTCCATGATCCCATGGAAACACAGCAGCTGCATCCCTGCCCCACAGCAGGGCAGGAAACCTGAGGAGAACATTCCTGCTGCCTTCCCAGGCTGTCCCAGACCCCAAAGCATCCCCTCCTCACCTGGGCCCGGAGCAGCAGGCGAGGATCAGGTAGGTGACGAAGAAAACGGCGCTGCAAGGGGGGAGAGAGAGAGAGGGAGAGTCTGGGGGGGAAAAACAGCCTGGGAGGGGGGTGCAGGGGGGGGATCCCTAGGATGGAATTGCCTGGAAAACCAGCCTGGGATGGTGGTGCAGGGGGTAGGATGGAATTGCCTGGAAAAAATCTTGGGATGGTGGAGCATGGAAGAATTCTCTGGGATGGAATTCCCTGGAAAAGCAGCCTGGGATGGAATTCCTTGGAAAATCAGTGTGGGATGGTGGAATTCCCTGGAAAAGCAGCCTGAGAGGGTGGAATTCCCTGGGATGGAATTCCCTGGAAAACCAGCGTGGAATGGTGGTGCAGGGGGGAATTCCTTGGGATGGAACTCCCTGGAAAAGCAGCCTGGGATGGTGGAGCAGGGGGGAATTGCCTGGGATGGAAGTGCCTGGAAAAGCAGCCTGGGATGGGGATGTTGGACATGCAAGCACCCAGCAGGTCGGATCAGGCTGGTTCCCACCCCTGGTCCCTCTCACTGAGCTCCTTCCTGCCCTAAGGAGCCTCCTCTGCCTGTGCTCATCCCCAGGGTGGCACAAAACATCCCTGGGGAAGCTGAGGGCAGGATGTGGAGCAGAGCACCCAAATGCGTGAGTGACAAACACAAATCCACTGAGTTTGTGCTGGCTCTGGGGAAATGTTCCTTCATGGAAAGGGAGCTCGGGCTCTGGGAGGGGCTGCCCAGGCAGTGGTGCAATCCCATCCTTGGAAGTGTCCAAAAAGCCTTTGGAAGTAGCACTGGGGGACATCCAGATCTGAGCACTGACTGGTTTGACCAAAACCTCCCAAAAAACTCGCTTATCAACCCAGGACACTTGGTCAGTGGTGAGGGGAGGGTTGGTGGTTGGACTCCATGGTCTCCAGGGGCTTTTCCCACCTTCATGATTCCAGGATTCCTTGGTTCTGGGAGTTTCTCACATGGAGGTGCCAGGTTTGTTATCATTTCCAGGTTTGTTATCATTTCCAGGTTTGCCCCTCATTACCAAACCCTTTCCAGCCTGGGGGTGTCAAGGCTGGAGGTTCTTAAACCAAGGGCTGGCAAAGTGACCAGGCTCAGGCAGGAAGGGCTGTGCTGGAGGAGGGAGCTACTCCCATGGCACATCCCCCCAGGAATGGGAATTTTTGGGCTTTCCATTCCTGGAAGTGCACAAGGCCAGGCTGGAGGCTGGACAGGGATTGGAGAAACCTGGGACGGTGGGAGGTGTCCCTGCCCATGGCAGGGGTGGCACTGGGGGGACTTGAAGGTTCCTCCAACACAACCCATTCCAGGATTCCACTGAAGAAGAGCCCAGGGCAGGGAAGGGCTCAGGGCAGGAGGAGCTGCTCAAGGACAAGCCCAGGGCAGGAGGATCCATTCATAAAAGGGCTCAGAACAAACCCAGAGCAGGAGGATCCATTCAGAGCAGGGCTCAGGGACAAGGGCAAGAGGATCCATCCAGAACAAGCCCAGGGCAGGAGGATCCATCCAGAACAAGCCCAGGGCAGGAGGATCCCTTCAGAACAAGCCCAGGGCAGGAGGATCCATCCAGAACAGGGCCCAGGGCAGGAGGATCCATCCAGAACAGGGCCCAGGGCAGAAGGATCCATCCAGAACAGGGCCCAGGGCAGGAGGATCCATCCAGAACAGGGCCCAGGGCAGAAGGATCCATCCAGAACAAGCCCAGGGCAGGAGGATCCATTCAGAACAAGCCCAGGGCAGGAGGATCCATTCAGAGCAGGGCTCAGGGACAAGGGCAGGAGGATCCATCCAGAACAAGCCCAGGGCAGGAGGATCCCTTCAGAACAAGCCCAGGGCAGGAGGATCCCTTCAGAAAAGGCCCAGGGCAGGAGCATCCCTTCAGAAAAGGCCCAGGGACAAGCCCAGGGCAGGAGGATCCATCCAGAACAGGGCCCAGGGCAGGAGGATCCATCCAGAACAAGCCCAGGGCAGGAGCATTCCTTCAGAAAAGGCCCAGGAACAAGCCCAGGGCAGGAGGATCCCCTCAGAAAAGGCCCAGGGACAAGCCCAGGGCAGGAGGATCCATTCAGAACAAGCCCAGGGCAGAAGGATCCATCCAGAACAAGCCCAGGGCAGGAGGATCCCCTCAGAAAAGGCCCAGGGACAAGCCCAGGGCAGGAGGACCCTCCTGGCTCAGCAGAGCCCACGGTGCAGTGGCTGCCCGGCCCCACCCAGGTCCTGGCAGGTTTTGGGTTTTACCTGCCAGCATTTGAGGCTCCCCAAGCACAGCAGCCCCGGAGCTGCAGGAGGCAGGGCTGGGGGAGGCTCTGCTGCCCTCCTGCCCGTGGCTGGGTGTTTTTCCAGGCTCTGCTCCCTGCTCCCCCCAGGGCAGCAGTGCCGATGGCTCCGATAGCCACTGACCCTCGGCCAGGGCAGGGAGGGGACGGCAGAGCCCAGGGCACAGAGATAAAGGCAGGCACAGCTCTCCCACTGGGAAAGCAGGAAAGCCCAGTGGGAGCAGCCTGGACACGGCTGAGCAGCTGGGCAGGGACTGTCAGAGCACAGAGCCAGCAGGGCCCTCCATCCCTGGCTGCTCTGGGTTTATTTATTCCCACTGAGGGGCCATCCCAGCAGTGGGAAAACGTCCTGGGGCTCCCAGGTTTTATTACAGAGGTGTCTGGTGGGGAAGGAGACCCAGGCACAGAGCTGGAAAAACATTTGGAGGCACTGGGATGAAGGGAAGTGCTTGGCTCACTGAGCAGTGAAAAAACACAAAATTAAAGTCATGGAATGGCCTGGGAGGGAAGGGACCTTAAAATCCACCCCATTCCATTCCATTCCATTCCATTCCATTCCATTCCATTCCATTCCATTCCATTCCATTCCATTCCATTCCATTCCATTCCATTCCATCCCATCCCATCCCATCCCATCCCATCCCATCCCATCCCATCCCATCCCATCCCATCCCATCCCTGCTGTGGGCAGGGACATCTCCCACTGTCCCAGGTGCTCCAGCCTGGCCTTGGGCACTGCCAGGGATCCAGGGGCAGCCCCAGCTGCTCTGGGACATCCATCCCAGCCCCTCCTCACCCTCACAGGGAGCAATTCCTGCCCGATCTCCCATCCATCATTGCCCTCTGGAAGCCATTCCCTGTGTCCTGTCCCTCCATCCCTGTCCCCAGTTCCTCTCCAGCTCTCCCGGAGCCCCTTTGGGCCCTGGCAGGGCTCTGAGCTCTCCCTGCAGCGGGGTGGGCACCCCCAGCTCTCCCAGCCTGGCTCCAGAGGGGCTCCAGCCCTGCAGCAGCTCCGTGACCCCCTCTGGGCTCCCTCCTCATCCTCCCTGTGAGGACCCCAGGGCTGGAGCAGCTCTGCAGGTAGGGTCTCACCTGGGCACAGGGGGACAATGACCAGGGGGAATTCCTGCAGGACAGAACCCCCCCAGCTGCCCCAGGGGTGTTTCTAGTGGGAAACAGCAGGGAATGAACCCCATCTGGGCAGGGAGATGGAGAGGGTTCCCCAGAGGCCAAGGTGGGCACCTGAGCAGGGCTGGGGCTCCTCCCCCTGTCCCCTGGGAGGTGACAGTGCCTCCCCAAGCCCAGCTGCCCTCTGGAGCACCTTTGGTTCCCTCCTGGTGCCCCGGAGCTCCCACTGCTGCTGTTTGGAGGGTTCTCCCCGGTTACATAAGCCGTGTCTCATCTGCTGATTTGGGTGTGAACTCATTAAAGCTGAGTTCACCTCACACTCAATGAGCAGCACTGACCCCGCCAGCAGCCTGGAAACCACGGAGCCAGGAGGTGCCAGCACCTGGGAGCCCCACTCTGGGCTGGGTGAACCAAGGAGTGGAATCCCAGCTTCAGGGCTCTGGGATGGAGCCCCAGGAGTGGCAGCCCCACCCAGGAACATCCCAACACCTCCAAATCCACCCCACTGGGTATTATGTAATGGAAACGCCAACAAACACCTGGCTTCCAACGGGAAAATCCCAAAGCTCAGCACCCATGGTCCTCTGAGCATCCTCCCAGGTGTCAGATATGGGGCTCTGCAGTGTTTTCCTGAATGCTCTGCAAGGAGGCCTCTGGAGCTTTCCAGAGGACCTTCCCAAAGTGAGCCCTCTAAGGTACCCTGGACATCCCTCCAGGTCTCACTAGGAGTTTCTGTTTCCCTGGAAACTCCCCAGTTTTATATGGCCTTCTGCAGGAAATACTCGGGTATTTATTTCGACCCTGGTTTCTAGAGCCATTTTTGGGGAAGTGTTTGGGGTCTCTTGCTCATTCAGGTGAGATTTCCCACCTCAGGCTCAGCCATGGATTGGTGCCCGAGGCAGTGCCCAAGGCCAGGCTGGACACTGGGAGCAGCTGGGATGGTGGGAGGGGTCCCTGCCATGGCAAGGGTGGCACTGGATGGGCTTTGAGGTCCCTCCCAACCCAACCCAACCCAACCCAACCCATTCCATGATTCCATGACCTTCCCCAGCTGCCTCTGGACTCTTTGGAGGGATGCTTCACATGCAGGACAGTGTTGGAGACCCTTCCCACATCACCACATCCCCACCCAGGCTGTGTGGAGCACACAAGGCCGCAGGAAAAGCCAGGGATACTCACTAGGAAGCCCAGTACCAGGCAGAGTGGGTCTGGATGTAGCCCTTGACTGGTTCACTGCAAGACAAGGAAAGATCCTGAGCAGGGAGAGCCCAGTCCCTCAGAGCTCCCTGCTCAATGAACCCAGGAACAGCCCAAGCAGGGGATTAAAGCCCAGCCCTGGGTGAATCCTCAGGCAGCCTGAGCCTGTGGAGAGGAATTCCAGCTCCAGGTGGGAAGGGCAGTGCTGCTCCCCCAGTTCCACACCGGAGCTGGCTGGGAATGGCTCCCACAGGGGATTAGGGAGCCCAAATCCTCAGGCTGGCACTGATCCATTATTTATTCTGGAGGCAACATGAGCCACACACACCCAGAGCGCTCGGTCATCCGAGCTGGAGAGGGGGATGAGCAGGGGAGGGAAGGCAGCCCCTGGAGCTGGGATCTGGTGACTCCCACAGGGAAAACCCAGCAGCCACTGCCAGGGGCAGCAGCCCTGGGTGGGTCCAGGATGGGGGATCCAAACCTGAGCGTGGGTGGCAACAGGGGCAAAAGGAACCTCTGGGTGTTCCCTCAGCTTTGTTTTTCTATTGGAATAGCCAGAAAGAATCCACAGGGAAAACCCAGCAGCCACTGCCAGGGGCAGCAGCCCTGGGGATCACCTGGGATGGGAGATCCAAACCTGAGCGTGGGTGGGAATGGGGGCAAAAGGAACCTCTGGGTGTTCCCTCATCTTTGCTTTTCTATTGGAACAGTCAGAAAGGATCCAGGTGTGACACAACTCCCAGGAACCTGCCCAGAGCCCTGTCCCAGGTGGCCCAGGACACACCCAGCACCCACCAGAAGGTGAAGAAAGCCACGATGACAACGGTGACCAGGAGCTGGACCATCAGGATGGCGTACACCTGTGGGAAGAGGTGTGATCCATGGATCCCAGAATCCAGCAGAGCCAGGCCCTCCAGGGGTGGGGGTCCAGCTCTGCCAGCCCCGAGGGCGAGGGACGCGTCCCTGCCTCACCTTCCTGATGAACACCCTGCGCACGTTGCGGTCGTCCCAGCTGAAGGTGGTGAGCAGCTCCGTGTCCCCCGGGTACCCTCCGCTGCCGTAGCTGGGGCTGCTGCCTGCAGGGAGGCCAAAGGAGCAGCTGCCACCCCAAAACTCCCCCCAGCCATGGGACCTGGGCCCAGGGAGCCACCACAGTTCAGTTTGGAGCCCCAAATCCCCAGAGGTTCCTTGTGGCCAAATTCCAAATCCTCCCCAGCTGTGGGACCTGAGCCCAGGGAGCCATCACAGCAGTTTGGTGCCCCAAATACCCAGTGGCTCCTTGTGGCATTCATGTTCTCTGAAAAAATCCCTTCACCCCGGATTTTCCTCCTGGGAAGATGTGAAGCCTCAGAGAAAAGGAAAACAATTCTGATCTCATTTGCTTCTCCTGTGTTGTACTCATGTGGAATGTGTTTGGAGACTGTTTACCACAGGGGATTGTTTGACTGGATTCTGCTCTGAGTTGTTTTGACTCTTTGGCCAATCAGGGCCAAGCTGTGTCGAGACTCTGGAGAGAGTCGCAAGTTTTCATTATTATCTTTTTACCATTTAGTAAGTATCCTTTGTGTATTCTTTAGTATAGTTATATTATATATAATATAATATAATATAATATAACTAGAGTATTCTTTAATATAATATATTAAATAATATTATTATAAGAATAATAATATTAAAGAATATTAAATACATTATTCTTTAGTGTAGTTATAGTATATAAAATTATAGTATTCTTTAATATATTAATATATATTATTAATATATATAATATATAATATATAATATATAATATATAATATATAATATATAATATATAATATAAAATATATAATATATCATATATCATATATTATATATTATATATTATATATTATATAATATATATTATATATTATATATATTATATATATTATATATATTATATATATATAATATATTATATATATTATATATTAAAGAATATTATATATATTAAAGAAATTTATTATTGTATATTAAAGAACATTAATATAAGGATATTAATATTAAAGAATGTTAAAGATATTATTCTTTAGTATAGGTTTATTATGTATTATATTAAATTATAATAGTCTTTAATATAATATATTAAAGGATATTAATATAAGGATATTAATATGAAAGAGTATTAAATATATTATTCTTTAGTATAGGTATATTATATTAAAGTATAGTATTAATTAATATAATATAGTATTATAAAGTAACAAATTAGCCTTCTGAGAACATGGAGTCAGATTCATCATTCCTGCCTTCACTGGGACATTTCCCTGCAAATACAAAAGTTCTGCTCTCTTCCCACTCCTGCTGCTCCTTAGGACCATCCCTGGGAGCAGAGGGGGAACATTCCCACAAACCATCCCAACACCAGGGGACACTTCTGAGTGTTCCCTCAGCTTTGCTTTATCCTTGTCTGAGGAAACACCAAAGCTTTCACAGCAATGGGAGGGCTGCAATCATCCCTTGCTCTCCTGTCATTGGATGTTAAAGCACCCCCAGAGCAGCTGTGCCTCAGCATTCCCAGGGGAGCAGCTGTGATTCAGCATTCCCAGCGGAGCAGGAGGAGTCCCTCGCTGCTCTCCTGAGCTGTGTTTGCATCCTGGCTTTGTCAACAACGCCTCAGCTCTGAGAGCAGCTCCTGGCAGCTCCCTGAGTCCATCCCTCAGCCCCATTTCCATGCAGGGACTCAGGGAACAGTTAAGCACCAAGCCTAAAAAAGGAGGAAACAGCTCCAATGCTCCCAGTGAGAAAAACCTTCCCCCAAGCCCTCAAATCCCTGCACAAGTCATCTCTGCTGAGCCAAAACTGGAACAGCAGCTCCTGTTGCTGGTTTTCCTTTCCCCATCCCCAGCAGTGTCCCAGGCCAGGCTGGATGGGCTTGGAGCAGCCTGGGACAGTGGGAGGGGTCCCTGCCATGGCAGGGGTGGCACTGGATGGGCTTAAAGGTTCCGTCCCACCCAAACCATTCCATGGCTCCATGACCATTCTGTGCCCTCTGTGCTTCCCTCCTGTGTCACTGAAGTCCCTCCTGCTGGGTTTCACAGAAGGATTTTTGTGTGATTTTCTTGCTTTACATTCTTGTCCCTGCCTGGTCCACAGACATCCCCCCTCCTCATAAAGCTTCAGAGCTCAGGGATGCCCAAATCCTTCAGAAAATGGAGCAAAGACCCTCTCAATCCCAGAGCAGACACAAGGAGAGCCAAACTCAAGGTCCTGATCCTGATTTTCTCCTGTTCTCCTGGTTAAAGTTGCTCATTCAAAATGCAGGAGCCTCACTCAGGTGCCCCCCGCAGGAAACAAGTCCCTGGTGCTGTTCTGTTATCAGTAAATCCCTTGGTCCTTCCTTCCTTCCTGCCCCACTGGAGCTGAACCTCCTGTGTGTTGTCCTGGATCTCTCATCGGTCCCACAGTACCTGGGCAGGGAGAATTCCTGGGAATTCCAGGCCTCCTGCACCAAAGCAGTCCCAGCTCCTAAACAACACCCAAGCTGACCCCTAAACACCAAATTGGCCCCTAAACACCAAGTTGGCTCCTAAACACCCAACTGGCCCCTAAACACCAAATTTGCCCCTAAACACCAAGTTGGCTCCTAAACACCCAACTGCCCCCTGAACAGCAAATTGGCCCCTAAACTCCCAGCTCACCTCTAAACACCAAATTGTCCTCTAAACACCCAACTGGCCTCTAAACACCCAATTGGCCCCTAAACACCCAACTGCCCCCTAAACAGCAAATTGGCCCCTAAACACCCAGCTGGCACTCAAACACCAAATTGTCCTCTAAACACCAAATTGCCCCCTAAACACCAAATTTGCCCCTAAACACCAAGTCGGCTTCTAAACACCCAACTGTTTCTTAAACACCCAAGCTGGCCCCTAAACACCCAATTGTCCCCTAAACACCAAACTGGCATCTCAGTGCCCCGAGGAACTGAAGGGTTTTACCCTCCTCCCTCCCTCCATGCCTCCCTCCCTCCCTGCCAGCATCCAGAGGGTTCCATCCTCCTCCTTCCTGGCGTCCCCACATCCGTCCCCCCATCCAAGGCCACAGCAGGACAGTGTGTCCTGAGTTCATGGTCACAGAAACAACCCCAAACCCACATCCCTTCTCTCCAGGCGCTCCCAGTCAGGTGTGAGACATCCCATAGAGTGGGATTGGCTTCCCACCTGGAGCCCCCAAATACCCCATCCCACCCCTAAACCCAAATACCCCATCCCACTCCATAAACCCCAAATACCCCATCCCACTCCATAAACCCCAAATACCCCAGAGACCCCCTAAACCCCAAATAATCCATCCCACCCCCTAAACCCAAATACCCCATCCCACTCCATAAAACCCAAATACCCCATCCCACCCCCTAAACCCCAAACACCCCATCCCACTCCATAAACCCCAAATACCCCATCCCATCCCTAAACTCTAAATATCCCATCCCACCCCCTAAACCCCAAACACCCCATCCCACTCCATAAACCCCAAATACCCCAGAGACCCCCTAAACCCCAAATAATCCATCCCACTCCATAAAACCCAAATATCCCACCCCACTCCATAAACCCCAAATACCCCATCCCACCCCTAAACCCCAAATACCCCATCCCACCCCTAAACCCAAATACCCCATCCCACCCCTAAACCCCAAATACCTCATCCCACCCCTAAACCCAAATACCCCATCCCACCCCAAACCCCAAACAACCCCTATACCCAAATATCCCATCCCACTCCATAAACCCCAAATACCCCATCCCACCCCTAAACCCAAATACCCCATTCTCACCCCTTAAACCCCAAATGCCCCATCCCACCCCTAAACCCCAAATACCCCATTCCATCTCTAAACCCCAAACACACCATCCCACCCTCTAAAACCCAAATACCCCATCCCACTCCAAATACCCCATCCCACCCCCTAAATCCCAAATATCCCCTATACCCCAAATACCCCATCCCACCCCTAAACCCAAATACCCCATCCTACCCCCTAAACTCCAAATACCCCATCCCACCCTCTAAACCCCAAATACCCCATCCCACCCCTAAACCCAAATACCCCATCCCACCCCAAACCCCAAACAACCCCTATACCCAAATATCCCATCCCACTCCATAAACTCCAAATACCCCATCCCATCCCTAAACCCCAAACACACCATCCCACCCCCTAAATCCCAAACATCCCCTATACCCCAAATACCCCATCCCACCCCTAAACCCAAATACGCCATCCCACCCCTAAACCCAAATACCCCATCCTACCCCTAAACCCCAAATACCCCATCCCACTTCATAAACCCTAAATACGCCATCCTACCCTCTAAACCCCAAATACCCCATCCCACCCCTAAACCCCAAATACCCCATCCCACTCCATAAACCCCAAATACCCCATCCCACCCCTAAACCCCAAATACCCCATCCCACTCCATAAACCCCAAATACCGCATCCCACCCCTAAACCCCAAATACCCCATCCCACTCCATAAACCCCAAATACCCCATCCCACCCCCTAAACCCCAAATACCCCATCCCACCCCATTTAGGCCTCACCCCCCCTAATTCATTGCAAGAGAAGAAAATCCCAGATGATGCCCAGAGGCTCCTGGGGGCATTTGTCCTGTTGCTCAGGGCAAAGGCTGAGAAACCATCACAATGTGCAGCACAGACACAGCAGGGGAGGTTCTCACTCCTTCCCCCTCCCCAAGCTTCCCATCCCCGCAGCTGGACAGAACAGGCAGCAAAGGATGGAGCAGGGCAAGAGCTCAGGAGGCCCTAAATCCCATCATCCCAGCGTTTTCTCTGGCTGGAGCTGTGCTGAGTGAGCACTTGGCCACCCTCAGGGTCACTCCCCAGGCTCCAGCCCCATTTCCAAGCCTGCAGCCATTCCCTGGGCTCTGTCCTTTGCTGCAGCCCAGCAGCAGCTCCAGGAAGCTTCTGGGTGTTGGGAAAACTGCTGGTTTGCCCAGGAATGGCCACGAGGATGCTGGAACAATCCAGCCTTTGGCCCCAGCCGTGTCGCAGCCTCCCTGGCTCTGCCAGCAGCTGCCAACAGCCACACTGGGGGCTGTGACACCACTTGTGACACCAATTGTGCCACCTCAGCTGCTCTGGGAGCTGAGCAGGAGCTGCAGGAGGGGGTGGGGGATCCCTGCAGCCGAACCAGGACTTTCCCTCCAGCCCCAGGAGCTGGGATCTCCCAGGACAGCAAGTTGGGAATGGGGATTTCTCCCGCATGGGACTGGGAAGGAGTTTAGTCCCTTGTGAGGTTTCTGGGATGGCTGGAATGGCTTTTATTCACAGATTTAGACTTTTATCTGCAGATGGAGACTTTTATGTGTAGATAGAGACTTTTACACGTTGAGAGGCTCTCCTGTGCAGACAGAGGCTCACAGCTCATGGCTGCAGCTCTGCTGTGGGCCAAATTGGGCACCACATCCCCGCTTCTCCTCTTAACCCTGCTGCTCCTCTTATCCAGATCCCCCTCTTATCCCTGCTCCTCCTCTTATCCCTGGTCTTCCTCTTATCCCTGCTCCTCTTCTCATCCCTGGCTCCCCTCTTATCCCTGCTCCTCCTATTATCCCTAGTCCCGCCTCTCATTCCTGCTCCTCCTCTTATCCTGGTTCTCCCTCTTGTCCCTGCTCCCCCTCTTGTCCCTGCTCTCTCTCTTATCCAGATCCCCCTCTTATCCCTGCTCCCCATCTTTTCCTGGTTCCTCCTCTTATCCTTGCTCTTCCTCTTATCCTGGTCGCCCCCTCTTGTCTCTGCTCCTCCTCTTATCCCTGCTCTTCCTCTTATTCTGGTTCCCTCTCTCATCCCTTGTCCCCCCTCTTGTCCCTGTTCCTCCTCTTATCCTGCTCCCCATCTTATCCCTGCTCCCCCTCTTCTCCCTGCTCCTCCTCTCATCCCTTCTCACCCTCTTAACCTTGTTCCCTTCTCATCCCTGGTCCCCCTCTCATCCTTGCTCCCCCTCTTATCCTGCTCCCCCTCTCATCCTTGCTCCCCCTCTCATCCCGGCTCCCCCTCTCCTCTCCATCCCGGAGGATCCCTGCCCTTCTCCCAGGGCTCCCCCAGTCCATCCAGGCAGGACTTACTGGGATCCACGTATGCCCAGCTGGGGTGGAGCGGGGCCGCGGGCGGGGCAGGGAAAGCCCCGGCTTTGATCCCTTCTCCCGCCGTGGCCTCCTCGTAGGACGGGGGCGC
Source organism: Melospiza melodia melodia (assembly GCF_035770615.1). Classification (NCBI taxonomy): domain Eukaryota; kingdom Metazoa; phylum Chordata; class Aves; order Passeriformes; family Passerellidae; genus Melospiza; species Melospiza melodia. Next base: position 3,280,544 of record NW_026948797.1, on the reverse strand, counting down.
CGGGGGGGCTGAGCCATTGTCCTTCTTGTCCCCCTGCCCCTCAGAGCTGGGGGGTTTGCTGTTCACAGAGAGCTGCACAGAGAGGGGCAAACAGAGAGAGAGCGGTGAGTAAAAGCATCCCAGAAACTGCCCTGGAGGAGAAACTGCACGGATGGGCTCTGGAAAAGGAGTCAGGAACTGGGAGACACTGGAACTGGGAGACACTGGAACTGGGAGCCAAAGGAACTGGAAGCCCTGGGAATTGGGAGCCACGGGAACTGGGAGCCCTGGGAACTGGGAGCCATGGGAACTGGGAGCCACGGGAACTGGGAGCCATGGGAACTGGGAGCCACGGGAACTGGGAGCCATGGGAAATGGGAGCCACAGAACTGGGAGCCATGGGAACTGGGAGCCACGGGAACTGGGAGCCATGGGAAGTGGGAGCCATGGGAACTGGGAGCCCTGGGAACTGGGAGCTAAAGGAACTGGGAGCAATGGGAACTGGGAGCAATGGGAACTGGGAGCCATGGGAAGTGGGAGCTAAAGGAACTGGGAGCAATGGGAAGTGGGAGCTAAAGGAACTGGGAGCAATGGGAATTGGGAGCTAAAGGAACTGGGAGCAATGGGAATTGGGAGCCCTGGGAACTGGGAGCCACGGGAACTGGGAGCAATGGGAAGTGGGAGCTAAAGGAACTGGGAGCAATGGGAATTGGGAGCCCTGGGAACTGGGAGCCACAGAACTGGGAGCCACGGGAACTGGGAGCAATGGGAATTGGGAGCCCTGGGAACTGGGAGCCACAGGAACTGGGAGTTAAAGGAACTGGGAGCAATGGGAACTGGGAGCCAAAGGAACTGGGAGCCACAGAACTGGGAGCCACTGGAACTGGGAGCCACGGGAACTGGGAGCCCTGGGAACTGGGAGCTAAAGGAACTGGGAGCCATGGGAACAGGGAGCCATGGGAACTGGGAGCAATGGGAACTGGGAGCCATGGGAATTGGGAGCAATGGGAACTGGGAGCCACAGAACTGGGAGCCCTGGGAACTGGGAGCCACAGAACTGGGAGCCATGGGAACTGGGAGCCATGGGAACTGGGAGCCACGGGAACTGGGAGCCACAGAACTGGGAGCCATGGGAACTGGGAGCCCTGGGAACTGGGAGCTAAAGGAACTGGGAGCAATGGGAACTGGGAGCAATGGGAACTGGGAGCCATGGGAAGTGGGAGCTAAAGGAACTGGGAGCAATGGGAAGTGGGAGCTAAAGGAACTGGGAGCAATGGGAATTGGGAGCTAAAGGAACTGGGAGCAATGGGAATTGGGAGCCCTGGGAACTGGGAGCCACGGGAACTGGGAGCAATGGGAAGTGGGAGCTAAAGGAACTGGGAGCAATGGGAATTGGGAGCCCTGGGAACTGGGAGCCACAGAACTGGGAGCCACGGGAACTGGGAGCAATGGGAATTGGGAGCCCTGGGAACTGGGAGCCACAGGAACTGGGAGTTAAAGGAACTGGGAGCAATGGGAACTGGGAGCCAAAGGAACTGGGAGCCACAGAACTGGGAGCCACTGGAACTGGGAGCCACGGGAACTGGGAGCCCTGGGAACTGGGAGCTAAAGGAACTGGGAGCCATGGGAACAGGGAGCCATGGGAACTGGGAGCAATGGGAACTGGGAGCCATGGGAATTGGGAGCAATGGGAACTGGGAGCCACAGAACTGGGAGCCCTGGGAACTGGGAGCCACAGAACTGGGAGCCATGGGAACTGGGAGCCATGGGAACTGGGAGCCACGGGAACTGGGAGCCACAGAACTGGGAGCCATGGGAACTGGGAGCCCTGGGAACTGGGAGCTAAAGGAACTGGGAGCCCTGGGAACTGGGAGCCACAGAACTGGGAGCCATGGGAACTGGGAGCCATGGGAACTGGGAGCCACGGGAACTGGGAGCCACAGAACTGGGAGCAATGGGAACTGGGAGCAATGGGAACTGGGAGCCAAAGGAACTGGGAGCCAGGGGAACTGGGAGCAATGGGAACTGGGAGCCAAAGGACCTGGGAGCCAGGGGAACTGGGATCCCTGGGATCCCCCCAGCCATTCCTGGGGCTGGGCATGGGCCCATCCCTGCACCCCAGGAAGGGCATCCATGGCTGAGGGGAGATGGGAAAGCCCTGGAGGCGCTCGTTGGGATGAGAAGTTCCAGACAGGGAGGTCTGAGGGCAGACCCGGAGATCCCACGGTGCCTCGGTGCCTCGGGCTCAACGTGACACCAAAAACATCCAAGGAATTCCCTGTTTCTCATCAAACTTCCTACATTGCTCCTTAAAAAGAGCTTTCAGCTCCTGGGCAGAAAATCCTGAACTCTTCATTCCCATTTACCCCATTGGGATCAGCTGCTCCCAGGAATGCTCTGGCTTGGCCCTCCAGAATTTTCTCCCCTGTGCCCGTGAGGAGGCTCAGCTCTGCTGCTTCCCAGCGTTCCAAGGAGCCGGGACTGCAGCAAGGAGCCAACCTGGGGCCACCTGAGCACTCTCCTCTCCTTGGGAACCTGATCCCTTTAACCTCCCAGCTGGGCTGGGGTGGATAAAGTGCCAGGATAACTCTGCTGCCTTGGAGGAGCCAGCTCAGCCCAGGAGCGGCGTCCCCACAGCCCGGGGGGCTGCAGAGGCAATGAACCCCAAAACAGAGGGGGGCGTTAACAGAGCAGAGTGAGGAGGAATGCAGCTGAAGGGGCCACGGGCCCTGAAAACCCAGCAGGGCCGGGCTGGGATGAATCCCACGGGCAGATCGGCTGTGCCACCTCCCCTGGCAGCCCCAGGGACTGCCCTTCCCTGCCCTTCCCTGCCCTTCCGTGTCCTTCCGTGTCCTTCCCTGCCCTTCCCTGTCCCTTGGGTTTAGGGGGCTGGGATCCTGCGAGCCCCCTCCCCACCCCACCCCCCCCCCCCCCCCCCGATATCCAAGGAGATCCAGAGGGATGGAGCTGCATCCAGAGCGTTGCCATGGCGATGGTGCATGAGCTGGCAGAGGATCCATAACCCCCCCTCCTCGGTCTGAGAGCATCGGAGAGCCCCAAAACCCCCAAAATACCAAAAATCCCCAAAATCCTGAGTCCCCGGACCGGGCAGGAGGCGCTGCCAGGTCGGGACGGGGATGGGACAGCACGAACAGCTCACAGAGCCCCCTGGCACCCGGGATGTGGGGGGCACAGGGGGGTAAAACGGCCACAGGTCCGGTCCAACGGGGCTCGAGCTGTGCATCCATCACCCCTAAACCAGCCCGACCCCAAACCAATCCCAAACCAGCCTCCAATCCCAAAACCATCCCAAAACCAGCCCCCAACCCCCAGACCAGCCCCCCAGCCCCTTCCACCCTCATGGCCGGTTCCGTGCACGGGTACCCCGCTCCCCTTGCACCCATCGCTCCGTTCCTAAATCCCCTCCTGTTCCCAAACCCCTTCCCTGCGCTCTTCCCCCGCCGTTACGCAACAGGGACGGGCCGGCCCTGCCCGCCCGGCCTCGCTCGTACCTTCCCCTGGGTCATGGCTGCAGCCTGCCCCGGGCTCGGATCGGGATGGGGATGCACCTGGGGGCGCTTCCAGCCCTTGTCCCGCGGGTGTGGGGCCGGACGCGGCCGCCGCAGCCCCCGCAGCGCCGCCAGCAGCGTCCCCGAGCAGCGGGCGATGCAGGCGGGGAGGCAGGGAGGCAGGGATGTACCACTGGCAGCCCGGAGAGCAGGGGAGCCGGGAGGGGAGACAGGGAGGGATGGAAAGGGATGGGGAGAGGGATGGGATGGAGAGAGGGATGCAGAGAGGGTCGGGATGGGGGAATGGAGAGAGCGTTGGGATGGAGAAAGGATCAGGATGGGAGGAGTGGAGAGAGGGTTGGGATGGGGAGAGAGTCGGGATGGAGAGAGGGTCGGGATGGGGGAATGGAGAGAGGGTTGAGATGGAGAGAACGTCAGGATGGGAAGGATGGAGAGAGGGTTGGGATGGATGGGGGGGATGGAGAGAGAAGGTCGGGATAGAGACAGAGTCGGGATGGGGAGATGGAGAGAAGGGTCGGGATGGGAGGGATGGAGAGACAGTGAAGGAATGGAGAGAGGGTTGGGATGGAGAAAGGATCAGGATGGGAGGGATGGGAGAGAGGGTTGGGATGGGGGGAGTGAGGGTCAGGATGGGAGAGGGCCGGGATGGAGACAGAGTCAGGATGGAGAGAGGGTCAGGATGGGGAGGATGGAGAGAGGCTTGGGATGGAGAGACGGTCAGGATAGGGGAATTAAGGCAGGGTCAGGATGGAGAGAGGGTCGGGATGGAGAGAGGGTCGGGATGGAGAGAGGAGCGGGATGGAGTGATGCAGGGATGGGCTCAGGGATGGGGAGTGTACAGAGGGGTGACAAGGAGGATGCAGGGATGGGATGGGATGGGATGGGATGGGATGGGATGGGATGGGATGGGATGGGATGGGATGGGATGGGATGGGATGGGATGGGATGGGATGGGATGGGATGGGATGGGATGGGATGGCATGGGATGGCATGGGATGGCATGGGATGGCATGGGATGGGATGGCATGGCATGGGATGGGATGGCATGGGATGGGATGGCATGGGGAGAATGCAGGGTTGGGGTGTTGAAGAGGATGCAGAGTTAGGGAGGATGCAGGGTTGGGATGGGGAGGATGCAGGGTTAGGGAGGATGCAGGGATGCAGAGCCTGGGAGGATGGGATAGGGAGGATGCAGGGTCGGATGGGGAGGATGGACAGACACAGCATCCAGGAGGGTGAGGGGTTGGGGCCAGGAATGGGGAGGGTGCAGGGATGGGGAGGATGTGGAGATTCAGGAACAGGGATAATCCAGGGTTAGGGAGGATGTGGAGATCCAAGAATGGGGATGATCCGGGTTTGGGGAGGATGCAGGGACAGAGTCCCACTCCAGAGCGGGGGTCAGCTGCCCCAGAGCTTCTGAACCTCAGGACTGGGATTTGCAAAGGGAGGGAGGCTCTGAGGAACCTTTTTCTGCTGCAGCCTCAAACCCAGCAGCTCCCAAATATCCTGGGGGTGCTCTGGGGGCTGGAGGCTCCAGCGGGACAAGAGGGGACGGCACAGGGCAGGAGGGAGGAACCCCACACCGGGATTCCAGGGGGGAACCCCACACTGGAGGCTCCTGTGCTCCACCCTTGTCCCCTCGGGCCGCTGCAGCCCCAGGGGGGCACAGGGAGGGGCTGGAGCAGCCCCAGTCCCAGAGCAGATTATTGATCAATGTTATTGATCCAAGTCATTGATCGGTGTTATTGATCCATGGGCATGGGCAGCCCCACCCCCAGGGCAGATTATTGATCAGTTATTGATCCAAGTTATTGATCAGTTATTGATCCAAGCCCACGGGCAGGAGGACAATGGGGATCTCCCAGCCCAGGTAAAGGGGCACTGAGGGAATCACTGAGGGTTTTCACTGCTCTGACAGAGCCTGGGGGGGAAATACAACCTCAGGGCACAGAGAGATGGGGACATCTGCTCTTGTGCCACAGGACATGCTGGAAAGTTGTCTCTTTTGAAGGATGAAGGGGTTCCCATGGGCCCAGGACAGAGGAAACACAGCCCAGGCTCCACCTGCAGCCCAGGAGAGGGGCTGGGGAGGAATGGGAGCTCTCAGCAGAGCAGCCGCACGCTCTGTTCCCCCAAAATGAGAACAATTTGGAGCAGAGTGCCTCCACCCCCGTCCTGTCCCTCCCCAGCCCCTTCCAGTCATTCCTGAGTGTTCCAGGTCGATAACAGAGGTACAAACAATAAATCAGCTGTTCTGAGCAATCTGCCGGAAAAAAAAAAAAAATTAAAAAAACCCAAACCAACACACACACAAAAAAAAAAAAAAAAAAAAAAAACCCAAAAAAAAAAAAAAAACCAAAAAAAAAAAACAACACCAAAAAACCAAACTAAAACCCCAGCAAAAAAAACCCCACCAAAAACCGTGACAAACTGCAGGCCTAGCGCAGAGAAGGTGAGGAATCTTTGCAGGGAAACGGTGGGAAAACCCTCCCCGCTCCTGGATTCTGCGGAGAAGTCGGGAAAGGAAGGGTTAAGAGGAAAGCACGAGCTGGAAGGGCAGGAATGCAGCCAAGCAAAGCAGCCTTGGCATCCGCACGGACCCAGCCCGAGCCATTCAGTCGGAAAGGGGCGATTCCGCAGGACCTGTCAGGATTATTCCGAGTCAGTTCAGGGCCACTTCACCCGCGGCTCCTCAAGGGCTCCCCGGGGCTGGGCAGGGCCCACGGGAGGGAGAGAAACCGAGCCAGGGCTGGTGCCCCGATTGTGCTGCCCTGCCAGGATGAGCATGGACTGAGACCGCGCTCACAGGGGTCTGAGGGTGAGGGAAGAGATGAGGATCTGACTCCATGTTTCAGAAGGCTTGATTTATTATTTTATTATCTATATTATATTAAAATTATACTAAAACAATAGAAGAAAGGATTTCCTCAGAAGACTAGCTAAGAATAGAATAGCAAAGAATGATAACAAAGGTTCATGTCTCAGACAGAGTCTGAGCCAGCTCACTGTGATTGGCCATTAATTAGAAACAACCAACATGGGCCAATCCCAGATGCACCTGTTGCATTCCACGGCAGCAGATAATCATTGTTTACATTTTGTTCCTGAGGCCTCTCAGCTTCTCAGGAGGAAAAATCTTAAAGAAGATTTTAAAAAAAGCTGTCTGTGACAGATGGACAAACAGCTGAGAATGAGGATGGATAACAAACACGGGTAAATTACTGAGCACAAGGATGGGTAAAGAACCTGCAACACTCTCCAGGCAGGGCTCCAGGGGCTTGGGAACAGGAGCTCAGGTGCTTTGTGAGCCCAGTTCCTCAGGGAGCCCCAGTGTCACAGACACCTTTTATGAAAAATCCTTTCCTTAAGATTTTCCCTCCTGAGAAGCTGAGAGGCCTCAGGAACAAAATGTAAACATTGATTATCTGCTGCCGTGGAATGCAACAGGTGCATCTGGGATTGGCCCATGTTGGTTGTTTCTAATTAATGGCCAATCACAGTGAGCTGGCTCAGACAGAGAACCCGAGCCACAGACCTTTGTTATCATTCTTTGCTTTTCTATTCTTAGCTAGCCTTCTGATGAAATCCTTTCTTCTATTCTTTTAGTATATTTTTAATGTAACATATATCATAAAATAATAAATCAAGCCTTCTGAAACATGGAGTCAGATCCTCATCTCTTCCCTCACCCTCAGACCCCTGTGAACACGGTCACAGCACAGGGCTCTGCTGCTCAGCCAGGGCAGGAGCCTTGGAGCCTGAACTCCAGATCCCACAGCTCCATCCCAGCCTAGAAAGGCTCCAAGAGGGGAAATGTTTGCTCTGGGAGAGGCAAAACTCCCAGCAAAGCCACAACCCCAGCAGCTCCTCCTGGATAAAACAGCAGGGAAGAGACTCCAGCCCCTGCCCTGCTCTTCTCAGGGAACACCCTCAGTGAGAAGGTGTTGTTGGAACTCAGTGCATCCCTCTGGGTGTCCAGAGTCCACCGGGGGGCTCGGAGACCTTGACATGCTGCCCAGAACACCTGGGGATTTGATTGTGACCCCTGGAGCAAGTTACCAGCTTTGTATGAGGACCTGAAAGTCACAGAAGTTAAAATAGTATAATAATAAAATTATCACAGGGTGAAAATGTAGATTTTAGGATTTTTGGTATGAGGGTTGTGGGGACAAGATGGAGGAACTTGGGTGTGTCCAGCCTTTCTTCTTCTTCTTCTTGGTCTCCATTTTCTTGGTGATCTTGACACTTTGGGATTGGTTTAGAGTAGAAGTGCACTGTCTAACACAGGTGATAGGTATTGAGAATTAAGTGTAAATATTGTACACGTAGCTTTTAGTATAAAAAACTGACACCACCTCAAGGGCTGGAAACAATCACCAGCTTTGTGTGAGGAGTTACAAGCCACGAGAGTTTGAGTAGAATGATAGTGAATTTGTCACAGGGTGAAAATGTAGAATTTTGGGGTTTTTAGAACGGGAGTTCAGGAGGCAAGATGGAGGAATGTGGGCATGTCCTGTCCTTCTTCTCCTTCTTCTTGTTCTCCATTTTCTGCTGTGATGGTGGCACTTTGGGATTGGTTTAGAGTAGAAGTGCACTGTCTAACATAGGTGATAGATATTGGGAATTAAGTGTAAATGTGTTATACGTACTTTGCAGTATAAAAAGACAACACAGAGTGCCTGTGGCTGCCCTGCTGAGCAGATCTTGGCTGCGCAGAAAGAAAATTTTATAGATAAGAATTAATAAACAACCTCAAGACCGAAAAGTGAAGAGTCCAAACTCGTTCTTCAGCTCCGAAACAGAGACATCCTGCACATCTCGGGGCAGCAATTAACAACAGCAACCTGAGTAGGTGTCATTAGATGACACAAAATAACATGACACAGACATACTGTTGTTTTCAAGGTAAAAAAGGGAAGTTTATTTTTTGACTTCAATATTTATAGATTTCCCAAAGTGACAGTGGATTGGAGGGGGAAAGTGCCACCTCTCCAATGACACTGGATAAACTAGCAGTCTATTAAATTTCTCTTTTCCCATAAAAGAATGCAAAACAATAAGTTATTTACAAAAAAAAAAAAAATATGTGAGAAAGTTCGTTACAAAAATGTAAACATCAGAAGGCTTAAAAAAATCTTAAAAACTCAGGGTGACAGGAAGGGACCCCAGGATCATCCAGTCCAACCCCTTGCCCTGCACAGACACCCCAGATCCCACCCTGTGCCTGAGAGGGATGTCCAAAGGCTCCAGGGGCTCTGGCAGCCTTGGGGCCACGACCAATCCCTGGGGAAGCTGTTCAGCACCCAGCACCCTCTGGGGACAGCCCTGCCCTGATCCCAGCCTGATCCCCCTGGCCCAGCTCCAGGAGTGGCCAAGGTCCATCCCTGTCACAGACATCTTTTAATGAAAAATCCTTTCCTTAGAATTTTTCCTCCTGAGAAGCTGAGAAGCCTCAGGAACAAAATGTAAACAATGGTTATCTGCTGCTGTGGAATGCAACAGGTGCATCTGGGATTGGTCTCATGTGGTTGTTTCTAATTAATGGCAAATCACAGCCCAGCTGGCTCGGACTCTGTCTGAGACACAAACCTTTGTTATCATTCTTTCCTATTCTATTCTTAGCTAGCCTTCTGATGAAACCTTTTCTTCTATTCTTTTAGTATAGTTTTAATGTAATATATATATTACATTAATATTAATATATTACATATATATATTATTATTATTACATATATATTATTACACTATTATATATTATATATTGTGTATATATACAATATTATATATTATTATTATTACATATATATCATTACAACATATTAATATATATTATATATTATATATACATAAAATAATAAATCAAGCCTTCTGAAACATGGAGTCAGGTCCTCGTCTCTTCCCCAATCCAAGAACCCCTGTGAACACCGTCACACATCCCCACCCAGGGCAGCTCGGCCTCCCCTCCTGGCCCAGCCTGGCACCCAATCCAGCCCCACCAGGCACCAGCCCCGTGGGGCTCTGAGGAGCCACCAGGACCTTACAGAGCCAGGAAAAGCATCTGGGAGAGCCCTCAGGGCTCTGCCTGCTCCTGGAGAGGAGGAGGATGAATCTGCCCAGCCTGCAGGGATGGAGAGCAGATCCCTCAGGCTGGCAGGGACCCCCAAACCCTGCTCCAAACCTCGATCCTTGTTCTGTTTGAGCTGAGTGATGGAGAGCAGATCCCTCAGGCTGGCAGGGACCCTTCCTCCCCAAAACCCTGCCCCAAGCCTGGATCCTTGTTCTCCTGTTTGAGCTGAGCAGTGTAGAGCAGATCCCTTAGGTTTTCAGGGATCATCCCTCCCCTCAAAAAGCTGCCCCAAGCCTGGATCGCTGTTCTGTTTGAGCTGAGCAATAGAGAGCAGATCCCTCAGGGACCTGCAGGGACCCCCAAACTCTGCTCCAAGCCTGGATCACTATTCTGTTTGAGCTGATGGAGAGCAGATCCCTCAGGCTGGCAGGGACCCCCCAAACCCTGCCCCAAGCCTGGATCCCTGTTCTGTTTGAGCAATGGAGAGCAGATCCCTCAGGGACCTGCAGGGACCCCCAAACCCTGCCCCAAGCCTGGATCCCTGTTCTGTTTGAGCAATGGAGAGCAGATCCGTCAGGCTGGCAGGGACCCTTCCTCTCCCCAAACCCTGCCCCTACTACAATTGGCAAGAATCGTGAGAATGAACTACATGGCAAGTAGCTGTGGATTTCTGTCCTAGAAAAAGCAGTCACAGGCAAGTCAGTAAAAGAAATTGGTTGAGAGAAAGGAAGGAGAACGACAATGATTTTAACTAACACCAGTCAGCAGAGGAGCTGGCTTGAGAAACGCCTCAAAGAATGCAGTGAGTGTCCACCTCTATATTTCTATCTCCCACTGATGGGCTTGTGTAAGGTTTTGTTGGATCCTCGTTCTCCTGGTTGAGCTGCCAGCTCCCAAAGGTGCCAGAGTCTTCCCAAGGTGTTGATTGTCCCCAGGGCCCATCCCACAGGGAGAAGATCCCAGGTGCAGGTGTCTGGCACACCCATCCAGCTCCAGCCCTGGCCATTCCCCTCCTCACTCTTCCCTTCAACACTCAGACTGAGAAATAATGGCAATAAAAAACCTCTGTCCAGGCCACACCCAGCCAAATCCACCGGGGATTTTGCAGGATTAAAACAACTTTGCTGAACACTCAATCACATCAAAAAGAAAGGAAAGGGAACCTGATGGGATAATTAAGGGATTTGCTGCACCAACATCCATAGTGGCACACCCAGAAGCCCTCAGCAAATACTCTCTCCCCCATCTCAAGAGGGAAAAAAAATATCCCTGGTAGTGAAAGCTGTGCTGTGGGCTTGAAAATAAAACATTAAAAATTCAGGAATTTACCCCAGGCCGCTGAATTATCCACAGATTATTAATGCTAAATCCCTGGTCCCTGGGTGGGAGATTAACCTGCAGGCTGGGAACATCAGGGAATGCATAGGGAGGGGTTTGCAGAATAAAATAAATGAAAACCTCCTTATCCTTGAGGGGCCCAGCCCTGCCAACACCCCAGGAAGCTTCCCAGGGCTGCCAGCCTTGGAGCTTCACCTCCATGGGAGATGGAAACCTGGACAGGACAAGAGAGAAAGGTTTTAAACTAAAGCAGGAAAGATTTAGAGTGGATGTGAGGAAGGGATTCCTCCCTGGGTAGGTGGGCAGGCCCTGGAATGGATTTCCACATCCCTGGAAGTGCCCAAGGACAGCTTGGAGGGGCTTGGAGCAGCCTGGGACAGTGGGAGGTGTCCCTGCCCTGGGACTGGATGGGATTTAAGGTCTTTCCCACCCAACCATTCCATGATTCCCAGCCAGCTCCTGCATCCTGACACCCACCCAGCCTCTTCCAGCTGAAATGTCCCCTCCCTCCTCCCCAGGATGTTCCTGTGGGATGGGACAACATCCCCTGAACACGTGGGGGAAGGAGCTGGATGAGCCTGGACCCTTTGAGGTGGGAATGTCCTCCTGGCTTTCTGCACTCGGGCCTGGAGAGCTCCTGCTGACCCCAAACCCCCTTTGTGCCTCAGTTTTCCATTTCCTGCAGGAAAATCCCACAAACTAAGCTGTCCCCCTGCTCCTGGGCTCTCAGGAAACATTAATTAATAACCCTGAGCAGCCACTTTAATTAATGAGTCTTGGCCGGCCATGGTGGGCAGCACCTGTGAGGGGCAGCAGCTGAGGGAGCTCCTGCTTCATCCCTGCCTTGGGACCAAGGCAATTGGGGTGTTTGGAGAAATTTGGGCCTGGAAATAAGAAATTTTCACCTGTTTAGAGAAATTTTCGGCTGGTTTATTTCTTTGAACACCTCCAGGGCTGTGGTGTGAGATGTCCATGGGTCACAGGGGACAGTGTTGAGAGGAATGAGTGATTTGTCTTTCCAATCTCTGGGTCTGCTGGGGGATAAAACCAGCACTGAGAGACAAAAGAAACAATGGGAAGGATTGCACTGATTGATGAATGGAAAAGGATATTTGCTTTTACAAATAAACTTTAAGTTTGCTGATGAATGAAATTTGATATTGAGAGATGAAAGAAACAATGGGAAAGAAAAACCCCTAAATTCCATAAGAATTAAAGGGCGGGGTTATACATTAGAGGGAAATCTTTGGTATCAGGCATTTTGTGGAGTCTGAGCCTCTCAAGGACCTCAGAAATTGAGAAAAACCCCTAAATTACATAAGAATTAAAAATTAAAGGGCAGGGTTGTACATTAGAAGGAAATCTTTGGTATCAGGCATTTTGGGGAGTCTGAACCTCTCAAGCACCTCAGAAACGGAGAAAACCCCTAAATTCCATAAGAATTAAAGGGCAGGGTTATACAATAGAGAGGAATCTCTGGTATCAGGAGTTCTGGGAAGTCTGAACTTCCCAAGTACCTCAGAAATTGGAAAAAAACCCTAAATTCCATAAGAATTAAAAGGGAGGGTTATACATTAGAGGGGAATCTTTGGTATCAGGTGTTTTGGGAAGTCTGAACCTCTCAAGCACCTCAGAAATGGGGAAAAAGAGAGGAAAATTGGGATATAAAGGAGACTGCAACCTCCAAAAATCTGAGAGACCCCAGGGCAATGCCCCATGGCCTCTCCCTTTATTGGAATAAAGCAAAAGGATTCCTCTGGCTCCTCTTTGGACACAACCGTTGGTGTTTGCGGATGAATTTTCCCAGCAGTGCGGACACAAAGGAGCAAACGGAGGCGAAATGGGCGCTGCCACGTCAGAGCAGCAGCTCCGGGTGCTGCCGGGCCGAGCAAACACTGCAAACACTGCAGGCCAGCCTGGCTCTGCCCAGGATTACAGTGAGCAGCTCTCAGGCCTTGGCAGCGCTCCCCGTCCTGCCCCCGGGTGCAGCCCGGCTGCTGCAGGGCAGGAATTGCTCAAGAGCTCCCAGGCCTGGCTGGGAGGGGGAGCAGAACAGGTTTGGGGACACCGGCAGAGCCACCAGAGCAGTTCCTGCTGCTCGCACTGCTCTGCAGGGACTTTATGTAATGATGGGAAGGATGAAAGTTTGACAAGAAACTCTCACAGATGCTTGGCAGAAAGATTTTTGAATGTAGAATCTGAAGAAGGAATAGAGATGGAAGCAAGTTTTGCTATAGATATATATATTTGATATATAATATATATCAATTTATTCAATATATTGATATTGAAAGATATTTGAATGTAGAATCTGAAGAAGGAATAGAGATGGAAGCAAGTTTTGCTATAGATATATATATTTGATATATTATATATATTTGATATATAATATATATCAATATATTGATATTGAAAGATACTTGAATGTAGCATCTGAAGAAGGAATAGGGATGCAAGCAAGTTTTGCTATAGATATATATATTTGATATATTATATATATCAATATATTCAATATATTGATATATATTTGATATATAATATATATCAATATATTCATTATATTCAATATATTCAATATATTCAATATATTCAATATATTCAATATATTCAATATATTAATATTGAAAGATTTTTGAATGTAGAATCTGAAGAAGGAATAGAGATGCAAGCAAGTTTTGATCTATTTGATATATAATATATATCAATATATTCAATATATTGATATTGAAAGATATTTGAATGTAGAATCTGAAGAGGGAATAGAGATGGAAGCAAGTTTTGCTATAGATATATATATTTGATATATTATATATATTTGATATATAATATATATCAATATATTGATATTGAAAGATACTTGAATGTAGCATCTGAAGAAGGAATAGGGATGCAAGCAAGTTTTGCTATAGATATATATATTTGATATATTATATATATCAATATATTCAATATATTGATATATATTTGATATATAATATATATTCAATATATTCAATATATTCAATATATTCAATATATTCAATATATTCAATATATTCAATATATTAATATTGAAAGATTTTTGAATGTAGAATCTGAAGAAGGAATAGAGATGCAAGCAAGTTTTGATCTATTTGATATATAATATATATCAATATATTCAATATATTGATATTGAAAGATATTTGAATGTAGAATCTGAAGAGGGAATAGAGGTGGAAGCAAGTTTTGATATAGATAGATATATATATATTTGATATATAATATATATCAATATCTTCAATATATTCAATATATTGATATTGAAAGATATTTGAATGTAGAATCTGAAGAAGGAATAGAGATGGAAGCAAGTTTTGATGTAGATATATATTTGATATATAATATATATCAATATATATCAATATATATCAAATTATATCAATTTATATCAATCTATATCAATATATATCAATATATTCAATATATTGATACCGAAAGATATTCAAATGTAGCATCTGAATAAGGACTAGAGATGGAAGCAAGTTTTGATTGCTGAGCCAGTCTTACTGGATAACCAAGGAGGCAAAGGTTATATTAGTTAGGGGGGGTTTTATGGCTTAGAGCAAAGGATAAATCCACCTCAAACAAGAAGATGTTTTTGTCAAGCAGGAAGATAGCACAGGCAAACAAGGCAGCAAAGTTGCAAGTAGAAAAAAAGGTCTCAGAATTTTCCACTGCAAGAAAACTGAAAAACAACTTCTAGCTTAAACTGTAATGTACTGACTTTTAGTGACTGGAGAATAGTGACATGAATATGGTAATTATAGTGGTTATGATAGGCTAGAGATAAAAGATAAGGTATAGATTGGTTCTACTGTATTAAGATGCTCAGCAAAGAAAAATATAAAATGCATTGTAACTATAAGAAAAGTACCTAATTCACTGTAACTAAAACCAAGGGGTCTCCAGGCCTGCCTGCAGCTGGAGCTGACAGCTGTAAGCACAGCTCTGTCAGACACAACCCTGGACTGCTGTAACACTTTGGATACAATAAACTGCATTTTGTACACAATAAACTGCATCTTGGATACAATAAACTGCATTTTGTACACAACAAACTGCATTTTGTATACAATAAACTGCATTTTGTACACAATAAATTGCATTCTGAAGAGCTGCCTGGAGTCCCACATCCCTCATTCAGGCTCCTACAATAGAACACAGCCCAGGGTGGCCACAGGAGTGTGTGACACTGCTCCTGGCCCAGGAGTCACTGTGCTGGTGACATCCTGCCCAGCAGAGCACATGGAGGAAGGACTTGGTGATCCTTGGGGGTCCTTTCCAACTCAGGGTATTCCAGGTTCTGTGGTTCCAGAGCCCAAATTCCCAACAATTGGCTCAAAACCCAGGTTTGCTGCGGTTCTCCTGGAAGGATCCTCTGTCCTTGCCCTGGCAGCCCAAGTTTAGAAGGAAGGGCACTTCCCACCTGGCCTAAGGATGTCCCAGGAATGGAACCGCAGAACCAGGGAATCCTGGAATGGTTTGGGTTGGCAGGGACATCTCCCACTGTCCCAGTGTCCAACCTGGCCTTGGGCACCTCCAGGGATCCAGGGGCAGCCCCAGCTGCTCTGGGAAATCCATCCCAGGGCGTCCCCACCCTCACAGAGAGGAATTCCCTCCCAGTGT
Source organism: Melospiza melodia melodia (assembly GCF_035770615.1). NCBI lineage: Eukaryota > Metazoa > Chordata > Aves > Passeriformes > Passerellidae > Melospiza > Melospiza melodia. Next base: position 3,264,983 of record NW_026948797.1, on the reverse strand, counting down.
CTGCACTGCACCTCTCCAGGTTCTTGCAGCAGTTTGTAGACCAGGCCTGTGGCTGATGCCTCCCTGAGCTTCCTCCCTGGACACAAAGACCTCGCTTTCCTCCAGACATCCCAAAATCCCCTTTCTTCTTCTCTTTCCTCTCCAAACCCCACCTTTCCCATGACATCCCTGCACTCACATCTCTGCCTGGAAAGCCCCCTCAGCCCTTAAATGGGAGCAGATTTCTTTGTCTGCCCCATTCCACCATGAGGGAACAGCTCCCTCCCTCCCAGGATGGACCTGGGGATGCCCCCAGCTCTCCCTGTCCCACATTGGAACCTTCACCCCCAAAACCTCCAGGCAGAACTCTTTTAGCCTTAGTTTGTGCTCTTTGGGTGGATTGTGCCAGGTTTTGGGGTACAGCAAAGCTCCTCCACCCCCAGCCAGGCCCAGCCCCGTTTGGATTCCAGGGCAGCAGATTCACGAGCTCCACTGGAGCAGCAAAATGAAATTCTGAACTCCGTGGGCAGCTCAGTCCCCACCCAGGAGAGGATTTCAGAGCTTTCCTCACGCTGGACTGGCTGGCATGGCCTCGAGGAGCTGCCAGGGCTCCCGAGCCTCAGCACAGCTCAGAGAGCCAAAGCAAATCACAGTGACAGCGGGGCCAAATCCCATCAGCACAGGCATGGGCACGGGAGGAAACCAGAGCCACAGCCCAGATTTAAAAACAAAACTCCTTCAAAAGTCTCTGTACCGTGGCAGGAGGGCAAATCCCAACCCAGGCCTCACCACGCCCAAGCCCCACTGAAATCCACTCACCACAAACAAAAACATCCCACCCCGAACCTTCACCCTCCCCTTTCTCCTCCTCGTGAAGAAGGAGGCAGAGGCTTTGCAGAGTCCACTTTGGGCTTCTCTCGTTTCAGCCTCGGCATTGAGGAGGGGTCTGGGAAGGCCCAGGAAGCAGAAGGAGGGACATGGAGGGTGGAAGGTGAAGGAGGTGATGAAAGGAGATGGAAGGAGGGAAGAGAAATGGCCCTTCCTCTGAAAAGTGAAAAGCAAGAGGTTGGATCTCCTGCCTGCACCTCCTGTGCAAAACCAAAAGTTTTAGGAGCAGTTTTGGAGCCTGTCCCAGCCCTTTCCCAGCTGTTGAACACACAGAGCCCTCTGCAGAATCCGGGATGGTGGGAAGGGCTGCAGCCAACCCTGTCAGCTGTGGAAGCCTTTCCATGGGGGTGTCCAGCTTGTGGAGCTGTTCTGCCCTTTTGCCTGCTTCTCCCACACTCCCAGACTCAATCGCCATGGAAAGACCTTCCTGAGGCAATGCAGGGATCATGAGAAGCATGAGGGTTTCGTTTGCTGTGTCTGGAGGTGGCCAGAGCAGCTCCCAGAGGCAGCTTGAGGGCATGGAGCTCTGGGAATTCATCACAAGCTCTTAGCCTTGCTCCTGATGCTGTCCCAGGGTCCAGGAAGGGCTTCCAATCCCTCCCAGCCCCAGGAGGGGCAGCTCCAGGCAGGGGCAGCTGCTGGAGGACAGAAACCATCCCTGTCCTCCTGGCTCTGGGCACAGCAACTCCCCTGGATCCCATCCTGGTGGGATCGACCTTCAGTAATCAGCTGGTCCTGCAAAACCCCATTGGACTCAGGAACCCAGCCCTGGGAATGCTGGGGATGGGAATATCAGAGCCCAGCTCAGTGCCCAGATCCCAGCTCCATACAGAGATCCCAGCCCTGTGCCCAGATCCCAGCTCAGTACCTGGATCCCAGCTCCACACCCAGATCCTAGCTCAGTGCCCAGATCCCAGCTCCATACCCAGATCCCAGCCCTGTGCCCAGATCCCAGCTCAGCACCTGGATCCCAGCTCAGTATCCAGATCCCAGCTCAGTGCCCAAATCCCAGCTCAGTGCCCAAATCCCTGCTCCATACCCAGATTCCAGCTCAGTGCCCAGATTCCAGCTCAGTGCCCAGATCCCAGCTCCACACTCAGATCCCAGCTCAGTGCCCAGATCCCAGCTCCATACAGAGATCCCAGCTCAGTCCCAGATCCCATCTCAGTGCCCAGATCCCATCTCGATGCCCAGATCCCAGCTCCATACAGATATTCCAGCTCCACACTCTCCCAAAGCAGAGGCAGGAGCATTCTTGCTCAGGAATTGATTTGAAGATGTTCCATGTCAAGGCTGGGAGGTATTTGGTGCAGTCCAACATTTCCTCCAGCTTCCTCTGATTGCTGCATCTCAGCCTGGAAATTATCCTTGGTTTTTTCCCCTGTGGACCCCAAAGTTCCCCACCCTGCCTCTGCTGTGACTGACCTTGGGCTCAGGTGAGAGAAGCCAAAAACCTTTTCCTTTCTGCCTCAATCCCAGCTGGTTTTAGAGGGATTTGTGGCAGTAACCCTCTTCTTTCCCTGCCCATCCCTGCCCCTCCTCACGACAGCAGCTCCCGAGGAAAGGCCCTGGCACAGGGATAATGTGCAGAGGACAGGGAATGAGAACCTTGGATCCCCGGGGCTGTAGGGGACAGGGAAAAGGGGCTGCAGGTGCCAGGTGAGGAGGAGATATGGGACATCATTGCCAGAGCCACCAGCAGGACCGATTCCCAGCAGCATCCAACGCTGGTTTTAATTTCCTTTTTAACTCTGGGGTCACCCGGAGCTGGCATCTCCCAGAGCTCGTTCCCTTCCAGCCCACGGCCCCGGATTACTGAGATTTACATAAAATGAGGAAAGCTGAGCCCGGGCTGGCACTGCCCCGTGTCCCTGCTCGTCACTGCTCCGTGTCACTGCCCGGTGTCACCGCACCGTGTCCCCGCCACTCCCCGGTCCCACCCGCAGCTCTGGGGCTCTCTGAGCTCTTTGGTTGTGCAAACAAACCCCGGGGCAGCCCAGCCGAGCTCTCCTGCCCAGCTCTGTCACCAGGGTCGTGTCCCACCCTCCTGCTCCTCACTGATGTCACATTCCTGCCCAGGCAGGCGGCAGAGAGCTTCCAGCAGCCAGCGGGGCCACGGGGGCTCCATCACTTGGGAGTCTGTGCAAACCCAGGGCATCACAGGGAATATTGCTCTGTCTGCTCTGGGGTGCCCTGATTTTGACCCTCATTCATGGAGAAAGTTTCCTAGACTTCAAGATAGACTAGAACCCACAAAAGTGTGAAATAGATTATAGAGACAAGTGTAGGTGTATCACTTGGTGAGAAATTGAGGTTTGGGGATTTTTAGTGTGCAAGATGGAGGGCACAGGGTGTCATCCTGGGTTTCTTCTTCATGCTTCTTCCTCCTTCTTCTTCATGGGTTTGGGTGGCATTTTGTAACTGGGCAGAAAAGTCTGCATTGGGGAATCTTTGGGATCAATTATTGGGTTAAAAGGGAAAATAATCTATGTGTCGGCTCTTAATTGGATAGTTTAGTCTTAAAAGACCTTGTAACAAGAGATTGTTGGCCATTTTGTGCCTTGCTGCCAAACTCACAGTAGTGAAACTGTTTTACTGATAAGAAATAATAAACACCTGAGTCCAAACATGAATTACAAGTGCCTTCAATCCAGACCCAGAAAAACCAACAGCTGGGACACCCACAGGAGTCTGCTGGTTTCTGGATGTCCTGGAGTCTGGCTGGAGTTGTTTCATGGATTTGAGAGAAAAGCATTCATTATTTTCCTATAAATGTTTACATGCCCTGGCCTGAACTTCAGCACCCAGAAATGGGAAGAACGTTCTCTTCTCTGCCATCTCTGAGGTGGGATTGAAGGGAGGTCCCAGCTTCCATCTCTGATGTCATGGGATGTTGGCCAAATCCCAGAGCAGCTGTGGCTGCCCCATCCCTGGAAATGTCCAAGGCCAGGCTGGACAGGGCTTGGAGCAACCTGGGATAGCAGGAGGTGTCCCTGCCATGGCCGGAGTGGGACAGGATGGCTTTAATCATGGAACAGTTTGGCTTTCCAACCCAAACTGTTCCATGATTCCTGCTGGGCCAAAAGGCCCCATGGTCTCCACAGCCACGGGAATGTCCTGGTCCCAGCAGGATCCACAGCCTGGCTCTGGCAGCGCCAGTCTCGCTGTCTGCCTGCACCAAAGCCCGGGCAAACATTCAGGACTGAACTTGCAGGTCCTTGAGATGGGATAAAGGAACCAAGCAAAGCCTCTCAGGCAGGTTCTGCTCCTGGCCCACACCCAAGGTCCCTTCGGGAGGCACTGGAGGGAATCGGGGCTGCAATAATCCAATGCCTCCCTCAGGAACAACAAACACAGCCAGAGCCAACAGCAGCTCTGTGCAAAAAGGAATTTAGGACTTGAGGTGAAAGCAGAGAAGGTGGGGACTCTTTCCCTGCTTTGCTCCCCAGGGTGAACGTCCTTTGGATGGAATTGGGCACTGGGAGAAAATCCCTTCTGATGGTCACAAAAAGGGACCTTAGAACCCTCCCTCGCTGCCACAGCTCCCTCCTGGAGAGGGGCTGGGGACAGGGGATGGAGGGACAGGACACAGGACATGGCTCCCAGTGCCAGAGGGCAGGGTTAGGTGGGATATTGGGATGGAGTTCACCATGTGAGGGTAGGGAGGCCCTGAAATGGATTTCTCAGAGTGGCTCTGGCTTGAAGTGTCCCTTGAAGGATCCCTTGAAGTGTCCCAGGCCAGGTTGGATGGGGCTTGGAGCAGCCTGGGATAGTGGGAGGTGTCCCTGCCATGGCAAGGTTGAAATTCAATGGTTTTTAACATCCTTTCCAACCCAAACCAGTCTGGAATCAGACAGCAGGAGCCAAATCCTGGAAAAACCCAGCACAGGCTCCTTCCCACAGTGAGGGACCCATGCTTGGTCCTGTCCCTGCTGAGGGACCCCCACTCACAGCCCCTCCTGTCTGGGGATCCTACCAGGATCAGGACCTGCAGGGTGCATCTGCTGCTGCTCCAATTGCCAGCTGGAAGCCAGGCCAAGAGGCTCCCAGGACACTTCTTGGACACTTCCTGCAGATCCCAAGACAGATGAGTCCATTCCTTCATTCCCATTGCTTCCCAAGCCCACAGCTGCCATTCCCCACACTCTGCTGGGGAGCAGGATGGGACCGAATGCTCAGGCACATCCATTTTTCCAGGCAGCCAACAGAGAACCAAAACCAGCATTTGTCACAATACAAGAATTTATTTTTCTTTTAAGGCCTGCTCCTGGAGAACTCTCCGAGACAGGATTTCAGTTTGACCCATTCCAGTTTTACTCACTCCAGTTTTACACATTTGAGTTTTCCCCCTCCTTTGTGGGACAGAAATCTTGCATTTCAAGGAACAGCAGAACCAAAAACATTCAAGTTTCTACCAAATTTTGTCCTGAGCCTTATTCCAATGGTGGATTCTCTGGTGTCCAATGAAAAGGGAGTTTGCTGCCATGAAAAGCAGCAATTCAGGTTGTCCCTTAGGCTGTTTTAGAGGAGTGGGAATTGCCTGAAGGTGCTCCCTGCTCCCAGAAAAGAGCAGAAAATGGGATTTCCAGCAGGGTCTGGGCAGCACATGGGACTCCTGTGACAGGTCGGATCCAAGCAGGAAAATTGCACGTTGTTTATGCAATAAGTGTTTTTGTGGCTCCGAGGTATTTCAGATGGAATGGAGATACCTCGGGATGTTTATACTTTCCTGGAAGCCAGGGGAGCAGAGATATCAGGGCCATCTAAAGCACTGGAGGAGCTCCTGGTTGTGCAAGAACCATTCCCTGCCTTGCAAAACGTTCTTCAAAATACGGCACCTTCAAAACGTTCTTCGAAACGCGGCGGCAGCACCTTTCCTGCTGCACCAGCACGGGGCTCAGACACAGGGATCAAAAACGGGGTTCCCAATACAGGGTTCCAAACAGGGGGTTCCAAACACAAACACCAGCACGGGGCTCAAACACGGGGCTCAAACAGGGCATTCCAAACAGGGGGTTCCAAACATGGGATTCCAAACACAAACACCAGCTCAGGGATCAAACAGGGGGTTCCAAACATGGGGTTCTAAACATGGGTTTCCAAACACGGGACTCAAACAGCAGTTCCAAACATGGGGTTCCAAACAGGGGGTTCCAAACACAGGGCTCCAACATGGGGCTCAAACCTGGAGCACCCACATGAGCACCAACGCAGGGTTCCAAACATGGGCACCAACATAGGGCACAAATACAGAGTTCCAAGCAGGGGGTTCCAAACACGGGGTTCTAAACATGGGATTCCAAACAGAAGGTTCCAAACACAAACATCAAAACAGGGCTTAAACAGGGGGCTCCAAACACGGGGTTCTAAACATGGGTTTCCAAGCACGGGGTTCCAAACACAGACACCAGCACGGGGCTCAAACACAGGGTGTTCCAAACGGGGGTTCCAAACACAAACACCAAAACAGGGCTCAAACACAGGGCTCCAAACAGGATTCCAAACACGGGGTTCCAAACAGGGGATTCCAAACACAAGCACCAACACAGGCCTCAAACACAGGGTTCCAAACAGGGGTTCAAACATGAGGCACAAACATGAGGCACCGACACAGGACTCCAAACACAGGGTTCAAACATGGACACCACTAGATTCCAAACACAGGGAACCCACACAGGGCTCCAAACATGGACACCAATATGGGGTTCCAAACACAGGGAACCCACACAAGGCATCAACACAGGAACCAACACGGGGCTCAAACAGGGAGTTCTGAACATGGACACCAACATGGGGCACCAACAGCACATTCCAAACACAGGGAATCCACTCCAAAAACAGGGTTCCAAACACAGACACCAACAATGGGGCTCAAACATGGGGCACCAACACCAGATTCCAAACACAGGGAACCCACACAGGGCACCAATACAGGGCTCCAAACACCAGGTTCCAGCACTGCAACATGGGACGCCAACACAGAGTTCCAATCACGGGGTTCCAACACTGGGCAACCAAGATGGGGTTCCAAATACAGGGAACCCACACGGGATTCCAAACACAGGGTTCCAACATGAGACAGCAAAATGGGGCTCCAAACATGAGGCACCAACATGGGCATCAACATGGGGGTCAAACACAGGGCACCAGCACACTGTTACAAAGATGGAGTTCCAAACATGGGCACCAACACAGGGCTCCAAACACTGGGCACCAGCACAGGGTTCCAACATGGGCACCAACAGGGGACACAAATACAGGGTTCCAAACATTGGCACAAACACAGGGCACCAACACGCTGTTACAAAGATGGAGTTCCAAACATTGGCACCAACACAGGGCATCATCAAGGCGTTCCAAACATGAGGTTCCAGCATGGAGTTTCAAGATGGGACATGAACACAGGGAATCCATGGGCTGGAACACGGGCACTAACACGGGGTTCCAAACATGGGACTTCAAACACAGGGCTCTAACACAGAGCTCCAACACAGGACTCAAACCTGGAACACCCACATGAGCACCAACAGAGAGTTCCAAACATGGGCACCAACAAAGGGCACAAATACAGGTTTCCAAACATGGGGTTCCAACACAGGGCACCAAAATGGGGTTCCAAATAGGACATGAAGATGAGACACCAACACAGGGCTCAAACACAAGGCACCAGCACAGGGCACCAATATGGTGTTCCAAACACAGGGCTCCAAACATGAGATATCAACATGGGGCTCCAACACAGGGCACCAGCATGAGGCACCCACAGGGGTTCCAACTTCCTGCAGATTCCAACCTGCTCCTCGAGATCATTAAATTTGCACTTGGTCCCAGGGAGGGCTGATGACACCGTCACACTCCAAGGGCTAGGGTTGGCAGGTAAAATCATGCACTTTCCCAAACTCGCTGGATTCCCTGCAGGGCTGGAATGCTGCTGGCTGCTCCCAAAGCAGCAGCACACCTGGGGTGAGGTGGAAAGGCACATTTCCACCATCTCCAGCAGCTCCAGGACCCCCTTCTAGACACAGGCACATATTCAACAGCCCATTCCCAACCCTTCAGCTTGTGGCATCTCCCATTTTTCCAGGGCAGTGCCCAACCATGGCACTACCAGAAAACCTTGGCTCTGCCACTGACTCAGTGCCTGGAGTCACCAGGGTCTGGTTTTGTGCTGTGGATGGATTCCTCTGTGAAACCAGTGGAATTACAGTGCTGGGGGTCTCTGGGCAAAGCTGGGATGGGCTGTTCTTGCTGGAAATCAACATCTTCCAGCAAATGCCATGGACACCACGACAGCCGGTCTCAAAATGCAGCTCTGACTCTTTCCCACAGTCCAGCAGCACAGGAACCCCCCAGCCATGGCACAGACTGCTCCAAGCTCAAAACAAACATCTCCAATTTCAGCACCAGCATCTCTAAGCTCAGTACAAATGAGATGCAATGAGTTTTGCATCTCCAGACAAAAGTCAGGACCATGGGGTTGGACTTCTAAGTGGCTCAGAACTAATCCTGCTGACTTGTCCTTCCTTTTAATTAGTCCTGATCACTGAGACATCCCCACGCTCCCCACGAGTAACCACTAATCAGGCAGGGTATGAGCTCCAGTAATTACCTGGATTTGCTCTCCATCCTCCCTGCAGTAATTGCAGCCCTGAGTAACTCCTGCCTTGAGTAGGGCTGAGCCCTGTGCCAGGCATGTGGAGCACGAGCCTGGCCGGGACCATGATCCTGAGGCTCAGCAGCACCCAAATCCCTTTAGCCTCCAAACCTGTTTTACGAGACTGACTCCACTGATGGAAAAGCTCTGGCTGGAGAGATGCTGGGGAGGGACACAGTCCCAGGGGAGGATTTTCAGAGGAAAAGGTTTTATTGGAGCACAGTCCCACCTTGTTCAGACTCAGCCATGGGCTGGACTTGTTTTTCCCGCAGTCCCTCACTTTGTTATAAGTGATGTTCCCAAAAAACCTTTTCTTAGAGGGAAAAAAAGGGAGTGGGAGAGGAGAGAGGAGGGGGAAAGAGAAGGGAAAAGGGGAAGGAGGAAGGGGAAAAAGAAGGGGGAAGGGAAAAAAGAAGGGAGAAGGAAAAAGAAAAGGGGAAGGGGAAAGAGGAGGAGGAAGGAATGAAAACAAGAAGAGGGAAGATGAGAAGAACAGTTCCATTGGAAGGAACCTACATCCATCCTCTGCTCCACCTGGAGCTCTGTTCCCCACCTGTCTTGGAGAAAAGAACCTTCACAAACCCCTGTGGGTCCCTTCCAGCCTGGGAGACCCCATCACCTCATGATATAATCCCACCAACCTGGAACATCAGTCCCATGGCACTTGTACAGTTCCTCTGGAAAGGAAAATACTCAGTTTATGGTAGAGCAAGAGCCTTTGTTAGAGCCCAACATGGACACTTGGTCCTGCTGCTCTGCATCCCTCTGGGATAAAACGATCCCACCTCAGAGTTGGCTCTGGAGAGGAAAAACCAGCTCCTCAATTTCCAGTAAAGCCACCAACCCCAGTGACAAGGTGAAGAAAAGGTTTTGCAGACATCCCTCAGGAACGGGAAATAAGGAAAAGGGAAAAGAAACTCTCTGGGCAAGGAGCAGATGGGAAGAACCAAATCCCAGAGAAGAAATTCTCACTCTGGGATTGACACCAAGAACTAAAAGGACATTTCTGAAGAGCAGAGTTGGCCAAAATGGCCATAATTAGGGCACAGCTGGTGCTCCAGTTCTGGGGTCACATTTTCACATGGGGATTTCTGACAGTCTTTGCTTTGGGATTGATTTCCAAATTTCTGGGTAGGAGATCTGTGCCTAGGCTGCAAAATTCTGGTGCTCTGAGGACCTGAGCTGTAGTGAATCCCTTTTGTGCCTCCCTTGCACTCGCTGTTCATGGAATCATGGAACATCTTGGTTGGAAGAGACCCTCAAGGACCATTGACTCCAACTCCTGGTCCTGCACAGGATACCCCCAGGAATCCCTCCATGCTCCTGGATTTTCTGGTTGTTAAATCACAGCCCACAGCCTGATTTTCAACACAACCCAACCTCAGCTCCATCTCCACAGACTCCCCATTTCTTCCCGTCCGCTCCATGCTCCCAGGGTCCAGCTGCAAGAACAGCTCTGGGATAGATCCCAGGTAGGGGAGCCCAGGGGAAGGGGAGCCCAGGGGAAGGGGAGCAGGAGAAGGGGAGCAGGAGAAGGGGAGCAGCACTTCCCAGGTAAGGGATCCCAGGAGAAGGGGAGCCCAGGAGAAGGGGAGCAGCACTTCCCAGGTAAGGGATCCCAGGAGAAGGGGAGCCCAGGAGAAGGGGAGCAGGAGAAGGGGAGCAGGCCATCCCAGGTAAGGAGCCATGGGGAAGGGGAGCAGTCAATCCCAGCACTGCTGGAGGCTGATCTATGACCTCTCCAGCGAGCTCTGCATTCCCCAGCTCTAATAGAAGAGGCAGGATCTGATGTTCCCTCAGCTGGAACACAGCAGGAAAAAAAGCATCAGATTTCCCAGGACTGTGATCCCATCCCCTTCAGCAGCTGATCCTGCAGCCCCCCCTCCTCCAGGTATATAAATGGTGGCCCAAGTCACCCTCAGGGACACGGCAGGAGGTGGGCACCGAGGGCACTGCGGGCAGGATCATTTCTGGGAGCCACAATGATGTGGGAACTGCGCTCCATCGCCTTCAGCAGGGCCGTCCTGGCAGAATTCCTGGCCACTCTGGTCTTCGTGCTCTTCGGCCTGGGCTCGGCGCTGAACTGGCCCTCGGCGCCGGCGCCGAGCACGCTGCAGATCGCGCTGGCCTTCGGGCTGGCCATCGGCACGCTGGTGCAGGCCCTGGGCCACGTCAGCGGCGCCCACATCAACCCGGCCGTGACGCTGGGCTGCCTGCTGGGCTCGCAGCTCTCCCTGCTCCGCGCCGTCTTCTACGTGGCGGCCCAGCTGCTGGGGGGCGTCGTGGGCGCCGCCATCCTGCACGAGGTGACCCCGGCCAGCGCCCGCCAGGGCCTGGCCCTCAACAAGGTGAGGATGGGGCACAGGGAGGGCGAGGCAGGCCCGGGACAGCGGGCAGGGACTTGGGAGCTGAGGGGTGGCAGGCCCCAAAAACTCCCTCAGCTGGCCCAAAACCTCTTCAGATGGAGATCCCAGAATTCTCACTGGGATTTTCCTCAGAGAACCAGGAGAGACCCAAAATTGGGGAAATTCCATCCCAAATCCACCCAAAAATCCCTAAAAATCCCCTCAGCTGGCCCAAAACCTCTAGATGGGAATCCCAGAATTCCCACTGGGATTTTACTCAGAGAACCAGGAGAGGCCCAAAAACTCCCAAAAATTCCCACTGGTATTTACCTCAGAGAACTAGGAAAGGCTCAAAATCAGGGGAATTCCATGGGAATTTCATCCCAAATCCACCCAAAAAAATCCCTAAAAACCCCATCAGCTGCCCCAAAACCTCCAGCTGGAGATCCCAGAATTCTCACTAGGATTTTCCTTAGAGGACTGGGAGCGGCCTAAAATTGGGGGAATTCTATCCCAAATCCACCCAAAAATCCCTAAAAACCACCTCAGCTCCTCAAAAACTCCAGATGTGGATCAAAAAATTCCCCAAGATTCCCACTGGGATTTTCCTCAGAGAACTAGGAGAGGCCGAAAATCAGGGAAATTCCATCTCAAATCCGCCCAAAAATCCCTAAAACTCCCTCAGCTCACCAAAGCATCCTGGCAGAGGTCCCAGAATTCCCAAAATTTCCCACTGGGATTTTACTCAGAGAACCAGGAGAGGCCCAAAAACTCCCAAAAATTCCCACTGGTATTTACCTCAGAGAACTAGGAAAGGCTCAAAATCAGGAGAATTCCATGGGAATTTCATCCCAAATCCACCCAAAAAAATCCCTAAAAAACCCATCAGCTGCCCCAAAACCTCCAGCTGGAGATCCCAGAATTCCTGGGATTCCCCAAGATTTCTGTTGGGATTTTCCTCAGAGAATCAGCAGAGGCCCCAGAATCAGGGAAATTCCATCTCAAATCCACCCAAAAATCCCTAAAACCCCCTAAGCTGCCCCAAAACCTCCAGCTGGGGATCAAAGAATTCCCAGGATTCCCCAAGATTCCCACTGGGATTTTCCTCAGAGAATCCAGAGAGGCTGAAAATCAGGGAAATTCCATCTCAAATCCACCCAAAAAATCCCTAAAAACTCCCTCAGCTCACCAAAGCATCCTGGCAAGGGTCCCAGAATTCCCAAAAATTCCCACTGGGATTTTACTCGGAGAACCAGGAGAGGCCCAAAATTGAGGAAATTCCATCTCAAAGCCACCCAAAAATCACTAAAAACCCCTTCAGCTGCCCCAAAACCTCCAGCTGGGGATCAAAGAATTCCCACTGGGATTTTCCTCAAAAATTTCCCCCAAAATTCCCAGTAGGATTCCCCAAGATTCCCACTGAGACTTTCCTCAGAGAGGACCAAAATTTGGGGAATTCCATCCCAAATCCACCCAAAAGTCCCTAAAAACCCCCTCAGCTCCTCAAAAACTCCAGATGGGGATCCCAGAATTCCCCAAGATTCTCACTGGGATTTTCCTCAGAGACCCAGGAGAGGCCCAAAATCGGGGGAATTCCATGGGAATTTCATCCCAAATCCACCCCAGAATCCCTAAAAACCCCCTCAGCTGCCCTAAAACCTCCAGCTGGGGATCCCAGAATTCCTGGGATTCCCCAAGATTTCTGTTGGGATTTTCCTCAGAGAATCAGCAGAGGCTCCAGAATCAGGGAAATTCCATCCCAAATCCACCCAAAAATCCCTAAAAACTTCCTCAGTTCCTCAAAACCTCCAGATAGGGATGCCAGAATTCCCCAAGATTCTCACTGGAATTTTCCTCAGAGAACCAGGAGAGGCCAAAAATCGGGGGAATTCCATCCCAAATCCACCCAAAAATCCCTAAAACCCCACCTCAGCTCCCAAAACCTCCTGCCAGGGATCCCAGAATTCCCAAAATTCCCAGAATTTCCAGTAGGAAGCCTCTGAATGCCACAGCCCAGCACCTGCTGGACCCTGCTGCTCCAAGGCTCCTGCCAGGAGCAGGGATGAAGGCAGGACTCGTCTTCCTCCTCTGGTTTTAGGGCTGAAATTTCATGAGGTCCATCAACTATTTCCCATTGAGCCACTTCTTCCAGCTGGGAAATTTTCATATTGGTGCCAAAAATGCCCCCTGGTTTTGGGGCTGAAGCCAGAGGAGGGATCCAGCTGGCCACAGACACATCCCTTGGAGTCACAACCATCTCGTTTTTCCCAGGATTGTAGTCAGGGCACTTGGATTTGGGGGTTCCCAGGGGTTTAAGGAAGGACACATCCAAAATCCCACCTCTGCATCCCTCTTGTCCCAGGCTCATCCCAATTTCCCCTCAGGTGTGGGTACAGGCAGCCTTTTCCCGGCTCTGCTTTGGCCAAGCCACAATTCCCAGGCTGCTGAAGTGGTGGGGACAGGAGAGATTTGGGTCTAAACCCAGAGATTCCCTGGATTTAGATTCCTCTGGCGTGGTTTTAGGGCTGGTCCAGAGGAGCATCTCCCCTGTCCCTCTCTCCCTCCATTTCTCCTGGGGCTGACTCCTCTCCCAGGAGATGCTGTGCTGGTCCCACCACCTCCTGTCCCAGCTCTCCCCATGCCCAGGGGGCTTCTGATCTGGGGGAGAGCCAGTAAATCCCCCCTGGCTTTGCCTTGGCCAAGCCACAATCCCCAGGCTGCTGAAGTGGTGGGGACGGGAGAGATTTGGGTCTAAATCCCAGATTTTCATTAGGTTCAGCTTGCTGCTTCCCACTGTGATGGGATGGGCACACCAGATCCACCTGGTTCATCCCAAAACCCAACACACGGATTCCCTAAAGCTTCACAAGGATCTCAGGGAAAAACATAAAGCCAGGGAAGCTCAGGATCCCCATGGGGGATTCTCCAGTGGTATCCTGGCCTCCAAAAACCCCTTTCCCACAGGAGGGGGGAAAGAAATTGAAATCCAGGGATTCCCTGTCCCATCCCAGGGGGGCACAGGATCAGCATCACCCAATCCCAAGGGAGCGAGGGAGGAGCAGGGAGCTGGCTTGGGAGGCAGCACATGGAAATTACCTTTCCCACAGCAGGGAGGCACTGCCAGGACTCAGCAGCACTGCCAGAGTGATTAAGAGGGTTAAAAAGAGGCATTGTGGTTTGGTCTGAATGAGGAGATTGAGGCTGGTAATGACTGAGGGTAATAAAAGCGGGAGGTTTAAGGGACACTCAGACTGCTCAGCTTTGTTGGTTCACAGCTTAAAGTGGGAACTGGGGATTTTGGGATTTTGAGAAGGCTTTTTTCCCCTGTGAGCTGTTCATGGTGTGGCTGCCTGCACAGATCACCCCTGTAAAAAGGGAGGGGAATATTAGGGAGGACAATGAGGAAGATCTGACTCTGGAGCTCATGCAGGAGGGCAGTTAGGACCTTCCTAGGATCACCAAGCAATGGGGTTAGATTTGGGAGGGGACAAGGAAAGAAGCGACTGAGTTGGAGGATCAGCTCCAGATCAGACCTGACATATTCTCTGAGTCATAAAAAGTGTGGAAAGGGATTTTTTTTTTCTTTTTTAATGCCAAAATATTTCTTTTCAATGTCTTCAAAATACAACTTGCAAACTTTTCCAAAAAGCATTTCGGGAAGAGGGAAAAGAAAAAAAATTAAGAAATACCAAAAAATTGCCAATAAAACTTCCTGAGAGGTCAATCAAGCATTTCCCATTGAGCCACTTCTTCTACCTGGGAAGTTTTTTCTTATTGGTGCCAAAAATTTCCTCTGTCTCCTTTGTCTCCCCCTGATTTTGGATTCCTCCTCCATATTTCCCATCCACTCACAGAACCTGGATTTGGAACATGTTTTTCCTCCCGTTCCAGCTGCACAATGAGACCACGACGGGGCAGGCGGTGACGGTGGAGCTGTTCCTCACCTTCCAGCTGGTCCTGTGCGTCTTTGCTTCCACGGACGAGCGGCGTGAGGACAACCTGGGCTCCCCTGCCCTCTCCATCGGCCTCTCTGTGGCCGTGGGGCACCTCCTCGGGGTGAGTGGATGGGCCAAAACCTGGCACTTTTGGGGTTCTTTTTTTGTTTATGCCCCAAGTTGGTTTGGCTGCATCTCCTGGCTTGATGGAGGATATGTAACCTGTGGTTTTACAGCAGAGAGAGGGAAAAATCCCACCAGAGCCATGGGAGAGCTGTGGCCTGAGGTCAGCCTTTATTTGGCATGAAAAACTCCAAGCCCAAAACCTGCTGGACTCTGCTGCTCCAAGGGGCCTGCCAGGAGCAGGGATGAAGGCAGGACTCATCTTCCTCCTTTAGTTTTAGGGCTGAAATTTCCTGAGGTCCATCAACTATTTCCCATTGAGCCACTTCTTCCAGCTGGGAAATTTTTGGTTTTTTCATATTGGTGCCAAAAATGTCCCCTGGTTTTGGGGCTGAAGCCAGAGGAGGGATCTGGCTGGCCACAGACACTTCCCTTGGACTCTGCCTCCCCTTGAGTCTCATAGGGAGTTCCAGGGATATGTGGGATCTCTCCTGGAGTGAATGTGTTGGCTGCTGGGGCTCTCTAGGATGAGCCTGGGAAGCGTTTGGGATGGAGGCTCAATGAAATCCCACCTGGGTGATGGCCCAGAGCAGCCCCCACACCCAGTGCACACAGGAGAACACTGTGGGTCACACCATGCTGTAGGAGCGTTGCAGGGTAGGACGGTCAGGATGGACGGAGACGAGAGATCTCTGAAGCCAGATGTGGAATCTGGGGTTTATTGCAAAGGGCCAAGTGCAGGGCCCTGCTGGGATTTGGGGTTTATTGCAAAGGGCCTGGGTGCAGGGCCCTGCTTGGAGCTGCCAGGCACAGCTCAGAGCAGGACTGAGAGAAGAGAGGGGGAGAGAGGATGAGAGGCTGAGAGAGTAAAAGCAGAAGAGAGTAAAAGGGGTAAGAGAATAAACAGGGTAAGAGACAAGAGCTAAGAGGGGTAAGAACTAAGAAAGCGAGGTTCCCATTACAATACAATAAATCTTCTTCTGTGTTGAATATTCTGATTCTCACTAACCAATCTAGTACAATACACAAATCCTACAGCATTTCCATACAGCCTGTAAGAATCATTACATTACCACACTGTGTTACATTTTAAACCCTAAAATCTCCTCTTTGGGCCCTTCTGCCAAGCTGGCAGGGTCTGCTCTGACCCTTGGACTGTCTGCAAGCAGAGGGTGTTGTTCCATCAAAAGGGGATTACCTTCAGCCAGCCACACCATTGTTTTCCTGTTGTTCAGTAACTGAGGGATCTCAAAGCTTTCATTTTAATCTCGCTTATAGTTTCTATATTCTCAAAATCTTTTGCCATACAATCATATTGATAAGGCTTTCCTGTTTCATCTTCCCCAACATCACACCTTCCATCCTCAGTGCCCCACGAGCCCCTGTGTCCATGGGACTGTTCCTCCTGTCCTCAGGGGCATGAGAGGGAATTTTCTGCAGGACTGGGAGCTCACCCCCGCAGCTCCCGGGGCTGCAGCACAGCAGCCCTGGGACACTGTGAGCTCAGCCACCTCACAGTGCTGACTCAGGTGCTGGCAGCTCCCGGGATGCCTTTTCCTGGAACAGGAGTGCTGAAGGGTGCAGCAGCAGCTCAGCTGTCACCCTAATGACACCCCAGCGTTTTTAAAGTGAGGTGGAAGGGTTTGATGCTGACAGCAGCCGTGGTGTTCCCGGCAGATCCGTTACACCGGCTGCTCCATGAACCCCGCCAGGTCCTTCGCCCCCGCCGTCGTCGTGGGAGACTTCAGCGACCACTGGGTGAGAACTCTGGGGGTTTGGGTGGGTTGGGGTGGATGAGGTCCCCACACTGCCAGTATTCCTCGAAACTCACCAAGCCAGGCAAATCCCAGGCATTTCCATGCCAGCTCCCACTGGAGGAGAGATGGAGAGATTAGGAGAAGGAGGTGTGGCTGCTGGGTGCTTAATTGGCTTTTCCAAACTTCAAACTGGGAGCGTTGCAACAGGATCAGGGTGTGAGGTCTGTTGACATGACTTGGCATGGGGAACAAAACCGATGGAGAGTGGAGCTGTTGCCAGTCCTGGGGAGCTTTCCTGGTTCCTGGATCTAGGTGCACCTTTGGGAACACTCCCTGGCTCCCCAGGGAATGCCCGTAGCTCTGAGTCTGCTGGAGCTCCGGGAGCATTTCAGCAATGCTCTCAGGCCTGGGGTGGGATTGGTGGTGCTTGTCCTGAGCAGGGCCAGGGAGCATTTTTGGGATCCTTGTGGGTCCTTTCCAGCTCAGGAGATTCCATGATTTTATTGTTTTCATCTACAAAGAGCCTGACTGGAGGCAGAGCTGTGGTGGCTCCTGATGTCACCAAGGTGTCTGGCCCAGGCAGGTGCCTCCTCCTTCTCCTGCTCCTCCTCCCACAGCAATCCATGAGTGGGCAGGAAAATGCTCCTCCAGATGATGCCACATCCCTCAGCACGTTCACAATGGGCCTGTCATTAATGCAGAGTCTGGGCAGAGGGGGAATGGTGGAAGAGGATGGTTGGGAATATCCCAGCACTGGAGGGGAGCTCAGATCCCCAGCGATGCCCAAAGCAGAGCTGACTCTGTGTTTTGTCCCCAGGAGGGAACCCAAGCCCCTGGCATGCCCCTCAGAGATCCCAGCTCCTCCCCACCCTCCAAAGCCAGGCTGGGTTTTGCTCACCCCATTTTCTCTCCTCTCCTCTCCAGGTGTTCTGGGTAGGCCCCCTGATTGGGGCTGCAGCAGCCTCCATCCTCTACAACTTCGTGCTGTTCCCACAGGCCAAAACCCTCTCGGAGCGCCTGGCCATCCTCAAGGGCTGCGAGCCCGAGCAGGACTGGGCCGAGCGCGAGGCCCGGCGGCGCCAGTCCGTGGAGCTGCACTCGCCCCAGAGCCTGCCCAGGGGCATGTCTGAGAAGGTGTAGCCAAACCTTCCCTGGGCCGAGAGAGGAGCTGGAAACCTCTGGCGTGGTTTTAGTGCTCATCCAGAGGAGCATCTCCCCTGTCCCCTCTCTCCTTTCGTTTCTCCTGGGGCACTGAAGCTGACTCCTCTCCCAGGAGATGCTGTGCTGGTCCCACCACCTCCTGTCCCAGCTCTCCCCATGCCCGGGGGGGTTTCTGATCTGGGGGAGAGCCAGTCAATCCCAACTCCGCAGGAACAAGGGATGTCCCCAGGATGCCCTGTCCCTCGTGCCCCTCACAGGACACGGAGCTTGGCTGGGGCTGTTCCCTCCCAGAGAGCTCTGAGGAGCCTGAGGAGTGTTCATTACCCTGGGTGTGGAGGTTCCACCCAATGCCTCATTGCTGCTGCACTCTGCTCCTGTCCCGGGCCCCTGCTCGGCTCTGGGCCCACACACAGGGGCAGGAGCAGGAGCAGGAGCAGGAGCGCTCACTCTGAGCCATGAATGCCACACACGACCGGCTCTGCTGTGAAAGGGACCCAAGTGCCATTTCCCACCCGACACAGGACACAGAGGTGCTCCCACAGGAGCTTTCCTGGGAAGATGGGACTGGGAGCATGGCCATGAGTCCCTGCAGGCCCCACTGGGGAGCACTTGCAAATTCTCCCTCCTGTGAAAGAGCAAACCCAGGTTACAGTCCAAATTCAGACCCACCTCATTGCTGGGCCAGGGTTGTCCTTCCTCTCTCTCCCTGGTTTTCCCTTCTTTCCTCTGGTCCTGTTCACCTTGGATCACCTGGAACACACCAAGGGAAGATTTCACACCCAGCGTGTTCCAGGTGTGAAGAATCAGAATCATGGAATGGGCTGGATGGGAAGGGACCTCAAACCCCACCCAGTCCCACCCCTGCCGTGGGCAGGGACACCTCCCACTCTCCCAGGCTGCTCCAAGCCCTCTCCAACCTGGCCTTGGGCATTTCCAGGGATGGGGCAGCCACAGCTGCTCCAGGAATTCCATTCCAGGGCCTCCCCACCCTCACAGGGAGGAATTCCCTCTCATCTCCATCACCTCCTTCTCACATCCCTTTCTCTTGGCTGCATCACTTCAGACCCTCCAAATCCCTCCCACCCCTTCCCCTCTGCCCTCTCAGGACCTGCTCATGGTCCTCAGCCCAGCCAAGGAATTTGGGTTGGTTTTTGGGTGAACTTTGCTGTTTCAGCCATTAATTTAAGCCCATTTCAGCCATTGATTTAAGCCCATTTCAGCCATTGATTTAACCCCATTTCCCTTGCTCTGCCCCACGTTCTCCCTTCCCAGAGTGGATCCCAGCAGTGTCTCCAGCATTGCCCCAGCAGTGTCAGCCCCACCAGGATTTCTCTAGAAAGGCTGTGATGGGAATATTCAATGAGACTGGGCCCAATTCCAATCATAAGGTGATTTATGGATCATTCTGGATCGTTTCCCTCCCCCTGTTCAGACAGGACACCCCCAGCACAGGATGCTCTTCGCTCTGCTCTATTGGCACCATCCCCTCCTCCCATCCAATCCATCCTCGCCTTCCTCCCGTGCTCTTCCTCAGATGCTGGAGTGGCTGCTGCTGCAGGGGTGAGGAGGGAGCCCAGCTTTGATCTGGCCCAGACCTGGTGTTTACCCACAGCCAATCCATGCAAACACCCGCGGAGGGCTTTGCCAAGGCAGCACTTCCAGCCCTGGTTTGATCCACCCAAAGCAGGGGCTCTGCTTCCCTTTGCTCCTTGATGGTGAATTTGAATTTTAGCTCAGAAGAGGCTTCTCAAAAATTCCCTCTCTTCTCAGCAGTGGCAATAAAATCATGTTTTAAATCAATCCCAGTGTCAAATTGTATTTCTGTTATCAAATGCTCACTTTTAAAAGCCATTTGGGTTTTTTGATGCTTTTTAAAGGAAAATTAATCCATGTATGTGTGCAGGAAAATCCCAGCAGACTTTTCCAGAAGTCACCCTGGGCATGCTCTGCTGTGGAAAAAGCCACAGATGAATTCAGTTATTTATTTAAATTAATGTTGGTGCATTCAATGTCTCTTCTCCAGATCGAAGCATTTCATTTATTATTTACCCTGACAATGTTTAAGTCTCACAGGGCCTGAACCTGAGGTTTAATGTCTGATAATGGCTCTCCTCTTTCCAACAAAGTGCTTTAAATTCCTTTTTAGCTCCTGAATTCAAACACAGGGATGAAATACTGACACATTTATGGAAAACACTGACACATTTATGGTAAATAACAGATATAAAGTCACCTCTCAGATCCCAGACCCTTCAGCCAGGGTGCTGAAGGAGCCCCAGTCTTCCTGGGAACACAAATTCACCTTCCCTGTGGAGCTGGGTAACTTCCCAAACTTGCCCTGTCAGGAAAGCACTCAAACATTTCAGATTGCACCGGGGGAGCTGGAATTGGCAAGCAGGACCAGGAACCTGGAGCTGCCATGGCCAGACCCCAATCCTCCCTGCACTGGCCACACTTGGATGTCAGAGCCAGGATTTGAGGCATTCCCATGTCCTTCCACCCCCAACATCATGAGGTGTTCCCCTTCTCCCACCCTGGGGTGCCTCAGCTTTGGGCTGACCCTTCTGCAGAGCTGCAGAACCTCCAGAGCATTTTCCACACACCCTCATCCCCTCCTTGTCCTTGCTGCTTGGCTGCCATGCTCCTGGAACCGTGGAATTGTCCAGGTTGGAAAATGCCTCGGGGACCACCCAGCCCAAGCGTTTCCCCACCCCTGACCATGTCCCCAAGTGCCACAGCTTTGAAATCCCCCAGGGATGGGACCCCACCCCTGCCCTGGTCTGGAAAACCCTTTCCATTGAGGAATTTCCGCAATATCCAGCAAAACCTCCCCTGGCACACCCTGAGGCCACTTCCCCTGGCTGTCCCCTCCTGTCAGGAGTTGTGCAGAGCCACCAGGTCCCCCCTGAGCCTCCTGTTCTCCAGGCTCAGCCCTGCCCAGGTCCCTCAGGAGCTCTCCAGACCCTTCCCTGGTGCTCCATCCCTTCCCCAGCTCCACTCCCAGCCCTGGAAAATCTCCAGCCCCTCGGGGTCTCTCCAAGGGGACCCCAGGATTTGAGGGGTCTCAGCAGAGCCCTGGGGCTGTGCCCTGGTCCCTGCTCCTCACAACTTCTGCCACAATTTGAAGTTAATCCCAAGGAATTCCCTCGCTTGCCCATTCCAGCTCTGGGATGGAGCATTGCACACCCACCCATGATCCCTTACCTGTTGTAGGGACCTGGGAGCATCCAAATCCCAGCTCAGGGAATCTGGGAGAATCTGGGAGCACCGACCTTGATCCCAGTGCCTGAGGGGTCTCTGCATCGTGTGGGGAAATGGGGAAACCACTGGGACAACATGGAAGTAAAATCATGGCCTGGAGAATGTACCCAGCTGTACCTTGGATATCCCAGCACAGGACAAACCCCTTGAGCCCCTGTCACACCAGGGAGGACAGAGACCAGCCCAAGGAGGGGACAGAGCTGAGTTCTCTGCTTGGGATTTCTTGGCCTGACCTTTCCAAACCTTCCCAGTCCCAATGCCAGAGGCAGTGTGAGCCTCCAGCAGTCCCTGCCCTGCAATGCCATGACCTGCCTGGGATCAGGTACCTCATTATTTTACATAATCATTTTTATGGATCTATTTGTAGATGGAGAAATATTTCCGAGGTGTTTTCCTTGAGGAGCCAGGAGGGCAAGAGGAGGAGGCAGGGCCAGGTGTAGAAAATGACCACAGTGACCACAGACCATCCCAGAGGGTGCTGGTGCTCCAGCCAAACATCCCCAAACTCTTCTATTCCAAAGGATCTGCTGGAGAGAATGGAGTTTCTGCTTCAAGTTTTATCCGAACTTCCCAGGAATCCAAAGGAAAATCCCACATTTCCAGACAACCCTCAGTGCAAGAACCTTCAGCTTTGGATCTGATGGCACAAGGGAATTTCCCAGCATGTGTCTCTTTAACTCCACAGTGAAGATTTTTAAAGCTGAGGAGTTCCTTGGTGCATTTGCTCTGAGTTTCAGAGGCAGAACAGAGGGAAAATGGATTTTCCCATTCCCCAGCTGTCCCCAACGTTCTGCTGTGAAACCCTGGGCATTTGGAGCCAGGGGATTGCGTGAAAATCTTGGCTTTTCATAGAGCCACGGGAGGGTTTGAGTGGGAAGGGAGCTTAAAGCTCATCCTGTCTCACCCCTGCCATGGCAGGGACACCTCCCACTGTCCCAGGATGCTCCAAGCCCGGTCCAACCTGGCCTGGGCACGTCCATGGATCCAGGGCAGCCACAGCTGCTCTGGGAAATCCATCCCAGGCCTTCACCACTCTCATAGGGAGGAATTCCTGTCCAATGTTCCATCCATCCCTGCCCTCTGCAGTGGGAAGCCATTCCCTGTGTCCTGGCACTCCAGATCCTTGGAAATTTTCTCCTTTCATCTTTCCTGCTATTTCAAGCAGTGAAAGGCCACAATGAGGCCACCCCAGAGCTTTCTCTTCTCCAGGCTGGACAATTCAAATTCTCCTGACCTTTCCTCCCAGCAGAGCTGCTCCATCCCTCTGCTCATCCTGGAGCCTCCTCCGGGCTCTCTGCGGCAGCTCCAGCTCCTCCCTGGGCTGGGCCAGGATTGGAGCAGCTCTGCAGGTGGGGTCTCACCTGGGCATGGGGGCAGAAACCCCCTCTGAGGGGCTCAGCCCAGGCTCAGGGGGCTCTGGGTCCTGTCCAGCTCTCACCCCCCTGGTCAGGACAGACAGAGACCAGAGATCTCTGGAGCCAGGTTGTGGAATTTGGGGTTTATTGCAAAGGGCCTGGGTGCAGGGCCCTGCTGGGAGCTGCCAGGCACAGCTCAGAGCAGGGCTGAGAGAAGAGAGGGGGAGAGAGGATGAGAGGGAAAGAGAGTAAGAGAGGCAAGAGAGCAAAAGCGTAAGAGAGTAAAAGGGGTAAGAGCATAGAAAAGTAAGAGCTAAGAGGCAAGAGCTAAGAGCTAAGAGAGCAAGGTTCCCATTACAATACCATAAATCATCTTCTGTGTTGAATATTCTGATTCTCACTAACCAATCTAGTACAATACACAAATCCTACAGCATTTCCTTACAGCCTGTAAGAATCACTGCATTACCATACTGTGTTACATTTTAAACCCTAGAAACTCCTCTTTGGGCCCCTTCTGCCAAGCTTGCAGGGTCTGCTCTGAGCCTTGGGCCTGTCTGCAAGCAGAGGGTGTTGTTCCATCAAAAGGGGATTACCTTCAGCCAGCCACACCATTGTTTTCCAGTTGTTCAGTGACTGAGGGATCTCAAAGCTTGCTTTCATTTCAATCTCACTTATAGTTTCCATATTCTCAGAATCTCTTGCTAGGCAATCATATTGATAAGGCTTTCCTGTTTCATCTTCCCCAACACCCCCAGAAGGTTTTTAGGAGTTTCCAGATTCCTGCAATGATATCAAGAAGTCATTGATTTCTTTATGGTGTGTTTTTCAGGTCATTCAGAGCCTGGCTGTGATTTCAGGCCCCTGTGCAGCTCCTCCAGCCCAGGTAGGATGGCAGTGCCAAGGGGAGGGGGAAATCACCTTCCCAGGGACATCTCCCTCCCCACATCCTTCCCGTTTATTCCAGGCTGTGCTCCTTGTAAACCAAGGAAGGGCTGCACAGGTGAAGACATTTCCACATCAAACACCTTTGCAGAGGGAAAACACCACTGCCCCCCACTCTGAATCCTGAGGACACAACACAGCCCAAAAGAATTCCAAGTGACCAGAAGGGGAGCCTTGGGATGTCCCTGGTGCTGGTGGCTTTGCTGAAAAGGGCTGGACCTGAAAATCAGGAGGGTTCATCCCACCTTTCCCACTGTGTGGTTTGGTTTTCTGACCTGGCTTTTGCTTTCCCTGATTATTATCCCATGGGACAATTTAACGGTGGTTTCAGTGCAAATGAACCCCTGAAGGGGCAGAGCAGCCCTGACCAGCAGGAATTACTGAGCAAAGAGCAGAGCAGAGCTGTCATTAAGCTTTGTCACCACTCAGCATTAACGAGCGTCCAGGTGGCATCCAGGGTTGGCAGGTCACTGTAACCCCTGGCAGCCACGGCAGGCTGCAGCAGCAGGGACAGCACAGGGGACATGGGGACAGCCCCAGAAATCAGTGTCACAGACACAGGGGATGTGGGGACAGCCCCAGAGCTCAGTGTCACAGACACAGGGGATGTGGGGACAGCCCCAGAGCTCAGTGTCACAGACACAGGGGATGTGGGGACAGCCCCAGAGCTCAGTGTCACAGCCCCAAACTCAGTGTCATGGCCCCAGAGCTCAGTGTCACAGCCCCAAACTCAGTGTCACAGCCCAGAGCTCAGTGTCACAGCCCCAATCTCAGTGTCACAGCCCCAATCTCAGTGTCACAGCCCCTGAGCTCTGTGTCACCATCCCAAAGCTCAGTGTCACAGCCCAGAGCTCAGTGTCACAGCCCTAAAGCTCAGTGTCACATCCCAGATCTCAGTGTCACAGCCCCAAACTCAGTGTCACATCCCAGATCTCAGTGTCACAGCCCCAATCTCAGTGTCACAGATGCAGAGGATATGGGGACAGCCCCAGAGCTCAGTGTCACAGCCCCAAACTCAGTGTCACAGCCCAGAGCTCAGTGTCACAGCCCCAAACTCAGTGTCACAGCCCCAATCTCAATGTCACAGCCCCAATCTCAGTGTCACCATCCCAAAGCTCAGTGTCACAGACCAGAGATCAGTGTCACCATCCCAAAGCTCAGTGTCACAGCCCAGATCTCAGTGTCACAGTCCCAATCTCAGTGTCACAGCCCCTGAGCTCTGTGTCACAGCCCAGATCTCAGTGTCACAGCCCCAATCTCAATGTCACAGCCCCAAACTCAGTGTCACAGCCCCAGATCTCAGTGTCACAGCCCCAATCTCAGTGTCACCATCCCAAAGCTCAGTGTCACAGCCCAGATCTCAGTGTCACAGCCCCAATCTCAGTGTCACAGCCCCAATCTCAGTGTCACCATCCCAAAGCTCAGTGTCACAGCCCAGATCTCAGTGTCACAGCCCCAATCTCAGTGTCACAGCCCAGATCTCAGTGTCACAGCCCCAATCTCAGTGTCACCATCCCAAATCTCAGTGTCACATCCCAGATCTCAGTGTCACACCCCCAATCTCAGTGCCACAGCTCCAAGGCTCAGTGTCACAGCTCAAACTCAGTGTCACCATCCCAAAGCTCAGTGTCACAGCTGTGGCTCTGCAGCCAGCACTGAAAGAAGCCAAAGCCTCGTTGCTGCAGGGCAGGAGAAAGTGGAAACACTGCCAGCCCCAGGCCAGCGGTGTCATCACTCAGCTTCAAAGAGAGGACAGCAGATGGGGTCAGATAAGAGGGATCCTGAAATCCACACCTGAAACACCTGCACAGGGGCATCCCAGAGCAGCAGCAAAGCCTTCCCTGCAGCCCTCAAACTGAGCATCACGAGGGCAACGTTTGCTGCTTCTGCTCTGTGATATTTTAGTTTTTCCTTATCGATGCCTCATTGCAAAATGCTGGAGCTGAGCCAGCAAGAAATACTTTTTCTCTGGAAAAACTGAACCAGACTTTCTCTTCTGATGTCATCCCAACCAAGGTCTTTGGGTCATCTCATCCCAGCTCATGACTTTAGGTCATGGGTTGGACTTGGAGGTCTCAGAGGTCTTTTCCAGCTCAATTAATTGTGTTTTTGTGATCCCAGTTCCAGCAGAATTGGTGTCTCCTGTTGAGGACATCCTGTCTCTGTTGTTGTTCCTGCCTCCATTACTGGGCCAGTTCTAAGGTCCTTGGCTGAGGTACGGAGCCAGGTGAGGAGGAAACCCCAAACCCTGGCTCAGCAGCGTTTGCAACCTGAATTTGGAGCAGCCCCTGCCAGGCCCCGAGGTGCAGCACGGAGCTGAACTCACCAGAAAAAGCGAGGAAATGCAAATTAACAGCAGCAAACAAACAACAGCAAATTGACAACAGCAAACAAACAACAGCAAACTAACAACAGCAAATTAATAACAGCAAATTAAAAACAGCCCCGCACAGGCTCCGACCATGAGCAGGGTGACAGCAGGGACAGCCAGGGGTGGCACAGGGTGGCCTCAGTGACACACAGCCTCCCTGGGTGAGGCAGACCTGGGTGAGGATGAGGCAGCAGCTGCCTCCCTCTCACCCCCTCCCTGCTTTGGGGTCCCTCTCCTGAGTGGGAGATTGGGGCAGGTTTGGGTTGTGTTGTTTGTCTGCTGGTGACAGCGAGGAGGAGGAGGAGGATGATGAGGAGGAGAATGAGGAGGAAGAGGAGGAGGAGGAGGATGAGGAGGAGGAAGAAGAGGGTGAGGAGGATGAAGAGGAAGAAGAGGAGGATGTGGAGGATGAGGAGGAGGAGGAAGGAGGCAGGCAAACCCGCCCCTGTTGCCCAAAGCCTCCCGCGCTGTCCCTGCAGGGCGGGCGAGGCGCGTGTGCCCCCGGCTCGTGGGTGTCCGTCTGTCAGCGCCGCCCGCCCCAGGCCTGCTGCACCTTGCCCAATCCCATTAAACCTGACACATCAAAGCACCTCCAGCTCAGCCCAGCTCCTCGAGTGGCACGCAGCCACGGAGAGGACAGGGAGCCTTCCAAATGCCAGGGCTGGCACCCGAGGAGCCCAGCAGGAATGCCCTCACTAACTTGGAAAGCTGACCCTCTCTAATATCATCCTAATCATTAAGAAGCTATGAACCAGC
This sequence comes from Melospiza melodia melodia, assembly GCF_035770615.1. NCBI lineage: Eukaryota > Metazoa > Chordata > Aves > Passeriformes > Passerellidae > Melospiza > Melospiza melodia. The sequence continues at coordinate 3,238,453 of NW_026948797.1, read as the reverse complement.
ATTAGTCTTTCAAGCTAAAGAAAGAGGGGTTCCCCCCCTCGTTGATGATATGCCTCAAATAAACCCCAGATCCTGATTTTTTATCATGCTCACTTCATGACTCACTTTCTCTTTAATTATCCAACCCAAACTTCTGTCATTTGTATCAATAAATCCCCCCCTCTAACAAACCTCCAAGCACTACCCCCTGAACCTGACCAGGAACTTAACCTTCTTTGACTGGTTTTCAAGCCCATCCCTCCTAGGAATCCCACTAATCCTCATCTCAATAACATTCCCAACTCTCCTACTGCCATCCCTAGGCAATCGATGAATCACTAACCCACTCTCAACCCTCCAACTATGGCTTATCACCCTAGTTACAAAACAACTAATAATGCCTCTAGACAAAAAAAGGACACAAATTAGCCCTAATTTTAACATCCTTCATAATCTTCCTCCTGGTGAGGAAAGGTTCCTGAAGAGCCTCAGGAGCAGAGGCTTTGCGTGGTGTTTTCCAGAAGTTTTCCCTGTCATTCCCAGCCCTCTTTGATTAGATCTCCTAGTCAGCTGCAGGATTTTGCTGTTATTATCCACACTTGGGAGGCTGGGAAAGCATTTTTGCCTTTTCAGCCAAAGCGATGGGGGTGCTGGAGGAGCTGACAGCAAAATGGAGCTGCCCCCAAGGGATGGGGACATCGAGGAAGGGTTTGAAGGATGGGAACAGGGAGCATTTTATCCAGCTGGAGCCACAGACAGGGCTGAAGGGAAGTGGCAAGTAATTACCACCCTGGAATCCGGCCAGGGTGTCTTGAAATACCAGCTTGCAAAACTTTCACCAAAACATGCCAACGGACCAGGTGTTTCGAGGATAACAGATCTGGGCTTTGACTCTGCAATCAGCCCCCGGATCAGCAGATCCAGGAGAAAACCATTATCAGGAATTAAGGCTGTAACAGATCCTCAGTCCCTCGAGGCCCACCAGGTCTGTTTTGCTCAGGATTTTGGGTACAAAGGAAGAGAAAAGCTCATTTATTTCCAGTCCTGGGCAAGAAGTTCCCTCTCCTTGGTCTGGACAAGAATTCTCCAGGTGTTTGACCCCCCCAGGCCTGACAGCCTCCTCAGAAGGCAGCAGTGAATCCAACTATTTGGATTTAGGGAGGATTTTACCACTGTCCAGTTGGTTTAAATTTTTACCAATGCAGAGCTTTGCTCCCTGAGTGCTGCAGCGTGGCTGCCCCTGCAGAGGGACCCGGCAGCCAGGGGTAAAACCAGCCTGGGCATCACTGGGGACAGGAAAAGTGGATCAACCGAGCAAGGAGAGCAGATCTGGCACCCAAACCCATCTAAAAACAAATATCCTGGCACAAGGCTGCGAGGGCTACGAGAGAACCAAGAATTCTTTGTTAAGTGTCACCCGAGACCTTTTCCGCCCCAAAACCTCCGTCCCCACGAGCACCATGGGCACAGCCCCGAGTGCCTCCCCTGCCCCTCCCTGCCAGCCAAGCACCTGCCAATGGATGGGTTTGGGATGGAGGGCAGTGCCCCAGGAACATGAAAGGAGACGTGTAAACACAGCCTGTGTCCATGCAGAGCCTGTGGCTTGGTGCTGGCATTCCCAGGAGCAAAATCACTGCTCATTGAGCAAGAGCCGGAGAGGCAGAAAGAAAAGGAAAGGGCACAGGGTGACAGGGGAGGAGACACCATTCCCAGCTGCACGCCCCAATTCCAGCACTTGTTCCAGTGCTCTGGAAGGAGCAGCAGAAAGGGCTGGGAGCAGAGGTTCCCAGCCAGGCTCTGCAGCAGGAGCTCTTTCCACACCATTTCTCCATCCACGCACCTCAAGGAAGCTCCGGCTCATCTACAGCTCCCCAGACGGACAAAGCTTCCCCCAAACCCTCCCCTGCTCCCTGGACAACCGCAAACCACTTGTTTGCTGGAGCTGAGCTCTCTTGGCAGCCTGGGAGAAGCTCCAGGTGTTTGATTTTCCATTTCAAGGTTCCATGGAAATCGAACGCACCCTTGCTTGGCCCCAGCAGAGCTGCTCCGGCCCAGCAAGGGTTTTCCAACAGGAGGAGTGTGCAAGCACAGGGAAGGGAGGGAGGGAGCAAATATTAACTACACCTGTGCTAGTGAAACACCCAGGGCCTGGCGAGAGGCAGTAAAAGCCAAAAGCAGAGGAGGGAGCTCAGCCTCGTTATGCAACCTCGTTATTCAACGACCACAGAGACACCCTATAGGGGCTCTTTGTTTGCAGAGGGAAAGGAGAGAAATACCACCAATATCTGAGTCACAGGTTCACCAAGAGGCTCCAAAGACATTTTCAGGTGGAAACTTTTGCAGGTTCACATGGTAATTTGGGAGGACTGGCTAATCCCCTGGCTCCACCCACCACCCTGTAACACAGCTCCTGCTGCTCTTGCATATATAGATAGGTATGGCCCTACACCCGGCTGCACACACCAGAGCCCGGACACAGAGCAATCCTAAACTTTCTTCCTCCCTGGCTGCCCTCCACCTGCTCCCACCATGAAGAAGGAAATACTAACCCTGGCCTTTGCTCGAGCCGTCTTTGTGGAGTTCCTCTGCACGCTCATCTTCGTCTTCATCGGGCTGGGCTCGGCGCTGAAGTGGCCGTCGGCGCTGCCCAGCATCCTGCAGATCGCGCTGGCCTTCGGGCTGGCCATCGGCACCTTGGTGCAGGCCTTCGGCCACATCAGCGGCGCCCACATCAACCCGGCCGTGACCATCGCCTTCTTCGTGGGCAACCAGATCTCCCTGCTGCGCACGCTGCTCTACGTGGTGGCCCAGCTGGTCGGGGCCATCGCCGGCGCTGGGATCCTCTACGGCGTCACCCCCGCCAACACCCGCGGCAACCTGGCCATCAACGCGGTGAGTCCTGCCCGGGATCTCCCCTCTTCCCTCACCTTCCCCTTGGCATCAGCACAGAGAGGAGAATCCTGGGGATGGATCCTGAGCGCTCTGTCCCGCACGCACGGCGGGCTGGCAATGGGACGGGAGCGGAGCCGAGCTCTGACATGACGGCTTTATTGTGCGAGTGATGAGTGGGATGTTTTTCCCTCCTGTAATGAGGGCTTCCTCTGTCCCGAGGGCCCCGTGAGTCACTCGCACCATTGAGATATTCCTGAGTGCCGCCTCTCCACCTGGAGATTAGCGCGGGACAGGAGCCGTGCCAGCAGCAGGGGGAAGGGAGGGAGCAGAGCCCAGTCAGACCAGTATGGGCAGGGGGAGCAGGAGCCCACTGGAGCCAGAGCCCTGGGGGAGCTGGGAACGGAGATGGGTGGGGAGAGTGGTGGGCAAGAGCTGGAGAAGGAGCGAGGGCAGGACGGTGTTGAGGGGCCCCGAGCAGTGGGGGCTGCTCCCAGGGGAGGAGGGGGGACAGCAGAACCCTCTGAGATAAGCAGGAATGAAGCACGGCCTGAATCCCTTGGGGCAGTGCTGGAGAACATCTGCAGTGAGAGTGGTGGGGCTGCTGCTCCAACCACGGACAGGCCTGGGGGCAGCACAGACGTTCACTGGGATGAGGAGCTCCAATGCCTCTCATTCCACAGGTTCCACATCCCAAATGAGCCAGATTTAGATAAAAAATGGGCTCTGGTGGGTTGAGTCACTCTGTCCTTTCCGTGTCCAGTGGGGTCGAGTTCCCCTGAGAGTCCCCAGGGTTTTGTGCAGAGTCACTGGGACAGAACAGCCCATCCCAGGCCATGACCTTCATCCCAACCTTCATCCTCCATCCCATCCCCGCTGCTGCTCATCCTCCTGGGCAGGTGCTCCAGGAATTGCAGGGTACAACAGGCTGCAAGGATCAAAGAAATGCAGGAAAAAAGGGATTTGTTGGGAAAGCACCCAGTGCTGTGGTGACAGGGAAATGGAGAGAGATGTGGAGAGCCCAGGGAAGGGACAGGCTCAGGGGAGTGACAGATCTTGGAGAATTGCAAAGAAAGAAAGATCATTTCTTTCCTTTCAGAGAAGGAGCAGGGAGCTCAAGCAGGGACTGGGCAGGGGCCCTGGGGTTTTCTCCAACTTCACCCTCCCAAACCTCCCAGCAAAGCACCCAGGAGCCCTCCCGGTGGTGCTAAGCCCTGTGAGGGTTAATTATTGTCGCTCTCATGGTTCCAGCTCAACAACAACATAACCCCAGGCCAGGCCCTGGTGGTGGAGATCATCCTCACCTTCCAGCTGGCCGCCTGCATCTTCGCATCCACGGACAACCGGCGCAGCGGCGTCGGCTCCCCCGCACTGTCCATCGGCCTCTCCGTCACCGTGGGCCACCTGGTGGGGGTGAGTCAGGGGGTCCTGCGAGCACAGAGCTCCCCAAAATGTCCTCGAGGAGCACAGAGCTCCCCAAAATACCCTCAAGGAGCACGGAGCTCCCCAAAATGTCCTCGAGGAGCACAGAGCTCCCCAAAACGCTTGAGCAGTTGATCTTGAGGGATTTGCTCCGGAGGAGCAAACACAGGAGATCTTGGCGTCTTTCTTGGGCTCTCTGGAGCAGAGACACCATTGGGGGCCACCTCAGTCCCTGCTCCCAAAGGGTGGCTCTGATCTGCTCCTTAACCCAGGGCTCTTTCCACACCTCCAGATTTACTTCACCGGCTGCTCCATGAACCCTGCGCGCTCCTTCGGGCCTGCCGTCGTCACCAGGAGGTTCAGCCCCGCACACTGGGTGGGTGTTGGTGGCACTGGGGACAGGTGGGGGCCATGTGGGGACAGGGCAGGGACTGCCATGGGAATGGTTTCAGAGCCCACTCCAGGCAGGAAGGCTAAAAAGGGGCTGAAGAAGGAGGGAGGTTTTGCCCCCTGATGCATCGGGAACAGTGAATCCCCGGGCACAGCGCCAGCCAGAAATGAACCCATCCCAGGCTAGGCTGGGTGGGGACAACCTAAAAACTCATCCAGTCCCACCTCATGCCATGGGCAGGGACACCTTCCACCAGCCCAGGGTGCTCCAAGCCCCATCCAGCCCAGCCTTGGACACTTTCAGGTGCGGAAATCAGCCGTGGTGCCCTGTGAGCACCACTGGTGCATTATCAGAGGGGAAGAAAGCCCAGGGAGGAACCCAGCTTGGCCTTTCCTCTCACCCAGCACTTCCTGCAAGCTCAGCCCCACACTTACAGAGCAGGTTTGGCCCTCAGTGAGCATAGGCTGGGGGGGTTCAGCCCAGGAAGTGTCTGGAACGGGTATTTTCCTCTTTGCATGGCAGGGAGGGAGGGAGGGAGGGAGGGAGGGATGGATGGATGGATGGATGGATGGATGGATGGATGGATGGATGGATGGATGGATGGAATCATGGATGGAATCATGGATGGATGGATGGATAGGGATGGATGGAATCACAGATGGAATCACAGATGGAATCATGGATGGATGGATGGATAGGGATGGATGGAATCACAGATGGAATCACAGATGGAATCATGGATGGATGGATGGATAGGGATGGATGGAATCATGGATGGATGCATGATGGTGCCACGAGCAGAGCTGGAGCAGCAGCCCCAAGAGCTGCTCTCACCACGTCCCTGTTGCTTTCCAGGTGTTCTGGGTTGGGCCCATCCTTGGGGCTTGCTTGGCCTCCCTGCTCTACTTCTACATCCTGGTTCCCTACTGCATGAACATGTCTGACAGGGTGGCCATCATCAAGGGCACCTACGAGTCCGAGGAGGAGTGGGAGGAGCAGCGGGAGGAGAGGAAGAAGTCCATGGAGCTGACCCCACCATAGGAGCAGCTGGCAAAGCGAGGCTGAGGGAGGGGAGGAAGGCCCACCCGTGGGCTCGTGTGTGCCCCAAGCCAGGCCACCACCACACCCAGCTGCAGCTGCTGACTCTTCATCCAAACCTTCCCATCCCGGCCCCCGCGGGTGCCGGAAGGGTGCCGGGGGCTCTCTGTGTGTGTAAAGAACCCCTGCATGAGCTCTAGAACCTCTCCAGCTTCCCCTCAGCCAGGCCCTGGCACCCTCGGCTCCAGCCCTGCACCCTGGCACACCCCACACCGGGGCACCTGCAGGACCTCACCTGGCCCAGGGATGGGAACACCTGGGGGAAGGGGAACAACTGCTTAGGGCAGGGGGGCGCAGCTACCCCCAGCCCAGGGGCTGCTCGTAGATGCTTTCACCTTTCCTGGTGCTGGGAGTCCTTTTTATTCCCAAAAGAACGAGACTTTTTGGATTCTGTGTTGAGATCTTTGTATTATAGTTTATTATTTATTGCAAATAAAGGAAAGTTTAAAAAAAAAATAAAATTCCTGCGTGCAAATCAGCTCAAGTCTCAAAGCTTAGGGGGAAGAACGGATTGAGCTGGACACAAACTCATCCCAGAGGGTCACGGAAATAGCAAGGACTCAGACCCTGGATCCTGTGGGAGCTGCTGGGTTGGGAGGGGAAAACCTGAATCCTGGGAAGGATGAGTGGGTGCCTGTGCTGGAGTGGGGAAGAGCAGAAGGTGCAGGGCAGCTGGGAATCCATCCAGGGCTGGAAGGAGCAGGAATGATCTCTGCAGTGCGGGACAGCTGGGATCCATCCAGGGCTGGAAGGAGCAGGAATGATCTCTGCAGTGCGGGAAGCTGGGATCCATCCCAGGGCTGGAAGGAGCAGGAATGATCTCTGCAGTGCGGGACAGCTGGGAATCCATCCAGAGCTGGAAGGAGCAGGAATGATCTCTGCAGTGCAGGGCAGCTGGGAATCCATCCAGGGCTGGAAGGAGCAGGAATGATCTCTGCAGTGCAGGGCAGCTGGGAATCCATCCAGGGCTGGAAGGAGCAGGAATGATCTCTGCAGTGCAGGGCAGCTGGGAATCCATCCAGAGCTGGAAGGAGCAGGAATGATCTCTGCAGTGCGGGACAGCTGGGAATCCATCCAGGGCTGGAAGGAGCAGGAATGATCTCTGCAGTGCGGGACAGCTGGGAATCCATCCAGGGCTGGAAGGAGCAGGAATGATCTCTGCAGTGCAGGGCAGCTGGGAATCCATCCAGGGCTGGAAGGAGCAGGAACAATCCTTGCAGTGCAGGGCAGCTGGGATCCATCCCAGGGCTGGAAGGAGCAGGAATGATCCTTGCAGTTCAGGGCCCCTGGGAGTCCATCCTGGGGCTGGACAGAGCAATCCTTGCAGTGCAGGGCAGCTGGGATCCATCCAGAGCTGGAAGGAGCAGGGGCAATCCTCACCTTTTCCATCCTCAGTGCTTCCAGCCCTTCCCACACGGCCGGTTTGACTCCAGCTGTACCAGTTCTCCCAGACAGTTCCGTGGGTGCCCTCAAAAAGTGACCCACAACTCCCCAGCCCCTCACCTGTGCCAAACCCACACCTTCGCCTGCCCTTCTGCTCTGGCCCTGCTCTTCCAGTTCTACCACAACCCTCTGCCAGAGCAGCTCCTGGCACAGGGACACCGGCACAGGGAGACACCAGCACAGGCACAGGGACACTGGCACAGGGACACCAGCATGGGACACTGGAACAGGCACAGGGACATGGGGAGAGGGACAGGGACACCAGCACAGGGACAGGGACACCAGCACAGGCACGGGGACATCAGGACAGGGACACCAGCACAGGGACACTAGCATGAGACACTGGAACAGGCACAGGGGCATGGGGAGAGGGACACCGGGACAGGGACGCTGACACAGGGACATCGGCACAGGGACAGGGACATCGGCACAGGGACACCAGGACCAGGACAGGGACACCAGCACTGGCACAGGGACATCGGGACCAGGGACATAGGGACAGGCACAGGGACACCAGGACAGGGACACTGGGACAGGGACACCGGCACAGGGACACTGGCACAGGCACAGGGACATGGGGACAGGCACAGGGTCACTGGGAGAGGGACACTGACACAGGGACATCAGCACAGGCACAGGGACACTGGCACAGGGACACCAGGACAGGGACACGGGCACAGGGACACCCACCCCAGCCCCTCCTCCTGCTGCCCAGGGAGGTTCCCCCCACAGAGCCACAGGGAGGGGGAGGCTCTGCCCGGGGAGCTCCCCCATCCCAGGTTCAGCTCCATCCCAAACCGGAGGCTCTGCCCTGGGCACTCCCCCATCCCAGTGCAGCTCCATCCCACCTGGAGGGTCCTGCAGCCCTGGCCAGGGCAGCCCCACCTGGATTTTGGCACCCCTGGACCTACAGTCCCTGCTGAGCCTGGGGACAGCACTGTCACCCCCCCTGCTGTCCCCAGAAAGGGTTGGGGACAAGCAGGAGGAGGAAGGGAGGTAGAAGAACCATTTGGGTAAGGAAATTAAACCCTGCAACCCCCCCAAGTGCCCTCAGGATGGGCTGAGGACTCCCCCACACACCTCAGCTTCCCCTTTTGAGGGATATTCTGCCACCTTCCCATGGGGGATGAAAAGAACACCGGCCCTGGGGAGATTAAAGCAGATCCCAGAGACCCCTCTCAGGGGCTGGGGCAGGGCAGCGCCCCCAAAACCTGCACCCCCCCAGTGTGCTTCCCCTGCACCCCAGGACCCTGGGGATGGACCCAGTGGGTGCACTCAGCCCCCCCAAACTGGGAATCTTGGCCATCCCCTGGTTCTGGAGCTCTGAACCCCATCGAGAGCAGGGATGGGAGAGCTCCAGTGGGAACTGGGGACCACCACAGCCCCCCCCCCCCCCCCCAGGTGTGCCCAGCCCCCCCAGTCCCTCCAGGTGATCAGCAGCAGGGGAAGGAGCCCGGGCTGGGCGTGAGCCCTCCCGAGATGAATCAGAGGCTCCTGCACCTCCGGCTCTGTGTCAGCACTAAAACCAAACAGGGCCCAGCCCTGAGCCCAGCTCGGGCACTGCCGGGGGGGTTTGGGGTCAGGGGCGCCCCAGAGCAGGGCAGGTGCAGCTGAACCCAGCAGGACCCCTCAGAACAGAGCCCAGAGCTCCTTCCCCGCCTGCTCCCCTGGGCCCTGAGGGTTTGATCCAGGCAGGGAGGTGAATTCAATCCAGACTCAATTTTGGCATCCAGCAAACCCCGTGACCTCACCTGGCCAGGGCAGGGCCCAGGGCAGGGCTGGGAAAGGACTGAGGGCCTCCCACCCATCCTCACCTGTCCAGGAATGGCAACAGCAGCACTTGGAAACCAATGGAGAATTTATTATTGCTGCTTCTCTAACATTCCAGCTTCTTCAGACTCATTTTTAATTAGATTGGAAGGCTGGTAGGCAGCAGTGCCCCACTCACTCCTTGAGCAGAAATTGGCTTTTTATGGAAAAATTCACCTTTATTTCAGCAGAAACAGCAAGGCCAGACACAAACCTGTGTGTTCACACTGACTAACCTGCAGTGCTGTGCTGGTTTTCCTGCTTCCCCCTAAAACAGGAGTTTCCATTCCATTCCATTCCATTCCATTCCATTCCATTCCATTCCATTCCATTCCATTCCATTCCATTCCATTCCACACCTCTCCACCATCGTTTGGGGTATTAAAAGCTGAATTACACTTTATTACCAGCTTTTCTTACCCTAATTTAAACGTTTCTCACCAGGTGAAACCACTCCAAAGGCACCTCATTACCATTCCTGGGTGGTTCTGCTCTAATTAAGGGTTATTCCCTGAACGTGCCCACGAGCAGCTGCTCTGCTCTAAGAAGATTTCACAGATAATTCCTCACTCCTGAGTACCTTTTCCATCCTCAGGTAATCACTGCTCAGCTTTAAAAAGTGGATTTTTTTTTTTCCTGGAGGGAGGACAAGCCCAGGATTTTCACAGGTTGCAGCAGTCTGGAAACTTCACATTTTTAATACATCAAAGGGATTTCAGGTCTATTTAAGTCTAATTTAGAGAGATCTCCACCAGATAATTTAAATTCCCTGAACCTCAATTTTCTGGACAGGGGAAGGAACCAGGGCCATGAGAAGAAGCAAAATTCAGTGGAAATGGCCCAGTTAAGGATTTTTCTGTGGGATGCAGGAGCTTCTTTGGTTTTGCTCCTTGCAGAGGGTGAGGACCAGAAGGGACAGAGCTCCACATCTGGGGCACATCCCTTCCACCTGCTCCCAGCTCCAATTATTGTGCATCCCTGAATGTTTCCCTTGAATCCTCAGGTCCTGGTTTCACCTGGAAGCTCAGCCCAGCTCGCTGGGAAGATGAGGAGAAAACACCCCAGGAAATCCCAGAGAGGGAGAAAAGCATCACAGAGGGGCTTGAATCCCAGCTGGGAAAGCCCAGGGAGCACCTCCCTGCTGCAGGAGGAATTCCAGGGCTGCTCTGGAGAGCCCCAAGCAAGCAGAGAGGAGCCCAGGAGCACAACGAAGGAGCTGAGCCAGGGAGAGAACTGAGAACACAGAACAGAACCCAGAATAGAGAACAGAACCCAGAACTCAGAAAAAAGAACACAGAACAGAACCCAGAATACAGAACAGAACCCAGAAGTCAGAAAAAAGAACACAGATCAGAACCCAGAATAGAGAACAGAACCCAGAATAGAGAACAGAACCCAGAAGTCAGAATAAAGAACACAGAACAGAACCCAGAATACAGAACAGAACCCAGAACTCAGAACAAAGAACACAGAACAGAACCCAGAATAGAGAACAGAATCCAGAAGTCAGAATAAAGAACACAGAACAAAGAACCCAGAATACAGAACAGAACCCAGAAGTCAGAATAAAGAACACAGAACAAAGAACCCAGAACTCAGAATAAAGAACACAGAACAAAGAACCCAGAATACAGAACAGAACCCAGAACTCAGAATAAAGAATCCAGAACAAAAAACCCAGAATACAGAACAGAACTCAGAATAAAGAACTCAGAACAACAAACCCAGAACAGAGCTCGAGGCTCCACACCAGGAAACTTTATTCCTGCAAATACTGACATTTCCAGAGCATTCCCAGGGCTGAAATGGCCCTGGAGAGGAGTGAGCTGTGACCCAGGAGCAGAGCCCAGCCTGGGTGGTGGCATTAGTCATGGCACACGCTGTGCCAGCACCCACCTCCTCCAGAGCCTTCCTCCTCCTACTCAGCCTCTACCCAGCCTGTTGTGCCATAGCATCCCTCGTTAGGAGCCAGGAAACAGCTCCCAGGCCACCAAGGGACAGCAGCCACCCTTCCTGTTGTCACCCCGGCCAGGAACGCGGCCTCCGCCTGGGCAGCACCTCCTGCAATTTGTGTTTGGCTCCCTGGCTCAGTTCACGGGGATTTGGGGGTCAGGCTGGGCACCCCCCGGTGCTGCCAGTGCCACCAGTGCCCTGCCTGGTCCCCACAGTGCACTGAGACCCCAGTGTGCTTAAAATTCATGCAAATGTGAGAGTTGCCCAAAACACACCCAGGACATTGAGGAGGTGAAGGGCTGGAGATGTCCAGAGAGCAGGGAGGGCAAGAGGAATCCAAAGGTGCTTCTGTTCCCACTAAATACCTCCCACAGCCCCCCAAAAATAACCTCTTTAATAACTCCCAACTTTAATAAGTCCCAACTTTAACAAGTCCCAACTCCTACAGCCCAAAAAACGCCTCTTTAATACATCCCAATAAGTTTAATGAGTCCCAACTTAGCCTTTAATAAGTCCCAACTCAACTCTAATAAGTTCCAACTCCTTCAGTCCCTTCAGCCTTCAAGCCAGAGCAGTTGGAAGTTTTTAGCAGGTGTCCCAAGGTGGGGACCAGGAGGGGACAGGTGTCCCCCCGCCCTGGGTGCTCCGGGAGACCCAAGGGTGCCGAGGGCATCTCCTGCTGCCCTCTGCTGGGATTGCCGTGGGGACAGGAGAGGAGGCCAGGAAAACCCTCCCAAAACAGCCCCAGCTGGGGGAAAACCCCTCTGCGGTTTCCACCCACCCTTCCCAGAGCTGAGCCTCAGCACCCCATGGAAATGGAGGTTCCTCCCTGGGGACTCCGTTCATTGGCGCTGCCAGCTCTTCCCGCTGCCAAGTTTCCTCTTGCTCAAGGTTTTGCCTCGGCTTTCCAGGATCTGTTTGTTCTTAATCACCCTCCAAACAAAGTCCAGGCGGCTCCTCTGAGGGCTGCTGGTGATGGCATCAATAAAAATCAAGGGTAATAAGAAGGGAAGATAAAGGCGCCCTGCAGGCCTCAGCTTGGCCTAACAAAGGGGCTTTGTTGGGAAAGGTCAGCTCTGGAGCTGAGAGGGTTTCCCAGGCTGGAGAAAGCAAGAACCCAGCAGGCAAGGAGGGGATTGAACTCAGCTTTGTTAAACTGCAGCCCTGGGGTGAGGTGTTGGAGCTGCCCCAGCTGCTGCAGCCAGGCTTTGGGCTGGGTTCCTCCACAACAGGAGCTCTCCAAGCTAGGTGCTTCCATCCAGTCCCAGGATGGGCAGGAAAAGGAGGACAAGACCTCGAGGGTCCTCTCCATGCACAGAACCACTCGGGAGAACTGGGACCTGATCCATGGCAAAACAACCCCTGAAAAATCACCAGGAACCCGCAAAATAAACCAAATAAATCCCCTGGCACGAGGCCTCCAGGATCCAGGCCCGGCTCTGCCACTTGACATTAATCCTGCTTGGCAAAGGCCACAGGAGCTCCTGTGCCCAAAGCAAGGTGCAGCTGCAGGTTGGGATAAAGCCCTCTTGTGCAGCCAGGATTAAAAATGGGGATGAAAACAAACTTAAATGTCCAGCACAATCGGCCTTTTCTAAAGAGTCAGAAAGAAAAAAATAAATCGATTCCTCTTCCCCAGCAAATCTTTCAGCTTTTACCAGTGGGGATTTTTCCCTCCTGCCCAGGAGCTGGTTTCTCTGGGGACAGGGCAGCTGGTTCCCTGCCATGCAACCAAAGAAAATGAGCCCTTTCTCCACTCTTTTTATTTTAATTCCTTATTTTTTAAGCTACTTATCCCAACTGCCAATTGTTTCCTCACCAGGAGCCCCCCGTTTGGAGATCAGAGTCCACAGGAATTCTGAAATTCTGTTATCACCCTCATGGGGAAGGGATATAAAACTGAGCTTGTTTTCTTATCTCTTGGAACAGAAACCCCTGGTGTGTTTCGCAAAGGAGCCCTGTAGGAACAGTTAATCAGTGGATAAAAGCGTGTTGGGTGTGCAAACACAACCTTATCCCTCTGCTGACATCAGGGCTTGCATCTCCACGGCTTTGCCCTGGATTTTTGCCACATTGTGTTTGGATGTTGAGCTGAGCTGCAGAGCTGGGCTCTCTCTCTCTCTGCAGCAGCAGAGCTGTGCTGGGCTTTGCTCATCCCTCCTGCACCATCCAACCCCCAGGTGCTCCTTTCTTTCCATGGAAACAGGGGTGAAACTGAGAGCTCCCCTCCGTGCAGCAGCCACCCTGAGCCCCGGGTGCAGCAGAACAAGGTCTCAGCGTGGTTAACTGTCAGAACTCAGTGCATCCCTCTGCGTGTCCAGAGCTGGGGGGCTCAGAGACCCTGGCACACAGCCCAGAACACCTGGGGGTTTGATTAGGACCCCTGGAGCAAGTTACCAGCTTTGTATGAGGACCTGAAAGTCACAGAAGTTAAAATAGTATAATAATAAAATTATCACAGGGTGAAAATGGAGATTTTAGGATTTTTTGGTATGGAGGTTATGGGGACAAGATGGAGGAATTTGGGTGTGTCCAGCCCTTCTTCTTCTTGTTCTTGGTCTCCATTTTCTGCTGTGATGGTGGCACTTTGGGATTGGTTTAGAGTAGAAGTGCACTGTCTAACATAGGTGATAGGTATTGGGCATTAAGTGTAAATATTGTACACGTAGCTTTTAGTATAAAAAACTGACACCACCTCAAGGGCTGGAAACAATCACCAGCTTTGTGTGAGGAGTTACAAGCCACGAGAGTTTGAGTAGAATGACAGTGAATTATCACAGGGTGAAAATGTAGAATTTTGGGGGTTCAGGAGGCAAGATGGAGGAATGTGGGCATGTCCTGTCCTTCTTCTTCTTGTTCTCCATTTTCTGCAGTGATGGTGGCACTTTGGGATTGGTTTAGAGTAGAAGCTCACTGTCTAACATAGGTGATAGGTATTGGGCATTAAGTGTAAATATGTTTTACATAGTTTGTAGTATAAAAGGACAACACCTCCTTAGGGTGCAGAGCAGACTTCTTCTGGGCAGAAAGAAAATTTTATAGATAAGAATTAATAAACAACCTCAAGACCAAAAAGTGAAGAGTCCAGACTCGTTATTCAGCCGCGTGGGCCGAAACAGAGACATCCTATGTCGCAGAAATCTTTTCATGAAAAAATCATTTTCTTAGGATTTTTCCTCCTGAGAAGCTGAGAGGCCTCAGGAACAAAATGTAAACAATGGTTATCTGCTGCTGTGGAATGCAACAGGTGCATCTGTGATTGGCCCATGTTGGATGTTTATAATTAATGGCAAATCACAGCCCAGTTGGATCAGACAGAGAGTCGGAGACAGAGCCTCTGTTATCATTCTTTTCTATTCTCAGCTAGCCTTCAGATGAGAACCTTTTCTTCTATTCTTTTAGTATAGTTTTAACGTAATATATATCCTAAAATAATAAATCAAGCCTTCTGAAGCATGGCATCAGATCCTTGTCTCTTCCCAAACCCAAAAACCCCTGTGAACACGGTCACAATCCTACACATCTCAGGGCAGCAATTAACAACCAGCAACCCAAGAGTTAACCAGAGCCCCCCCAGGGCAGGGAACACCCCCCACCCCGGGCAGGACCCCAGACCACCCCTGGATGAGCCATCCTGGGATAGGCAGGAACGAGATCCAGCAGCAAATCCAGCACTGGGCTCCTTCAGCTGTGGCCGACGCTGTTTAGGACCAGTTCTGGTCTCAAACCCAGCCCAAAGGGGCCAAACCAGGCTCTGCCAGGGATGTCTCAGGTGGAGGCTGCTCCTGCCCCAGCTGGGGGATCACAAATCCTCCTGCCCCACGTCTGAGGATGGTCAGGATAAATCCTGCAGCTAGATCTGAACTCTGGGCTCAGGCTGGGGCCAGAAGAAAGACCCCGAGGGGCTGGAGTGAGTCGAGAGCCGGGATTGGGGCTGGGGAAAGGCTGGAGCACCAGGGAAGGGTCTGGAGAGCTCCTGAGGGACCTTGGCAGGGCTGAGCCTGGAGAAAATGAGGCTCAGGGGGGACCTTGTGGCTCTGCACAACTCCTGACAGGAGGCGACAGCCAGGGCAGCTCAGGCTCTGCTCCCAGGAAACAGGAACAAGAAGAAAGTGCCTGGGGAAGTTTAGGTTGGGAAATTTCCTCACTGTAAGTTTGTCCAGCCCTGGCACTGGGGCAGTGCTGGAGTCATCACCCCTGGAAGTGTCCAAAACCCGCAGGAATGTGGCCCTTGGGGGCCTGGTTAATGCTGCTGATGCTCTCGGAGGTTTTCTCCCAGCCTGGATGATTTCTGCACCTTGGGAGCAGGAGGGCTCAGACAATCCAAGGCAGCCAAAGAGCCGAACTTCCCATCTCCATGTAAAGGAGCCGAGGCTGAAGGGTCCTCACGGTGCAGCTGCAGCTCCGGGGCTCATTCCCATCCCCGGGGAGAGCAGGAGCTGCAGCCAAGCCTCGGCGGCTGAGCAAACACGGGCGGCTGCTGTCCAAGCAGGCAAGTGAATCTGGAGGCACAATTTGTCATCTAATTGCAGCCACACCCCCCGGGATTAATTGCTGCATTTGAATTCAAAGCAGGGCAGATTTACGGCCCCATCAGGTTTCATCAGCCGTTACTGGTGATTGATGCCCAGCTAAAAGCACTGCAAACAGACAAAAAAGGGCCCTAATAAGGTTTTTTTTTTTTCCCAAAGTTAGGAGTATTTGGGTTGTTTGATCATCCCCAAACCTGCAAGAGAAGGGAATTAAAGCCTTGGCCACATTTGCTCCAGATTGCATTGAAGAATTTTGGCCCAAATACGGGGTTTTTTTCAGAGTTAGGAGTGTTTGGGTTGTTTAATCATCCCCAAGCCTGCAAGAGAGGGGAATTAAAACCTTGGCCACATTTGCTGCAGACTCCACTGAAGGTTTTTGGCTCGTGCACCAGGGGAAGTTGCCTCGGGAGGCTGTCTAAGATTTCCACAGAATTATGGGCAGGAAGAAGAGTCAGGGAAACAAAACCCTGATGCTTTTCCACATTCAAAGCCAGAGGGACATTTAGCAGAAACAAACTTTTAACCAGGATAAACCATTAACTACCGTCTGCCTCTGTCTCAGATAAAGAGGGGGAATTAACCCCACCCTGCCCCAAGATCAGCCATTGTGAGGCTGCAGCTGTGTAACCACAGAGGTGCAGGGTCAAAACCATCCCACAGCCACCCAAATCCATCCCATCCCACAGCCATCCAAAACCACCCCACAGCCCTCAAAACCTGTTCTCAGAGCTGATGGTGCTCAGAGCTGCCCCAGTTCAGCTCCTGTGTGGTCCCAGTAAGCACTGGTGCTGGGCCCTGAGGGCCTGAGGCTGCTCAGAGCACCCAAGGGTTCCCCAAAAACATCTGATAGTACCCAAAAAAGTCTTTTCTCCATAATGGAAACCACCTTTCACTGCAGGGAATGGTGCTGGGAGCACCCAGGAGGGTGAGGGAGCAGGAGGGGCCACCCAGGAGGACCAGAGAACATCCAGGGAGAAACAGGGGTCACTGAGGAGCTCCAGAGTGTACGAGCATCAGGGGGTTGCATGGTCAGGATGGATGGAGACAAGAGATCTCTGAAGCCAGGTCGTGGAATTTGGGGTTTATTGCAAAGGGCCAAGTGCAGGGCCCTGCTGGGAGCTGCCAGGCACAGCTGGAGCAGGACTGAGAGAAGAGAGGGGGAGAGAGGATGAGAGGCTGAGAGAGTAAAAGCATAAGAGCATAAAAGGGGTAGGAGAGTAAAAGGCAAGAGCTAAGAGCTAAGAGAGCGAGGTTCCCGTTCCAATACAATAAATCTTCTGTGTTGAAAATTATAATTCTCACTAACCAATCTAGTACAATACACAAATCCTACAGCATTTCCATACAGCCTGTAAGAATCACTGCATTACCATACTGTGTTACATTTTAAACCCTAGAAACTCCTCTCTGGGCCCCTTCTGCCAAGCTGCAGGGTCTGCTCTGACCCTTGGGCCTGTCTGCAAGCAGAGGGTGTTGTTCCATCAAAAGGGGATTACCTTCAGCCAGCCACACCATTGTTTTCCCATTGTTCAGTAACTGAGGGATCTCAAAGCTTGCTTTTATTTCAATCTCGCTTATAGTTTCCATATTCTCAAAATCTTTTGCCAGACAATCATATTGATAAGGCTTTCCTGCTTCATCTTCCCCAACACAGAGAGCAGGAGAAATCAGCAGGGAGGGCCAGGGACCAGAAGGAGCAGCCAAGGAGGACTCAGACCCCAGGTGTTTCAGGCGCCGTGGGCTCAGCCAGGTGCGTCCCACGCCCTGCTCCACCCACCAAGGTTCAGCAGAAGAGGTGAAATGCACCAGTTCAGCCAGGTGAGAGCACTGAGCCTCCAGCCTGACCTGCAGGTGACCCCAAAGAGCAGCTCCCAGTGATGAGGAGGAGCAGGGACACCAGCAGAGGGGTCACCATGGCTGGGGACCCACCAGTGTCCAGATCCCAGGAGTGAGAGCCCCATGCTCAACCCCAAAGACTTTCACCTGCAAATCCCATTTTCTCACCCATCTCCCAGCCCAGCAACGGGCTCAAACTGTTTTCTGCTCCAACCCCCAGTGATGAAACCACTTCCAACTCTCCAGGCTCATGTCCAAGTTTCCCATGGGCAAAGCCTGTCCTTGGCCCCCTGTCCAGTGTCCAGGATCATGGACATTGAGAGCTTAGGGAAGGTGCCTGGGGACGGAAGAGTGCTGGCAGCTGGGGACAGGAGGGACCTCACCCAGTTTGTCACCAGCAATGTGAGAGGAGTCATAAATCCATCAGAAATGGGGATCCACCACAGAGATCAGCCTGAGCTGGGTTTTGGAGAGGGCCCAAGTCTTGGCTTCTCACAGCTCAACCCATCAGGTCCCACTGTTGGCACCAGCTCAGCTTCCCATCCCACCCCACTGCTCCTCCCTAGCACCAAGCCTGTGGGACATCAACTCTGAGATGTTTCCTGCCAAAACCCAGGCACAAAGGGGAGAGGAAATAATCCCCAGCCCTTCAGAGAAAGGGCTTCACCGAAAATACCCGGTGAGAACACAGAGTTTCGCTCTGCAGTGGCCCCTCCCTTGGCTCTTCAATACCTGCAAAGCAAAACAGAAAAAAAACAGCCCAAAAAAATGCTGATACCAAACCCAGGCACTCAGCGTCACAGGGGAGGTTCCAGGTGGAACCAGTGACCCAGGGAGGTTTTTCTTTGCCAGATTTGCCTCGGCCACTGTGGCATCTCCAGCTGTAGTGGGGAGGAGGAGGCCACAAACTCCTTCAAGGGGAAAATGGGGGTGAAAAGTGCTGATTCCCAGTGCCCTGGGCTTGGATCCACAGCTGGGGGACAGATGGGGACGTTCTCCAGTCCCTGCCCGGGGTTTGAGCCTGGGCTGGGCTCTGTGGGCAGCAAAGGCCTCTCAGAGGAGCCAAGGGGAAGCCAAAGCCTTCATTCTTCCCTGTTAGCCATAAATCCCCTCAAAATGAAGCATCCCCTGGGTGACCCCACCCCAGCAATCTGGGTTAAATTTAAGAGCAGGTTTAAACATACACTTGGGCAGGGACGTGGAATTGGATTTAAGGTCCTTTCCAACCCAAATCATCTATGCTTCCATGACAAACTCATCGTGTTCCCAGCTTGATTTTGGACAGTCCCAGCAGGACCATGTCCCACCATCCCCATGGGAACAGCCCTGCCTCCTCCTGCCTCTCCCCACTCCTGGAGATCAGCTCACCCTCATGAGAGCTCCTGGGGAAAAATGGGAAAAGGGCTGGATGGGGACTGGATGAGAGTTGATGGATGTGGTATCTGGACACATTCCAGGAGTTTTCCCTCATCAGCTTTTTGTTCCTGCTCCATCAGAACACGATGCTCTGGTAGCCTCAAAGCTGCTGCTCCAGGGATGTTCCCAGAGCCAGAGTTTGACCCCAAACCGTCCCAATTCGGCTGTGATGTCACCGTGATGTCACTGTGATGTCATCAGGACGTCCAAGCAGCCCCCTTGGGGCCTTTCCTCCTCAAAAAGAGGAATCGCCGCGGTCCTTGGAGGGGCAGGACGGGAGTTCTGGGAGCCTCGAAGGGAGGAGGAGGGGACGAGGATGGTGAAGGGCAGGGGAGGAAGAATGGGCAGGGGAAGGACAGACAGACAAACGCTGCCACCTGGTGTCCGTAAAAACCTGTCAAAGTCCTGAACCGGGATGGATTCAGCTCCGCAGGATCCCAGAGCTCAGGGTCCTGCCTGCTGGGCTCCTCCAGCCCGGGAGAGCCACCAGCAGCTCCATGCAGCTGGGAAAGGGAGCGTGACTGAGTTTGCTCGGCGTGGGGAAGCACCGCGTCCCAAAGGGCTGCAGAAAATCCCCATAGGGCTGTGGGGAGAGGGCCCCATGGGACATTTCCTGAGTTCACTCCAGCACTGGGATCCACGGGGAGAAAACCACACGAGGAGCATGGGCTGAGCTGAATCTGCCCTCCCCGAGCTGCCACCTCCACAGACAGCACCGCGGCCTCCCGGGCCGGGGGACATTGCAAACGGCGACACCGTGAGCTAATTCGGTGGCGTTAATTACAAACATCCCACCCGAGTGACGGGCAGCAGAGGTGGCCCTGTCCTCCCGAGATCCCGCTAATTAATGTCCCCCTTCCTCCCTCGGGGGATGTCAGGCTCCCTCCAAAGGCCGCGAGCGGCCCTCATTAAAGGCTCATCAGGATGAGCGTCCCCCCAAACACCGACCTTATTTTGACAGTGGCAGTAATTACAGAACTCTCCGTGCTGGAATGACAATAATTACCCAGGCACGAGCAGAAAGGTCCCGGTGGGGGGAGAGCACAGAAAGCTCTGGAGAAAGAGGAAAAAAGAGAGAAATCGGCACCTGCACCCCCATCTCTCCTGGTGGGAGAGACAAGGCCCAGCTCCCCAGGACTGGCTCTTGTCTCCCGCTGCCTGGGGGAAAAGGCACATTCAGACCCACAAACACCAAACCCTGGACATTCTTCCTTGGCTGGAAATGCCCCAGAGATCCCAAACCTGCCCTGGAAGCCCCTCCTGCCATCCGCACTGGGAATGAGGAGCCCCCAGGGGCCCACCTGGCCCCCAGGTGGGGAGAAGCTCTTGAGGGAGCTGAGGGCTCTGCCCTGGGCCCACCTGGGAGCCCCCACCCTCCTCCAGGCCCAGACCCAGACCCAGCTCTTTAGGGTTGCCCTGAGTTTTCCTCTTCTCCTTTTTCCTTCACTGGATTCAAGGATTTGAAACAAACAAGCCCAGTTCCTATGGGACACCCTGGAAAACTGAACCAATGAGTTCCACGTGTTCCCAGATCTCCTGGGCTAAGCCTGGATGTCTCACGGAGATCCAGAACTGCAGCCCCCCATGGGGCCTCCTTTCACCCCCAAATCCCATAAGTCACAGGGAACATCCCCAAAACCACAGGGAACATCCCGTAAATCACAGGGAACATCCCCAGTTCCCGGTCTGGACTGGGGCAGCCACACCAGGCTGGGATCACAAGGGGGATCTGCCTGGCTGAGGAGCTGCAGCAGGAATTTCACAGGGCAGGAAGTGTTTGGAGACACAAATCATTGGTTTGTGCCTTTGCTCTTTTTCCCTCCTTGTTTGTTTTCTCCAGTGAAGGTGCTGGAAAGGGAAGCCCGTGGGTAGAGGATTCTGTGCAGGACACACTGTGCCAGCAAGAGGCCGCCTCACCTGAGAGGAGGAAACCCACAGGTCACTGCTTTGGTCCAAAAAGTAGGGAGAAAAAAAAAAAAGAAAATATAAGAAAAACAGCAACAATAATTTAAAAAAACTTCATTGAAGGCGTCAGTTGGAAAATCCACCAGTGAGAACATTGTCTGCAGCAGCCCCACTCCAGAAAAGCTGTAATGATTCACAGTGACCCATCTGAGGAAAAGCAGGATACCTGTGACCCACCTGTCAGCTCTGGGCATCCTCCAGACGAGTTTAAAAGCACCAGGGAGGAGAAGAATTCAGCCAGAACCAGCTCGAAGGAGGAAAATCAGATCTGGTGTGGAGGGAGCAGCTCAATCCCCAAGGTAGGTGCCTCTTCCTCCCTCTGTTCTCCCAATCTCCAAAGGAATCTAACCAGGTGAAGAAAGCATTTGGTGATGGGCAGCAGAAGTCTGGTTTTTGGCAAATAAAGGGTAGGAGGTGGCATTTTATTCCTGCAGAATTTCTGAGGTGCCCAACAAAAATAAGGAATGTGAAATATGAATAAAACTGCCCATCTGGAAGGTGCTTTTCCGAGCAGTGGGAAAGTTCTCCAGCGCTGTGGTGGTAATTCCAGGATAGAAATGTCACCCCCAGACAGAAAAGGGAGGTTTGGGACAAAGCTCATTGCAATTTTATCTTTGGGTGCTGTTCTGCATGCCATGTGCCCACGGGGAGGGTGAGGGTGGGTTTGTCACCCCAATCCTGCCTCCACTCTGGGCAGGGACTGTCCCATGGGGATCAGGGCTGTGCTGCCAAGGATTCCTGCAGGGTTTTGGGGCTCGGTGGGAATTGCAGCCAGGAGATTCCCTGCAGGGTCTCTGCCTCCCCAGGAGCCCCGATGGTGCGGTGGCTGTACCTGTCCGGGCTGGTGCTCGCTGTGCTCATCCCAGCCGGAGGGAAGGTGGCTCCCAAGGACCTGGAGGAGCTGTCCAGGTACGGGGCTGGGTGGAGCAGGGCTGTGGGAGCAGCTTATCCCTCTCCACTCCTGTCCCAGCTCTCCCTATTCCAGTTTATTTTGTATGGATCCCGTTTATGTATCCATTTTGTATGTTCCCGTTTATTTTGTATGGATCCCGTTTATGTATCCGTTTTGTATGTTCCTGTTTATTTTGTATGGATCCAAACAAATTCCCTCTCGGCTCCCAGAGCTCTTGGGCTGAGCCTGGATGTCTCACGGGGATCCAGAACTGCAGCCCCTCATGGGGCCAACATTTCACCCCCAAATCCCATAAATCACAGGGAACATCCCCAAAATCACAGGGAACATCCCCACTTTCAGGTCTGGACTGGGGAGCCACACTAGGCTGGGATCACGAGTGGGATCTGCCTGGCTGAGGAGCTGCAGCAGGAATTTCACAGGGCAATTCCTGGCAGGGACATTCCCTGTAGGGAATCCCAGGATTTCCTGCCTGGATCAGAGCAGAGACACCCAGAGCAGAGACACCCTGCCCCAGGCCAGCCAGGCTGGGCTGAGCCCCATCTGGGCTGGTGCTTCCATGGCACCTGTCCTGTGGGAAGCCTCTGTGGTGAAACCCAAAATCACCCTGGAGCTGCCGGGGATGGTGCAAACCCCGGAGCAGCCCCACAGCTCCCATGGTGCATGTCCTGTGGGAACCCTCTGTGGTGAATCCCAGAGTCACCCTGGAGCTGCTGGGGATGGTGCAAACCTTCGAGAGCCCCACATTCCTGCTCTGATGGGGGAAGCAGGGGCCAGGGTGGAGGTTGGGATCCACCAGCAGGAAAGAGGGGAATGATCTGGGACAGGACACTGGATCTGTTAATTGGATGCCAGGAAATCCAGGCCAGGCTTGGCAAACCTCCAGAAACTGAAACAAAAATTGTGCGTTTGATTTGTAGGAATCATATTAAATATTCCAGATTTATTCTTCTGCCCCATTCCATCCTTTCTGGGGGATGATCCTCACAGGGACAAGGTTTGGAGGGCACAGCCCTGCCCTGGGCAAACCCTGAGGGACAATCCTGCTGGGGTGTCCATTAAACCCCATTTTCCTCCCTTCCCCTCCCACCCTGAGCAGATGGAAGCTGTTGGGAGCCCAGAACTCCCAGAGCTTCCTGTCCCTCATCAAGCGACACTCGGAGGGGACCTTCACCAGCGACTTCACGCGGTACCTGGACAGGATGAAGGCCAAGGACTTCGTGCATTGGCTCATCAACACAAAGAGGTGCTGGGAGCAGGGAGAGGATTGTGCTGGGAAACAACCACCCACCACCCCAATGTGGGATCAGGGAGAGGGGTGGGATTGTGTTGGGAAACAACCACCCACCACCCCAATGTGGGATCAGGGAGAGGGGTGGGATTGTGTTGGGAAACAACCACCCACCACCTCAATCCAGGAACAAGGAGAGGGGTGGGATTGTGCTGGGAAACAACCACCCACCACCCCAATCCAGGAACAAGGAGAGGGGTGGGATTGTGCTGGGAAACAACCACCCACCACCCCAATCCAGGAACAAGGAGAGGGGTGGGATTGTGCTGGGAAACAACCACCCACCACCCGAGTCCTGATCCTCATGGAGAGCTGGAGAGGGAGCTGGAGCAGTGCCAGGACACAGGGAATGGTTCCCACTGCCAGAGGGCTGGGATGGGTGGGATATTGGAAGGAATTCCTCCCTGTGAAGGTGGGGAGGGCTGGAATGGATTTCCCAGAGCAGTTGTGGCTGCCCCTGGATCTCTGAAAGTTTCCTGGGTCAGTTTAGAGCACCCTGGGATAGAGGAAGGTGTCCTCCCATGGCAGTGGGTGGGGTGGGATGAGCTTTGAGGCGCCTCCCAACACAAACCATTCCATGATTCCATGAAATCCATGGATCTGGTGCCAAGGCAGGGTTGGACTTCCTTTTCCTACTGCCCAGCAGCGCCTGAGGATCCTCCAGTCTCTTGTAATAAGGTCAGGAAAATGGAGGCATTTGTGCTGGGATTGGAACTCTGAGATGGGAAAGGGCTGTTTCGTCCTCCCCGTGATTTGTCCTCACATTTTCCTCCTCATTCCAGCCTTACCCTCCTGGGACCACTGACATTTCTGTTCCAGCCATTCCCAAGGGGCAGCTCCTCCCTGAGCGAGGGAACCCTCCCCTCCCTTTCCCAGCTCCTGATTTTAGCAGAGTTTCCATCCCCTGAAGCTCTTTGGGGGTTTGTTTTTAAGGTACAATTAACAGCAAATCCAGGCAGCAGCTCTCCAGCCACATCCACGTGGGAAGGTTGGGCCTCTCCTCATCCGCCAGGATCAGGAGCTCCCTGGAAGGATTCACCCATCACCTGCAGCTCCTGGACCCAGCCCATGGCCCGTGGGAGCTCCACAGAAGGATTCACCCATCACCTACAGCTCCTGGACCCAGCCCATGGTCCCTGGGAGCTCCATGGAAGGATTCCCAGCTCCTGGACCCAGCCCATCATTCCTGGAAGCTGCAGATGATGGGTGAATCCTTCTCCTGCTCGCAGGTCCAGCCCATGGTGCTTAGGAGTTCCATGGAAGGATTCACCCGTCACCTGCAGCTCCTGGATCCAGCCCATGGCCCCTGTGAGCTCCACGGAAGGGTTCACCCATCACCCATAGATCCCAGACCCAGCCTGTGCTCCCTGGGAGCTCCAGGTGATGGGTGAATCCTTCCCCTGCCCCTCCCAAGCCCAGTCCATGGTCCCTGGGAGCTCCACAGAAGAATTCCCAGCCCCCAGACCCAGTCCATGGTCCCAGAGCTCCACAGAAGGATTCACCCATCACCCACAGCTCCCAGACCCAGCCTGTGGTCCCTGGGAGCTCCACAGGATTCACCCATCACCTGCAGCTCCTGGATCCAGCCCATGGTCCCTAGGAGATCCACAGAAGGATTCCCCCATAACCCATAGATCCCAGACCCAGCCTGTTGTTCCTGGAAGCTGCAGGTGATGGGTGAATCCTTCCCCTGCAGCTCCTGGACCCAGCCCATGGTCCCTGGGAGCCCCAGGGGAAGGATTCCCAGCTCCTGGACCCAGCCCATCGTTCCTGGGAGCTGCAGGTGATGGGTGAATCCTTCCCCTGCAGCTCCCAGACCCAGCTCATGGTTCCTGGGAGCTCCACGGAAGGATTCATCCATTACCTGCAGCTCCCAGACCCAGCCCATGGTTCCTGGGAGCTCCAGGGGAAGGATTCCCAGCTCCCAGACCCAGCCCATGGTTCCTGGGAGCTCCAGGGGAAGGATTCCCAGCTCCCAGACACAGCCCATGGTTCCTGGGAGCTCCTCCTGAACTCTGCCCCCATGGATCAGCTGTTCCTCCAGCCTGGATTTCCCTCTGGCTTCTTCTCCCCGTGCTTTTCCCTCAATGCCAATAAAACCTTTGCTCACTCCTGCAGTTCCTGGTGTCTCCAAGCATCTCACTGGGATCCCACACAGTCCCCAGGGATTCTGAGCCTCTCACTCCCATCTCAGTGCCTCGTTTTCCCTCAATTCCTCAAATTTTGGGTTTTCTCCAGCCTTTTCAAGTGTCCCACTGGGATCCCACACAGTCCCAGGGGATTCTGAGCCTCTCACTCCCATCTTGGTGCCTCATTTTCCCTCAACTCCTCGAGTTTGGGATAAAAGAGATAACCAGGGTGTGCCCACCTGACCCCACAGACCAGGGCCAAAAATTGGAGAGAAACTTAGGAAAAACCCTCCAGTAATTCCCTTTGTGGTGTTAAATTATTGCAATTTAACCTGGATCCAAAGAACCTCTTTGGAGTTAATTTAGTTCTAATTAATTACAGGGAAAGTGGGCCCAAAAAAAGCCCAGAAATGCAGCAGAGGCAACAGCTCTGGATGGGGAATTTCGCCTCTCCAGGGCATTCCTGGAGTCCCAACACAACCAGGGTTGGCACAGGGGACACGTGTGACACAGCTACTCCCACTGAGAAATAAATTAAATTAAAGTTTTAAATATATAATTAAAAAAACAGAATAATTTTTAAAATAGAAACATTTTAAGATAAAATAATTCAGAAAAAAAGTATAATAATTAGAAAATACTTTTAAAACAGAGTAGTTTAAAAATTAAATAATTTGGAAAAAATGAAAAAAATTCTAAATGACATCATTTTGATATTAAAATATATTAATTTTAGAATAATAAAATTCTAAAAATTAAATAAATTAAAATAAAATAAAATATAAAATAAAAAAATTTAAATCATTTTTTTTAATTAAAAATCCCCCCTTGGTTTTATTTCCAGCCTACAGTGTTCCCAAACTCCCTTGGGATAAAAGAAATAAAATTATTTCCGCCTCTCAGAAATAGAAACAACTCCAGAAATTTCACAGAGAGCACAAAAACAACACAAAGAAAGTGTCAGCACCTCGTTTATTCCCTGTTTGATTTATTCCCTGGTTACAGCCTTTGTCATCTCCATTCCCATGGATTTCCTTTGGGGAATTATCTGGAAGGGCCAGGGGAAGTGGGAGGGGATTGATGTCAGATTTCACTTTCTGGGTCATTCCAAAGATATTTTGGGTTTATCCCTAAAGCAGCTCCAGGAACCATTTCTGGAAGGTTTTCCCTCTGTGTTGTTTTCCCCTGCACAAGGAAATATCAAATCCTCCAAAATACTGATCCATCCTTCCTTCCTTCCTTCCTTCCTTCCTTCCTTCCTTCCTTCCTTCCTTCCTTCCTTCCTTCCTTCCTTCCTTCCTTCCTTCCTTCCTTCCTTCCTTCCTTCCTTCCTTCCTTCCTTCCTTCCTTCCTTCCTTCCTTCCTTCCTTCCTTCCTTCCTTCCTTCCTTCCTTCCTTCCTTCCTTCCTTCCTTCCTTCCTTCCTTCCTTCCTTCCTTCCTTCCTTCCTTCCTTCCTTCCTTCCTTCCTTCCTTCCTTCCTTCCTTCCTTCCTTCCTTCCTTCCTTCCTTCCTTCTTTCTTCTGGAAGTTGAACCCAGCCCCATCTCTCTGCTTCCAGAGAGAAATAGAAAACAGAAAAATCAAACTTGTCCGAGCAGAAGATCCCACTAATCCCAACTTTCTGTTTCTCCAGAATTTACTTCATTTTTCAGCCCCCTCTCCTTCCTGAAGGCCCAAGGCAGCTTTTCCTGCTCGGCCACTGCCCACCCCAGCCTGGCAGCAGTGAAACTC
This sequence comes from Melospiza melodia melodia, assembly GCF_035770615.1. Taxonomy (NCBI): domain Eukaryota; kingdom Metazoa; phylum Chordata; class Aves; order Passeriformes; family Passerellidae; genus Melospiza; species Melospiza melodia. Next base: position 3,211,656 of record NW_026948797.1, on the reverse strand, counting down.
CACTTCCCAAATCCCCATCCATCAAACCTGATGGAGTTCTGCCCTGCCTGGGGAGGTGGCACCTCCATCCTCACAGAGCAATTCCCCACCTTCTTTTCCCCATTGTCCTTTTGGGGTGGTTCCATGCAGGAGAAGGCTCCCAGATGGGTGGGATGAGCAGTAGTGGTGCCCCTGTCCCAGCTGTGTATTCCAAGAGGCTGAAGCGTGTTCCAAACCTCCCAAGGGCTGTGGGAGCACCTTTTCCTCTGGAACCTCCTCCCTTCCCAGCTCCACAGACCCCAGACTCAGCCACACATCCCAGGGGCACCCCAGAGCCCCCCAAACCCCCAAAGTGTGGGGAGATCTTCAGGACCTTCACCAATTCCCAGCCTCTCCCTGTGAAACAGCAGGAAAAAGGAGGAGGAAAAGGCACTTCCCACTTCCCTGCCAGCTCCAAAGAGGCTTTGCAAGGATGGGGTGAAGGAAAAACCAAGAGTCCAGGAGGTGACAGAAGGGGAGGAACAAGGGTGAGGATGCTGGGGGTGCAGAACTCCACATCTCACCTGGCTCCTCCCACCACCAGTGTCACTGCCATATTTTCTGAAAAATCCCTTCGCCAGGATTTCTTCTCCTGGGAAGATGAGAAGCCTCAGAGAAAAATGTAAATAATAATTATCTGATTGCTTCTCCTGTGTTTGGCTGCTTTGGAATGTGGTTTGGACATTGTTTACCAACAGGTGAATATTTGATTGGTTCCATGTGAATTGTTTTTATTTAATGACCAATCACCACCAGCTGTGGCGGACTCTGAGGAGTCAGTCAGGAGCTTTCATGATCATTCTTGTTAAAACTTCTGTCTGTATGTTCTCTTTCTTTAGTATAGCTTTAGCATAGCATTCTTTAATAGAATATAAGTACATAAAATAATAAATTAGCCTTCTGAGAACATGGAGTCAGATTCTCATCTCTCACCTCGTCCTGGGGACCCTCATAAACTCAACACCACCAGGGATTTTATTTTTAAGCTTCCCTTATGGTCATTTTGGAGCTGACTAAAAAGGGACATTTCTGGATTTTACCGCTCTCAGGCTGGTGGCAGAGCCTAAAAAGAACCCTCAAAAAAGATTGAAAAATGGAGCACAGGAAGCTTTTCCTTTGTGCTATCCTGAGTGCTCAGGAGTGGTTCATTCCAATTTCTGAGACGCTCCCAACACTGTCCCACCATGGAGAGCATCCCCTCTTGTACCAGTAAGAGACAGAAGTTATCCAAAGGAGGATCCCAAACCAGCCCGAAAGGAGGAGAAGGCGCCAGATTGAGCAGGGAATAGTTTTGTACATTCAGTGTTTATATTTGGAAAAAAAAAGAAAAAGGAGACGAAGAATTCGAGATTAAAAAAATAGAACTGATGGGAAGCGGTAGCGGAGCCTCCACCACTGCACAACACACGCACACGAGGACACACGAGGCTGGACAACACGGACCCCCGGGACGCAGCAGCCCGGGGGGAACGGGAAACTCTGCATGGCTTTGTGGGACCCCTCGACTGGGAAACGAGCCGCTCCTCCGTGTCTGCCTTGGCACATCCCTGAGTCACACTCCTGCTCCTCGACGGCGGCATCGAGGCGCCTGGACGTGGGCATGGGGGAAAAAGGGGAAAGAGGGAGGGTGTCATCAGTGGGAGACACAGAATCAGAGATCCAGGGAATTGTTCAGGTTGGAAAAGGTGTTTGAGATCATCAAATCCAACCATTGACCACCATGTTCACCCCTGGCCATGTCCCCAGGTGCCACATCCAAGTTTTTGGAACTCTTCCAGGGATGATGGCTCCACCCCTGCCCCATGCAGCTGTGTCATGGACAACCTTTCCACAAAGGAATTTTCCCCAGTATCCAACCTGAACCTTCCCTGGTTAATCTGAGGCCATTCCCTCTCCTTCTGTTGGGAGCCATGTTCACCCCTGGCCATGTCCCCAGGTGCCACATCCAAGTTTTTGGAACTCTTCCAGGGATGATGGCTCCACCCCTGCCCCATGCAGCTGTGTCATGGACAACCTTTCCACAAAGGAATCTTCCCCAGTATCCAACCTGAACCTTCCCTGGTCAACCTGAGGCCGTTCCCTCTCCTCCTGTCCCTGTTCCCTGGGAGCAGATCCTGAATCCCCCCGGCTGTCCCCTCCTCTCAGGGAGTTGTGCGGAGCCACAAGGTCCCCCCTGAGCCCTTTTCTCCAGGCTGAGGTTCTTTCCCAGCTCCCTCAGGAGCTCTCCAGACCCTCCTCCTGCTGCTCCAGCCCTTCTCCAGCTCCACTCCCAGCTCTGGAGATGCCCCCAGCCCCTCAAAGCCTCTCAGGGTGTAGGAACCCAGTCTGATCCCAGGATTCCAGGTGCAGCTCCCACACTTCCCTGCAGAGAGGAGCTGGTGGCCATGGTCCTGCTGCTGGTGGCCATGGTCCTGCTGCCTGTCCCCAGGAGCGTTCCCCTTGCCCAGCAGCACTGGCCAGAGCCCAGAGGGGCCGTGGGCCTGTGCTGTCCCCACAAGTTCACAGCTGAGCCTTTACCTCCTTCCTCCTGGCTTCAGAGTGTTTCTGTGTTCATGGTCAGAGCCTTCCACACCGTGGTCTTGGACATTTCATCCGAAATGTTGATCTCGGAAGGATCAGCCCTGCAAGGAATGTTCCAGATGGTTTTCCAAGAGGATGGGTCTGATCCCACCAGGAGCACTGGGAGTGGCCAGAGGAACAGGAGGGCCTGGACAACCAGAGCTCAGCTGGTGGGGATGGTTTGGCTAGATAAGGAATTTTGGGAATCAAGGCCCAGAGCTGCAGACCCACAGCTGGTGTTTTGTGTTTTCCCCTGTGACCTCTCAGATGGGAGCAGATCCCAGGAAACCACTGGTGATGTAGTTTTGGGATAAAACAGGAATTATTCAGCCATTGTGGGGTCAGAGCTCTGTGACCTCCTAAATTTCCAGTAAATTGGGATTTTCCCACTAAGATGATTTGGGATAAATCTGCAAGTGGAGAAACCTGAGCCAGACACTTCCCACTGATCCTGCCAGGGGTCCTGACCTGGGGGGTCTTTACCTGTCATTGCTGGGCTTTGGGGTGTCCACCCTGCTGGTCTTGCCCAGTTTCAGCTGAACAGAATTCGCAGCAGCTGCTTCCATCATTTTCTGGGACTCCTGAAAAGAGACAAGTCAAGTTCTCTCTCCTTGATCCAAGACAGAAAAAATGAAATTCCAGTAAAAACCTGGCAGGCTGCCCTCTCCTCTGACCCACAGCACCTTTAGCAGCAGGTAAAGACCTGTGTGTGTGTTTGGGGTTAGTGACACTGCTGAGAGCAAACCTTCACAGAAATATATAATTATTTTTATTTTAAGGCTCATTTTAAAATTATAACAATGTCTCTGTTCCAGTTTGAAACTCTCAGAATTTAGGGAAAATGTTCAGGATGTGGGATCCAGGCTGTGAGATCCGTTTTACTCGGTTCTGATGTTCCCAACAGCTGCTGCCCAGAGGAGCTGTGGATTCCCCATCCCTTCCCCAGCCTGTCAGGGCCCAAGGCCAGGCTGGACGAGCCTGAAGCACCCCGGGATAATGGGAGATGTCCCTGACCAGGGCAGGGATGGCACTGGCTGGACTTTAATGTCCGTTTCCACCCAACCCATTCCATGGCCCTACAATTCCATGATCTAAGGATGAGCTGTGACAGGAACAGGGAATCTCACAGCCCAGAGGAAATGTCGCCATCATATTTTCTAGAAAAATCCCCTTGCCCGGGATTCTTCTCCTGGGAAGCTGAGAAGACTCAGAGAAAGAGGAAGACAATATTATCTCATTTGCTTCTCCTGTGTTTTGCTGCTTTGGAATGTGGTTTGGACATTGTTTACCAACAGGTGATTGTTTTGTTGATTTCATGTGAATTGTTTTGACTTATTGGCCAATCACAGCCAGCTGTGTCGGGACTCTGGAAAGAGTCATGAGTTTTTCTTTAGTATCTTTTAGCCTTCTGTCTGTATCCTTTCTCTATTCTTTAGTGTAGTCTTACTATAGCATTCTTTTATATAATATAGATCATAAAACAATAAATTAGCTTTCTAAGAGCATGGAGTCAGATTCATTAATTCCTCCCAGTTACAGGGGACCCTGAAAATACCACAAGGAGATTCCCAGCTCCTGGCGTTACCTCCTCTTCTTTGGCTTTATTTTTGGCATCGTCCAACTTCTTCTTCTTGCTTTCTGGCATGAGGTCATCCAGGAAGCTGAGCTCCCGCTTGGAGAAGCACAAATCCATCACTTTCCGGACAAAAACAAGAGCCAAAACCTTCAGGAAGGAAAGGGGAGATGGGTGAGGCCAGAGATGGTGCTTCCATCCTTCCAGAGCAGTGAGCAGCAGGGGCAGTGAGGGACGCCGGCAGCACCAGGAATACTGGGAACACCAGGGATACTGGGAACACTGGGAACACTGGGAACACTGGGAATACTAGGAACACTGGGAACACTGGGAATATGTGAACACTGGGAAGACCGGGGATACCTTGAATACTGGGAACGCCAGGAATACTGGGAAAACTGGGAACATCAGGAACACTGGGAGCACCGGGAATAATGGGAATACTGGGAACACCGGGAACACTGGGAACACTGGGAGCATTGGGAACACTGGGAAGACCAGGAACATCAGGAACGCTGGGATACTGGGAATACTGGGAACATTGGGGACATTGGGAACACTAGGAGCACCGGGAATAATGGGAATACTGGGAACACTGGGAACACTGGGAATTATGGGAATACTGGGAACACTGGGATACTGAGAATACTGGGAATACCGGGAACACTGGGAACACCAGGAATACTGGGATACTGGGAACACGGGGAGCATTGGGAACACTGGGAACACTGGGAACACCGGGAGCACTGGGAATACAGGAACACCAGGAACACTGGGATACAGGGAACACCAGGCATACTGGGAACACCGGGAACACTGGGAACACTGGGATAGCGGAAACACCAGGGATACTGGGAACAGTTTGAACACTGGGAGCACTGATAACACTGGGAACACCAGGACCACTGGGAAAACCAGGAACACCAGGAACACTGGGATACTGGGAAGACTGGGAACACTGAGGAAACTGGAACACCACAAACGCCGTCCCTCACCATCATGGGGAAGATGATGGCAGCGCGGGAAGCTTTGATGGCCCAGAGCAGCACGAGGCAGAGCAGCTGGATGAGCGTGAACAGGTGCACCTTGCGCAGGGGCACATGGCGCAGGTAGATGAAGTCGGGCTGGTGCTTGGCCGGCATCCAGAACAGCTTCAGGCGGTCAAAGAACTGCAGGGAAAAGAGGGCACTGCTGGAGGAGTGATAAAACTGTCTTTTGTATCTTGAAAAAGAAACAAGCTGTCCCAGATTGCAAGGCAAGATGTATTCTATTTGCCATCTGTATGGCAGTTGTCTTTTGTCAAGTGGGCAGTTTTTCCTCATCTCTTCCGCAATCCCTCCTCCCTCGGGAGGGGACACCTGCTGATAACAGCTATTGAATGTCACTGCCTGGCTGATAAGAACTACAGCATCCCATTGGGAGATGGGAGCCCAGAGGGAGGAGCCAAGCATTCTTACCCAGATATAATCTGGAGGTTCTGGAACACCAGCACGGCTTCTCCACTGGATTCCCCAGAGGAACAGCAGCTGCCTCTTCTTCCCCTGGATCTTCAGAGGAAGACTCCACCCTTCTCCAGAAGCCCCTTGCTCCAGCAGAACCACCCCTGACACTGCAGGAGGGCTGAGCCACAATTCCAATGGGACTGCTGCCAACACCCCGACCCACAGGGTGTCAGGTTGAGTTCTGACTCTGTCAGTGTTGTTTTAGGTTACTGCATTGTTTATTTTATCCTTTAATTTTCTTCCCTATTAAAAAACTGTTGTTTCCTGCTCCCATATGTGTTGTCTTAGAGCCCCTTAATTTAAAATTTATAGCAATTCAGAGGGGTGGGGAGGGTTTACATTCTCCATTTCAGGGGAGGCTCCTGCCTTCCTTAAAAGGCACCTGGCTTTCCAAACTAAGACAGAAGCTTAGAAGTTTCTCTCTTTAATTAAGTGAAAAGACACTTCATAAGACTTAAGACACTTCACTTCAAACTCAAGGATAGCTAATTAGACAAGAGCTAAAAAGTCTCGCCTAAACAATTAACTAGAAAAAGACATGAACAAAGAAACTAACTGCTTTTGTAAAGTGTTTTTACTAAGAGCAAGAATGTCTAACACTTAGCTCAGCTTTTCTGTTTGTTATTTTGCCTTTTATTAAACTTTTTTGTTTCCAACCCTGCAACAGAAGCCATCCTGCTGATTTTTATGCCTCCAAAAGTAGCTAAGCTATCTTAAGTGTGTTTTAAGTCCCCTAGAGCTCATTAGACCTAGCTCAAATAAGTTATACTAACACACTGCCACAGTTCCTGCAGCTGCTGGGATGTGGAGATTTTCGGAGCAAGGAGAAATCTGGGATCCCCTTCTGCTCCTCCTGGGACCAGCACCTGCTGTCCCTTCGCTCCATCCAAAATCCACCTGGCTTTGCCCACCAAATTCCGAGTTATTCCAGGGTTTTCTCTGGTCAGCATCTCTTGGTCCAGAGAATCCCCAGCAAGGATTCCCACCAGTAGAATTTCCTTCTCTTCACATGAATTCTGCTATTTTCCCATCACCAAACACCAACCTGTCCTAACACCTGAAACAGAGAGGGCTGAACTGGTTCCTCCCAGTGCCAAACTGAATCCTCCCAGTGCTGAACTGGACTCTGTCAGCACTGAACTGGGTCCTCCCAGTGTCGAACTGGGCCCTCCCAATGCTGAACTCGGTCCTCCCAGTACTGAATTGCCCCTCCAATGCTGAACTCGGTCCTCCCAGTACTGAACTGTCCCTCCCAGTGCCGAATTGGTTCCTCCCAGTGCTGAACTGGTTCCTTCCAGTGCTGAACTGGATCCTCCCAGTACTGAACTGGACTCTCCCAGTGATGAACTGGTTTGTCCCAGTGCTGAACTGGGCCTTTCCAGCACTGAATTGGGCCTTCCCAGTGCTGAACTGGGTGCTCCCAGTACTGAACTGGGCTCTCCCAGCACTGAATTGGGCCCTCCCAGTACTGAACTGGGCTCTCCCCGTACTCAACTGGGCAATCCCAATGCTGAACTGCCTCCCCCAGTGCTGAACTGGGCTCTCCCAGTACTGAACTGGGTTCTCCTAGCACTAAATTGGGTTCTCCTAGCACTGAACTGGGCCCTCCCAATGCTGAACTCGGTCCTCCCAGTACTGAATTGCCCCTCCCAGTGCCAAACTGGTTCCTCCCAGTGCTGAACTGCATCCTCCCAGTGCTGAACTGGACTCTCCCAGTGATGAACTGGTTTGTCCCAGTGCTGAACTGGGCCTTTCCAGCACTGAATTGGGCCTTCCCAGTGCTGAACTGGGTGCTCCCAGTACTGAACTGGGCTCTCCCAGCACTGAATTGGGCCCTCCCAGTACTGAACTGGGCTCTCCCTGTACTGAACTGGGCAATCCCAATGCTGAACTGCCTCCCCCAGTGCTGAACTGGGCTCTCCCAGTACTGAACTGGGTTCTCCTAGCACTAAACCGGGTTCTCCTAGCACTGAACTGGGCCCTCCCAATGCTGAACTCGGTCCTCCCAGTACTGAATTGCCCCTCCCAGAGCCAAACTGGTTCCTCCCAGTGCTGAACTGGATCCTCCCAGTACTGAACTGGAGTCTCCCAGTGCTGAACTGGGTTGTCTCAGTGCTGAACTGGGCCTCTCCCAGCGCTGACTGGCTTCTCCCAGTGCTGAACTGGGTCCTCCCAGCCGTAAAAACTTCCTGAGCCTGTACCCACCATCCCTGACAAAAACCATTTGAATTTCCTGTGCTCAGAGACGTTTTTCCCACCCCAAGGCCTTCAGGAGAGGAAATTCCCTGGAGCAGCCGTACCTGGATTCCTCGGAGTGACGAGACCCCCATGTACAGAAAGACCCCATAAAGGACTGGCATCGGGATAAACTGGGGAAAAATGCAACAATTAATGGCTCCAATTTCATTTGCAGCATTGCCACACTCTCCCATCACTCCTTTCTCAGGTGCTGCCTGGAGATTCCCAACTTTCCCATGCTGAATTTTATCCAGCACAGGTTTTGTTCTCTGGGTCAGGCTGATCTTTTGACTCATTCCATCAGAATAATCCTCTTTTCCAGAGAGGCTGGAGACAAAGAGGGGATTTCACCCATCAGGAGCACATTTCATCTATCTGAGACCTCCTGTGGGGGGTAAAAATGATCTCGAAAAAACTCTTGTGGGAATGCATGGAAGTGACATCTCCTTTGAGCCTAGAGGTAGGATTGTGTCTGCTTTGAGCCTGAAGATGGGACTGGGTCTGGTTTGAGGCCTGGAGATGGGATTGGGTCTCCTCTGAGCCTGGAAGTAGGACAGTGTCTATTTTGAGCCTGGAGGAAGAAATGGGGCTGGTTTCAACCTGGAGTTGGGAATGGGTCTCCTTTGAGCCTGGGTTGTGTCCCCTTTGAGCCTGGATCTGGGAAATAATACTCAGAAATAATTTTAAAATTTATTATTTTTGTGACTGAGTCTCCTTTGAGCCTGGAGCTGGGATTGTGTCTCCTTTGAGCCTGGAGGTGGAAATGGGTCTCCTTTGAGCCTGGAAGTGGGACTGTGTCTGCTTTGAGCCTGGAGATGGGATTGTGTGTTTGCTTTGAGCATGGAGTTGGGATTGTGTCTGCTTTAAGCCTGGGTTGTGTCTCCTTTGAGCCTGGGTTGTGTCTCCTGTGAACCTGGAGCTGGGATTGTTTGGTGAAAAGAAGGGGCAGGGAAGCCTGTGGGGGGAACTCTGAGGGTTCAGCTCCTGGGAATGGCTCTCTCAAGGCTCTTGGGGGAGTGAACTGAAAGTGCTAAATTCTAACCCAAAGCTGGGGTGGATGGGTAGAGTTTGCATGGCCATGTTTGGGGAGCAGGGATGGATTCTGTGAGAAGCTGCTGGAAGTTTCTTGCATGTCTGGCAGAGCCAGCTCCAGCTGGCTCCAGGAGGGACCTGTTGGAGCAGTTTGGGGAGAGCTGTCTGCCATGGGATGGACTCGGGTTGGAGGAGAACCTGGAGAAGTTCCTGGAGAGCTGTGTCCCCTGGGAGGGACCAATGGGGAAGGAAGGAAGTTTTTAAGGTTTGGTTTTAATTCTCATTATCCTGCTGTGACTTTGTCAGTAATAAACTCAATTAATGTCCCTAATTCCAATGGTTTTTCCCATGATCATGACTGATGAGGGATCTGTCCCTGTCCTTATCTCAAGCCATGAACCTTTGGTCTATTTTCTCTCCACTCCAGCTGGGAAGGGCAGGGATGGACCAGCTTTGGTGGGAACCAGCCAGGATCCCTCTCACTACAGAGGGTGTGGAGGACAATCCCAAATTAAGGGATTCGTCCTGTTTGCTTGGCTTGAGCGCCCCAAGCCGGGTCTGAAGGGCTGGGAAGTCACCAAGGCTGGTTCCCATCCTGCCCTTGGCATCACCTGGGGGAGAGAGGCCCTAATTTCACATCTCCCCCCAAACTCCTGTGGGTCGCCAGGGGGTTTCCATCCCGCTCTCACCTTGAGCACAGATGTGAAGAAAACGGAGCAGCCCATGAGCACGAAGATCATCAGGCCAGTGACCCTCTGCTCCCGGATGCCCAGGAACTTGGGCTGCTCGCCCGGCGCGGAGCAGTCGGACTCCACCTTGAGGCTGTTGACGTGGGTGATGGACAGGACAGTGGCGGCCACGAACCAGGGTAGCCCCATCACCGAGCACACCCCCAGCATCACGGCCACCATGAACAGGTCCAGGTGGTACCCGCAGCCTTTCTGGGGAGCAAAAGTGGAACAGGAGCATCCCTCAGGGGCAAGGGCAACACCATGGGTGGGGCTCAAAGCCTGCTCAAGCACAAGTCAACTTCTGGAAAATTTAAATAAGGTTTGAAATAAGAACTGAAAAAAAACGTGGATTTGATGTCTTGCATAAAAGTCTGGCAGGATCAGATAAAGTGGGTCTGGAGGGTTTGTACCGTCTCTGCTTCTCAGAAATAATTTTAAAATTGATTATTTTTTCATTCATAAAGAAATTCCCACCACTTGCAGGCAGGACATGGCTCTGAGTGATCCCTGAAGCTAATTGAGATCACTTCCCCAGCTGCCACTAACATTTGAAAAAACACCACCCTTCTACACTCCAGTATTCCTTTGCTGTTCCCAAAAGTTGCCATCCCCTCCCTGTGTCCAGGAGAGCTCCTGGCACACAGCCTGGTGTTATCCCAAACCTTCCCAAAGCGTCTGGGACAGGAGCTTGTCCCAGGCCCACAGCCTGAGCAGGGTGGGCAGGGGGTGACCCCCTGCAGCCCCTCACCTTGAGCCTGTGCTCCTTCCTGTTGACGATGACGGCCGTGATCTGCTGGTCCATGAAGATGAGGATGGTGCAGAGCAGGGCCGGGATGAGCGCGGCCAACACCGTCCACCACGGGTTGGGCCCAATGGGGTTGATGAGCCACCCACGGTCATCCCTGGTGGGCTGCAACAGAGGGTGAGATCAGCTCCCAGCCAAAACCCTTCCCTGGCCTCTGTTCCCCTCCATCCCTGTGTCCAAGCATTTCCCATTTCCCTTCATGTCACCCTCTCCCAGGGGGCTTCTCAGTGCCAGTGTCATCTGTCCCAGAGTCCCCTCTCCCCTGGATTTGGGGCTGGCTTCCCAAAAGACAGGAAGGAATTGATGACTTGGATGTGGCAGAGGAGATGCTGAGACCACCGGCAGCTCCTCCAGCCCAGCCCTGCTCTACTGGTTCTCCTGTCCAGTGTCTGGTTTTGGGGCTGTATCCTGATTTCCAGGGAGATCGATGCTCTTGGATGTCGAAGAGGAGATGGTTCCACCACCAGCACCTCCTCCAGCCCTGCCCTGACATCACCTGGTGGCACCTGAGGTGCCGAAAGCCTTCTCCACCAATCCCCAACCCCGTTACCTTGAACACGTGGGGGACGTGGAGCTTGGGGGACGGGATCCCGATCCCAAGGTCGATGAGCACCATGATGACAATGGTGAGGAACACAGCAAAGTCACTCACTGTGGCTCGGACCTGGGGCGAGAAACCGGGGCTGAGAGGGGCCAGGACACGAGGTGGGAAACCTGGGGACACCCACAGAGCTGGGATTGTTAATCCCTAAAATCCCTCCATTCCAAGGACATGCAGCCAACTCCCCTGGGTGGATGGTGCTGCCACATTGGACATCTGGGGATCTGGTGTGGGACAGTAGAAAGAGTTAAATTAGGGGGAAAACTCAAATTTTAATTCAGACGTTAACAAAAATACCAAAATTGAGGAAGGTGCCACGCTTGTGGGTAAAATGGGGATAAGGCACTGAGGCATCATTCATTCCTGTTTTTCCATGGCAACCCCTCATTTGAATGCCACTCCAGAAAATGATGCTCAGAAGGGGAAGAGAAATAAATAACTTTGGAAGAGCAGATTTCCCACTGCCTGAGCCAAAAACCATCACTCTGGAACAGGTTGTGAGGCGGGTGGGGAATGCCACAACCTCTCCGCACTCATGGAAACAAGGCAGGGACACCCAAAGTCAGCGTTTCCCTGCCTGGCTGAGCGGTGGCCAATCCTTCAGTGCTCCAGGAATGGCATTTTGGGAAAGGAGCATGGAATCCGCCCCCAGCCACCACCTTCTACCTACTCTGGTTGGGAAGTAACGGCTGGTTTTAAACTTCTTCAACAAACTTGACAGGACAAAGGTGGAGAAGAAGAGGATGCAGCACCAGAAGAGGACGTTGGGCGCGTAGGGGCCGTTGTGTCCGCAGGCAGGTCCGTGGAACTCCCCATGCAAGGAGCGACATTCCTGGAGAAACAGAGCATCAGGACACAGAGGAAAACCGGGATAACAGGGGGGTGGAGGGTCTTGGTGCAAGATCTGTGATCCTGCAGCTGCCATAGGAGTTATAAATATGAATATATGAATATATTATAAATATATCAGCATGATGTAAATATGTACATATTTATATATAAATAAATAGAAATATACAATATAAATATTATTATATTAGAATATAATAATATAAATGTGTTACTATTTACATATAAATATGAATATTTATAAATATTATATAATATATACAATATAATATATACAATATACAATATAATATATAATATATATTATATAATATATAATATATATAATATATATAATATTATATATTATATATTATATATTATATATTATATACTATATACTATATATTATATATTATACTACATATATATGTATTTATAAATATAAATATTTCAAAGAGAAATAACTAGAGATATATAAAATATATAAATAGTATTAAACATAATGTGTTATATAAACATGTAGATGTTCATGTATTTAAATATTTAAATATTTCTATATTTATATAATGCAAATATGGGCAGCAGCAGCTGAACAAGTGACACGTGGAGCTGGAAATACACAGAGGGGAGCAGAGGCAGGATGTGGTGGGACACCATAGACCCATGGCACATCCTCTGCTCCACCATGGCTGAGGAAAACACTGGGGGAGGAGGAAAAGATGCAAATTTGTGGATAAAGAGGGACCAGGGAAGGAGGGCTGGGACAACCATGGGATGGAAAAAGAGACAAATTGTCCCTTTGCAGTCGGGGCTTTCAGAACAAGGCCAAAAGGGGCTGCAGATGTCTCAGAGAGCCCCCATCCCACACCTGGGCTCTGCTTGCAGGAACAATCCCTGTGGGGCTGCTCAGACATGCAAATTTATGCGAGACCCTACAGATAGCAGGGCCTGGAGTCATTAGGAACCAATTAAGGGAGCCAATCACTGCCTCCAGGCAGGAACTTCAGTCCTTCAAATGTTCCAGAAATCAAAGCACCCCCTTAACCTTGATCCAGGTCCCACAAAGCTGAGGGGGACAGTTCTTGTCCCTGAGGTTGGGGACAAAGTGAGCTGGACCAGGTGGGCTGGACCAGGGGGGCTGGACCAGAGGGGCTGGACCAGGTGAGCTGGACCAGGTGGGCTGGACCAGGGGGGCTGGACCAGGTGAGCTGGACCAGGGGGTCTGGACCAGATGGACTGGATCAGGTGGAGTGGATCAGGTGAGCTGGATCAGATGGGCTGGACCAGGGGGGCTGGACCAGGTGAGTTGGACCAGGTAGGCTCGGCACCCCTGGACTCTCCTTCCCAGGACCAAGCAGGCTAAAAGTACCCATGATATTTAAGCAGGGACTTCTCAGAGCACAGCCCTGAAGAAGGTGGCTCTGGCACCTGGCCTCCCTGAGGCAGTGGTGGCCCAGGGCACTTACGGTCACTGTGAGGTTTCCCCAGGTGATTCCCGACATGTTGACCCCGTTGCTCCGCCAGATCCGCAGGGTCTCGTTGCTGGGATGAGCTGGGGGCTCACACTTACAGCTGGAGGGGGGAAACCAGGACAGGGCTGAGGGAACAGCACTGGGACAGACCCAGAGGCACCTGAGGGAGGGTGAGGAGGAGAACACCCACTAATAGATGGTGAGGAGGTCCAGCTTGCTGTGCATGTGCACGGGGAAGGTCTCCCGCAGGTGGCTCAGCTTCTCCAGGGCCTCGTAGATGAAGATGATGCAGATGAGGGAGGCGAAGGCCTCCTCGGTGAAGCGGGTGATGTAGCACACCAGGGAGCTGGCGTCCGTGGCCACCAGCACCACGCAGAAGAACGCTGTCCAGAGCCCGATGCACGTCCGCAGGGACAGGTAGGAGAGCGTGTAGTCCCTGGAAAAGCACAAAACCTCCTGGGGGAAAGGCCAGCACGGGCCTCAGAGCCAAGCCTTCCTCCACAGAAAATTAGGAGCAATGGGAGAGGGTGTGGAGGTTGCAGGTGGTAAGTGAGGTTTCCATGTCCTTGAGGTTGCAGGGTGTGGGTTGTCACAGACATCTTTTATGGAAAACCCTTTCCTTAGGATTTTTTCCTCCTGAGAAGCTGAGAGGCCTCAGGAACAAAATGTAAACAATGGTTATCTGCTGCTGTGGAATGCAACGGGTGGATCTGTGATTGGTCTCATGTGGTTGTTTGTAATTAATGGCCAATCACAGCCCAGCTGGCTCAGACACAGGGTCTGAGCCACAAACCTTTGTTATCATTCTTTCTGATTCTATTCTTAGCTAAGCCTTCTGATGAAACTTTTTCTTCTATCCCTTTAGTATAGTTTTAATGTAATATATATCATAAAATAATAAATCTAGCCTTCTGAAACATGGAGTCAACATTCTCGTCTCTTCCCTCATCCAAAAACCCCTGTGAACACCGTCACAGTGGGTGGAGAAGCCAAGTGTTTAATTAGCATGAATTGATGTGTTCTTAATGTCTTGAAGGCTGATTGAGGTTGTGGAAGCTTCTCCCATTTTCCCCAGAGCCACGACACCAAAACCAGTTCGGTTTGCCCTGGTCACCCACAGTCAGCTTGGGGGTGAACGAGAAGTTTAATTCTGGTGAGGGGGGGGTCATCCCACACCAAAGTCACCAAGATGAAAGGACGATCATAGAAAAGAGCTATTTCCTAGGAAAAGCTCCCACTTGCTCAATAAAATCAGCAAAACTCAAAGTATTCAATTTGAACTAAACTACATGGAGATTTGCACAAAATCTATTTCTTCTTCCAGCAAAAACCAGGTTTAGAATTTTGTACTCAGTGGAAAACAAACCCTCCATTATTCCCAAACCAGAGTGATCCGTTTCACCTTCCTTGGGCATCCATCCAGAGCCTCTGGTTCCTCCTCCTCCAACTGCTTCTTTACAACCCTAAAATCCCAAATTACCCCAAGCCAAAAACCCCAAATGGCCCCCAAGCTCAAGGATTCTCACCCTTCCTGTGCAACAGCAGCAGCAGGAGACCTCTGTGACCCAGCAGACAACTTAAATCTGACAATTCCCACCGAGAAAATTAGAAAAACATCTCCTCCCTGCCCCCCCCAAAAAAATCTTTCCCCCAGAACTGAAGACAAACATCTCACTTGCAGAATTTGTAGAGAATCTTCTCAAAGACCAGGACGGGTCCAGTGCTGCCGAGGATGGTGAGGGGTTGGCCAGCAAAGAGAGAATAAACCACACCCGTCATGGATGCTCCCAGCAGTGACTCCATGGCACTCTGGCAGGGAAGAGAGGGAGCAGGGAGCAAATCAATCATTAGGGATAAAAAAACCCCGAAAACCCAAAGGAAATTCACAGCTAAGAGATTTCCAAGGTTGTGAAGCGGGTTGGGTTGGAAGGGACCAGCGGGTTGGGTTGGCAGGGGCTGGTTTGGGCTCCAAACGCTCCCCACGAGCAGGGACACTCCCCACCAGTCCAGGGGGGTCCTTTTGGGGCGTCTCCCCCTCCCCACGCTCCCTACAGAGAGAGGAGCTCACAATGTGGCCGTGGGTGGCCTCCCCCAGCAGGCCCCCGAAGGTGATGACGGGGGACATGCAGGCACAGTAAAGGAACAGGAAGGACGCCAGGCACTGCAGGCTCAGACCGTCCCTGAAGTCGCTCCAGAACCACGGCGCCTTGCGCTTCACGTCCAGGACCAGACCCCCAAAGAGCCTGCAGGGAGGGAGGGAAAACCAGGCTGTTCTCTTGGAGAGCACCTTTGGTTTCCTTTGGGCAGAAAATGCCCTCACCTGGAGGTGTTTGCCCCTGCCCCAAAGCCAGGAAACCCTGGTGTGCTGATGCTGGGGCTGGGCCACCTGCCTAGGTGTCCCCCCTGCCCAGGTCTCCTCCCTGCCCAGATGTCCCACCTTCCCAGATCTCCCTCCTGCCAGCTCTCCTCCCTGTCCAGCTCTCCCACCTTCCCAAACCTCCTCCTCCCTGCCCAGGTGTCCCCCCCTACCCAGATCTCCCACCTACCCAGATCTCCCACCTGCCCAGATCTCCTCCCTGCCCAGATCTCCCACCTGCCCAGATCTCCTCCCTACCCAGATCTCCCACCTGCCCAGATCTCCTTACTGCCCAGGTGTCCCTCTTGCCCAGATCTCCCACCTTCCCAGACCTCCTCACTGTTCAAATCTCCCCCCTGCCCAGATCTCCCATCTTCCCAGACCTCCTCCCACCTGTCCAGGTGTGCCCCCTGCCCAGATCTCCCACCTTCCCAGATCTCCCACCTGCCCAGGTCTCCCACCTGCCCAGACCTCCTCATTGCCCAGGTGTCCCTCTTGCCCAGACCTCCCACCTTCCCAGATGTCCCCCCTGCCCAGCCCAAGGTGACAACGTGGGGCCCTTTCACTGAACCAGGTGACCCCAGAAGCTGCTGGAAGGGGAGGTGCCTGCTCAGATTTTGGGGGAAAAACAGAAGAAGGGCCCAAACCAGGAGAGCTCCCACCTCCCAGTCCGCTCCAGTTCAGGACCGCTGTGTTTCTCTGGTTTGCTGTGGGAAGAACTCTCATCCAGAGCTCCCGGCATCTTCCTCTTTTCCTGTGAGCACGGAATTCAGCTCTAAACTGGCATTTTTCAGGTACTTCATTAACCACCAGCTTGTTGTGCTCCTGGCCTGGGTGTGGCTGTGCCAAACTGGGAATCCCAAGTTTAGCAGAATTTGGGGTGTTGCGCTGCCTGTCCCCCTTGCAGCACCCACCTGGGAGGGGACGTTTTTGGGGGGCTCAATCCGGATGGATGGGTCCCACTCTCCCGGAGGCAACACCGTGACCTGATCCAGGAACTCATCAATGCCAGCCACGAGGTCAGCCCGGTCCTTGGCTTTGTAGGCAACATCGTGGAAAACCTGCCCAGAGGAGACCCCCAGTGAGAGCACAACCCACCCCAGGTGTCCTCACCTGGGCAGCTCCCCTTTGGCTATGGCAGGATCATCTTCCCCAAATCTCCAGCTGGAAATGGCAGCTGGAAATGTTCCCCCAGCAGGAAGAATCTGAGCATTGTGGTGCTTGTAATCATCTCCTCCATGAGGTCACCGTCCCTCATGGCTTTGAGGAGAAGTTCTCCCACCCTGGCAGTGCCGCCCCTGGGATGGTGCCAGCCCTGGGTGTGGGGAGGATGAGGTGCAGGATGAATCCTGGGTGGGATTTCAGCCCAGCTCCTCATGGCCACACTGGAGGTGTTGGCTCAGAGGGGAGAAGTTAGGGGTGACTTAGAGGTGACCTTATTGCCCTCTTAGCAGTGACCTTATTGCTCTCTTAGAGGTGACCTTATGGCTCTCTTAGAGGTGAACTTATTGCTCTCTACACCTTCCTGAAGGGAGGTTGGAGACAGGTGGGGTTGGTCTCTTCCACCAGGCAGCACTGACAGAACCAGAGGACACAGTCTCAAGCTACAACAGGGAAGGTACAGGTTGGATATTAGGAAAATTTTTTTCACCAGAAGAATAATAAAGCACTGGAATGCTATTCCCAGGGAGGTGGTACAATCACCATCTCTGGATGTGTTTAAAAAAAGACTGGAAATGGCACTTGATGCTATGGTCTAGTTGAGGTGTTAGGGCATAGGTTGGACTTGATGGTCTTAGAGGTCTCTTCCAACCTCATAATTCTGTGATTCTGTGATTGATTCTGTGATTCTGTGACAGCCTGAGTGCCAGGAGAGTGCTACATTTTGACCTGAGGCCGTGGAGAAGGCTTCCAAAATCGGTTGGTAGCCCTGAGATTACGGGTGGGCGGTTGATTAGAAATGTGTAAAATCACTTTCCTGCCAAAATCCAGCAGGCAGAAACGCAGGGATGGGGCTTGGGACGGAGCTGGAGGGAGAAGTGGGGGCTGAGATTGGGTTGGCACAAAGAGCAGATGTTGGAGCTCTGGGTGCTGAGGATTTTAGACTTTCTGTGCTGACACGTGTTTAAAGAAAGACTGGACATGGCACTTGGTGCTCTGGTCTAGTTGAGGTGTTTGGGCATAGGTTGGACTTGATGATCTTAGAGGTCTCTTCCAACCTCATTATTCTGTGATTCCGTGATTGATTCTGTGATTCTGTGAAGTTCTGGCCTGGGCAATGCCACCACTGGGGACAATGTCCTGGGCACCCCCTAGGGAAGGATGGGATGTGGGATGCACCCAGAGGGGATTTCAGCCCCCGGGATTCGGGGTGATGTAAATCTCTCTGGTTTGGGGTGTGAAGGAAGGGCTGGGACAGCAAATCCTCTTCCTCACTGCTCCAGGGACAGACAATAGTGAAGAACCCCAGAAGTGACCCGAGATCCCCCTTATCTGATCCCACCTCATCCGTCATGGTGGTGGCCATGGACCTGCCAATCTCGTGGTACTGATGGGCTTTTCCTCCTGGCCCCAGCAGAACAAACAGGAACCTGGACAAGGAAAACCAAACTGAGAGAAGGGAATGTGGTATCTCTCCAAGAGCACCCAGGGAAACCCCTGGGCCCTCAAGAGGAAACACATTGGTTCCCCACCTCCTCAATGGATTTAATTGCTCACCAAAACCAATCACAAATCTCATTTTGGGGCCAATTTCATTGAAATTAGTTCATAGGTTTCAAAAATCCAGCATGGAGGGAAGGTGAGGAGTGGCATGGGAGAAACACGCAGCTCCCACTTGTTCCCTTGGGCCCCAAATCGTGGGGTGATTTCAGGTGGGTTTGGGGTTTTTTTGAATAAAAATTTGTGCTTCTCCTTCTGACCTTGTTGGGATGGGAACTTCTGTCATTCCCGACAGGAGCACGGCCGGGGTCAGGCGGACAAAGGCCACGAGGGGCTGGTGGAGGAAATCCAGCTCTCCCACCAGCACGTTGGACGCCTCTGCTCCGCTGGGGATCTTCTTCATGAAGTGCAGCTCCGCCTGGGCAGGACCAGCCATTCTCAGGGAATCCCCCAAAAACGAAACCCTCAGGGGTCCCCCAAGGTCCCTCTCACCCCCCTGGAGGAGTGGGAGAGGTGCAGGGGTCTCACCTTGCTCAGGTCCATGGCACTGGTCTCAGGGGTCACCCCATTTTTAGCTTCTGCAGTGGTGGGAGAAGGGTGAGGGGTGAGGGTTTGGGCTGTGAGGGAAGAGAAAAACACTCAGAAAGGGAGGAAAAGGAGGAGTTGGGGTGTTTGTTATTTGCCAGAACAAGTCTAATGGGGGCAAAGTCACCCAGAAACCCCCATGTGGTGCCAAAGCCTGGAGAACACCTCACCTGGTGTCAAATCCCTGGAGAAACCTTCACCTTGTGGTAAAGCTTGGCAGAAACCTCCAGCTGGTGCTAAAACCTGGCAAAAACCTCATCTGACCTCAAGTCCTGGAGGACTTCACCTGGTGCTTCCAAACCCCACAGAACCTCACCTGGCTCCAAGCCTCACAGAACATCAGCTTCCTCCAAACCATGCAGAACCTCACCTAGTTCCAAGCCCCACAGAACCTCACTTGGTTCCATACCTGCAGGACCTCACCTGTCTCCAAACCCCACAGAACCTCACCTGGCCCCAAACCACACAGAACCTCACCTGGCTCTAAACCATGCAGAACCTCACCTGGTTCAAACCATGCAGAACCTCACCCAGCCCCAAACCCCGCAGAACCTCACCTGGCTTCTCCAGCAGGTGCAAGTCCTGTTTCTTGCTGACATCAGCGAAGGAGCGCACGATGGGCAGGAGGTTGTTCCTCTTCCTCTCGTTCTGGTGGTGGTGCTTCTTCAGCAGCACCTCCCGGACCTTGGCCCG
Source organism: Melospiza melodia melodia (assembly GCF_035770615.1). NCBI lineage: Eukaryota > Metazoa > Chordata > Aves > Passeriformes > Passerellidae > Melospiza > Melospiza melodia. The sequence continues at coordinate 3,191,999 of NW_026948797.1, read as the reverse complement.
CGTGCGCTCGTCGAACTCCGGCGACGGCTCCTGCTGGGCCAGGATCAGGTCTGGGGGGACAGGGACACCAGGTCAGAGCATGGACCTGCCCGGCCTGAGCCACTCTGCCCCTAAAGCCCTGAACCCTGGTGTGTGGAGGGAAAATGGAATCAGAGTAATGCGAGGAAATGGCTTGGAGTGAGTAATTATTGAACAAGGGTCAGCTCCTAGGGAGAGCCAAACAGCCAGGTTCTGAAATACTCAAAATGTGCAGGATGTCCTCCTTTTTTGCTGCAGAACATTCTCCCTTTTACTGCAGAATATTCTCCTTTTTGCTGCAGAATACTCTCATTTACTGCAGAATATTCTCTTTTTTTGCTCCAGAATATTCTCCTTTTACTGCAGAATAGTCTCCTTTTTGCTGCAGAACACTTCTCCTTTTTACTGAGAAAAGTAGAGGAAAAAGTAAAGTAAAGTAAAGTAAAGTACTGCAGTAAAAGGGAGAATATTCTCCTTTTCCTGCAGAATAATCTCTTTTTTTACTACAGAATATTCTCCCTTTTACTGCAAAATATTCTCTTTTTTTGCTGCAGAACTTTGATCCAGACTCTCTCTAACCCTAAAATCACTTTCCAAAGGATCCCACACTGCCAGCAAGAGGTGCACACCTGGAGCCCACTCCCATTCTAGGAACTCGTCCCAGATTGCAAGTCAAGATGTGTTCTATCACCATCTGTATGGCAGTTGTCTTTTGTCAGTGGGCAGTTTTTCCTCATCTCTTCCACATCCACTCCTCTCTCAGGAGGGGACACCTGCTGATAACAGCTATTGAATGTCACTGCCTGGCTGATAAGAACTACAGCATCCCATTGGGAGATGTGAGCCCAGAGGGAGGAGCCAAACATTCCCACCCAGATATAATCTGGAGGTTCTGGAACACCAGCACAGCTTCTCCACTGGATTCCCCAGAGGAAGACTCCATCCTTTCCTACAGGATCCCTGCTCCAGCAGAACCACCCCTGACACTGCAGGAGGGCTGAGCCACAATTCCAGTGGGACTGCTGCCAATAGCCTGACCCACAGGGTGTCAGGTTGAGTTCTGACTCTGTCAGTGTTGTTTTGGTTTACTGCATTATTTTATCCTTTTATCTTCTTTGCCAATAAAAACTGTTATTTCCTGCTCCCTTATTTGTTGCCTGATAGCCCCTTAATTTCAAATTCATAGCAATTCAGAGGGGAGGCGAGGGTTTACATTCTCCATTTCAGGGAGGCTCCTGCCTTCCTTAGCAGGCACCTGGCTTTCCAAACCGAGACAAACTGTTATTTCCTGCTCCCTTATTTGTTGCCTGAGAGCCCCTTAATTTCAAATTTTATAGCAATTCAGAGGGAGGGGGTTTATATTTTCCATTTCAGAGAGGCTCCTGCCTTCCTCAGCAGACTCCTGTCTTTCCAAACCAAGACAGAGCCCCACCAGGCCAGCTGGGAGCCCCAAGCCCCGGTCAGGATTTCCCCCCGGTACCGGCGATGTCCTCGACGCTGGTGGCGCGCACGTCCAGCAGCACGGTGCCGTTGATGATGCAGCTGCGCAGCTCGAAGAGGCTGTGCAGGGACAGCGTGGCCACGTAGGGTTTGCTCCAGCGCTCGCCCCCATCCTCCACGTCCTCCTCGAACTTCAGCCACCTGTGGATTTGACCAGAGAGAAAAGGGCTCCAGCCCTGCAGCCCCTCGGATAAAAGCGTGGAGTGGCTGGAGGAAGTTCCTGCAGCTGGGAAAGTTCCATGTCCTAGAGAACTCCTCTGCCACCACAGCTGGCAGCAGGGATCACAGAATCCTGGAATATCCTCAGCTGGAAAGGGCCCACGAGGATCACAGAGTGCAACCCCTGTGCAGGACACCCCAACAATCCCACTTAGAGCTGTCCCTGGCCTCTGGAAACATGGAATCAATTCCAGAGGTGGAAGGGACCCATGAGGATCACAGGATCATGGAAACTCTGGAATTGGAAGGGACCTATGAGGACCATCAAGTCCAACTTCTGGCTCAGGATAACCCCGAAACTCCCACTAATCCCCAAACCAAGCATTCTCTGACCTCTAGAACCATGGAATCTCCTAAGTGGGAAGAGACACATGAAGATCATCAAGTCCTATCCCTGGCCCTGCCCAGACACCCCAAAATCCCACCCAGAGATTTGAGTCTGTGTCCCAGAGAGCTTTGTCCAAACACTCCTGGATCTCTGTCAGCCTTGAGGCTGTGACCATTCCCTAGGGAGCTGTTCCAGCAGGGGAAGAACCTTTTCCCAATGTCCAACCTAAACCCCTCCTGGCACAGCTTCCTGTCATTCCCAAATCTCAGGGATTTATTTACCTGGCCGTCTCCTTCCACTCGGCATCCTCCCCCTCCTTCACGCAGATCTCATCCAGCTCCGTGAACAAGTCATGAGGAACGTGCTGCTCATCCTCCTCGGTGCCCAGAATGAACTGGACCCGCTGGGATGGGGTGTCTGGGGACAGGAGGAGATTCCCCATCCCATTTCTGAGCCTGGATCCATCCCAGCACACTCACATTCCAGTGGCATCACTGGGATCAGTCCAGCCATAAACGCTGGCCTGGCCTCTCTCCCACGGCTCCCTCTGGGCTCTCACAGGGGAAGGTGGAGCCTCCATCCCATAAGGATGGACTGCTTTCCTTCCCCACACCTCCAGTTTTACACCAGAATCCCTAAATCCATTATAGATATTTCATTTTATTTTATTTTATTGCAAAATCAGAAAAAATTTGGAAAAAGGAGAGCCTTGCTAAAAAAACAAAGCCACTTTTCCTTGGTAAAACAGCCCCACAAAGTGTCCCCAGGGACCTGGCTTGGCAGTGGCGTGGTGGGCACCCCAGCATGACTTACAGTGGTATCCCTGCTCGGCGGGCACCGCGTCCTTCTCGCGCTCCCGTTTCCGGTGCTTCTGGCTGTGGGCGCGGTGGTGCCGGTGGCTCTGGCGCACCAGCGGCATCCGCACGCCCACGTACAGGGTCCGGTGGCCTGGGAAAACAGGATGGTGGCAATGTTGGTGGCTCAGCCAGCACAGCCACCGCAGGAGGAGGTCACAGAGTCAGGGCAGCTCCTCAGGGACCCGCAAGGTTCAGCCAGGACCCACACAGGACACCCCAATGCCGAAGATTGCCATGCAAGATGTTTTCCATTGCCATCTGTATGGCAGATGACCTTTGTCAAGTGGACAGTTTGCTTTATCTCTCTCTGTGAGTGACCACATTCACACCTCTCCTGGGAGGGGACATCTGCTGATAACAGACTATTGAATGTCACTGCATGAATGATAAGAACTATAACATCCCATTGGGAGATGCTCCGCCCAGAGGGAGGAGCCAAGCATTGCTACCCAGATATAATCCAGAGGTTTTTGAGACACCAGCGCAGTTTTCTCCACTGAATTCCCCAGAGGAACAGCAGCTGTCTCTTCTTCCACTGGATCTTCAGAGGGAGAATACATCCTTCTCTACAGATCCCCCTTGCTCCAACAGAACCACACCTGACACTGCAGGAGGGCTGCAGCCACAATTCCAATTGGACTGCCACCAACACCCTGACCCACAGGGTGTCAGGTTGGGTTCTACTGTACTGCATTGTTTATTTTATCATTTTAATTTTTTTCTTTTCCCTGTTAAAGAACTGTTATTTCCTGCTTCCATATTTTTGAGAGCTCCTTAATTTAAAATTTATAGCAATTCGAAGGGGTGGGGAGGGTTTACATTCTCCATTTCAGGGGGGGCTCCTGCCTTCCTGAGCAGACTCCTGTCTTTCCAAACCAAGACACCCAAAAGTCCCACAGCAACTTCCCTCAATGTAAATTTCAGTGGATCCCTGACTTTGACAGACTTGTCCTTTTTTCCAAGCCCATTTTACTCAAGCTTCACACCAAGGGATAGTTTGGGGTCACCTAAATGTGCCCTGAAAGCACCAAAACCCTTCTCAAATTCCAGCCTGGACTGGACGACACCACCACCACCACGCCTCAGATTTGCTCATTAAGCAGGAGATAACACAATAATTAGAGTTTTGAAATCTTTTTATGGCAGAAGGCGAGAAGGAAATATCAAAGGAGCTCCATGACAATGAACTCTAGGGGGGAAACAGGGAATCTGCACCACATCAAATTATTCTCCTGCCCTCTCCAAGCCAGGAGCAGCTGCTGTGGGAAAAGCAGATGGGAATTATCCAACCCCATGGACACATTTCACACTGGGCCTCCATCAGGGCTTTAAAAGCCGTTGCAATAAAAAATAAATCAATAATTTGTTGTTTAACCAAGAACCTCAACAGATTTTGCTGCTCTTGATGCGACACCAGGCAAGGGACATTTTTCCCAGGGCTTGGTGGCTCCTCCAGCAGGATCTCAGCAGGATCCCAGCAGGATCTCAGCAGGATTTCAGTGGGATCCCAGTGGGACCTCAGCAGGATTCCAGTAAGTTCTCATCAGGATCTCAGCAGGATCCCAACAGGATCTCAGCAGAATCCCAGGAGGATCTCAACAAGTTCTCAGCAGGATCTCAGCCAGTTCTCAGCAGGATCTCAGCAGGATCCCAGCAGGATCCCAGCAGGATCTCAGCAGAATCCCAGCAGAATTCCAGCAGGATGTCAGTAAGTTCTCAGCAGGATCTCAGCAGAATCCCAGCAAGCTCTCAGCAAGATCTCACCTTCCAGCTCCTCCTTCTCATAGTGGATGTTGACCACATTGCTTGTCCTGCCCTGGTCAATCACGGCCTCTTCATCGTGTCTCTAAAGAGGACAAGAAGGGAAAATTTGGTGATGGGTCTGTGGAGCTTCCTGTCCATCCACAATTCCATGAGGATCACGGCTTCTCCTCCAGGCACAGCCCAACACACAAGAATTTGTGGAAGGTTCTTTTCCCAATCCCAAATAAACCCATCCGTGTTGTACACGATGGGAGTCTGGAATGGTTACTGTGGGGGGAGAGGGACCTCAGACCCAAATTTGGGCATTTCAGACCTAAAAGTACTCAACTCTTTTCTTTGTTTTTGTAGTTGATTTCTTAAAAAAGGAAAAAATATACAGGGATTTCCAAGCTGGGGGGAAAGAGCCACTTTTGGTCTCATTGTGGCTCCTGCTGAACTCCCTGGGTGGCTCTTGGCCACAGGACGTGGTCACCAATGACCTCCAAATCTTTCAAGGTTCTGCAGAGGCTCAGGCTCCCCTTGGTGCGAGTTCCCCATAGAAAACAGCATTTCCCATCTTTTAATTGAGATTTCTGAGCAACCTGGGCTCATGGGAAATACCCCTGTCCATGGCAGAGGGGTGGAGCAGGATGGTCGGATGGTTTTCCAACCCAAAACATTCCATGATTCTTTCATGCTGCAAATACTAAAGGAAGGAATCACCACTGCTCACCTGCCCCTTCCTTGTGCCCCCAGATAACCCAAGAAAACCAAAATGCCATCATCTGTGCAAACAAACACCCTACAATGCCCAACAACCCATATTTTCTGTCAATTTCCCAATTATTCCTCATTTAGAGGCTCCAAAGGAAGGTTTGGGACGATTGGGTGTATGAGGTCCAACCTCGTCTTGATGCCGTTGTGGCAACCGAAAATGATTCAAACAACAAAAAAAACACATCCAGATTTCAATTCCTGAAACTGAAGGTGGAAAAGGAGCAAAATCCTGGGGGAAGTGGGGGAAAAGAGCCACTTTTGGTCTCATTGTGGCTCCTGCAGGACTCCCTGGGTGGCTCTTGGCCACAAGTCGTGGTCACCAATGACCTCCAAATCTTTCAAGGTCCTGCAGAGGCTCAGGCTCCCCTTAGAAGGATCTCCCCATGAAAAACAGCATTTCCCATTTTTTAACTGAGATTTCTGAGCAACCTGGGCTCATGGCAGGTATCCCTGTCCATGACAGAGGGGTGGAGTAGGATGGTCCGATGGTTTTCCAACCCAAACCATTCCATGATTCTTTTATGCTTCAAATACTGAAGGAAAGAATCACCACTGCTCACCTGCCCCTTCCTTGTGCCCCCAGACAACCCAAGAAAACCAAAATCCCATAAAAATCTATGCAAACAAACACCCTGCAATGCCCAACAACCCATATTTTCCATTAGCACCCCAATAATTCCTCATCTAAAGGCTCAAAGGGAAGGTTTGGGATGATTGGGTGCATGAGGTCCAACCTCACCTTGATGCCATCACAGAGACCAAAAATGATTCAAACAACAAAAATCACACCAAGATTTCAATTCCTGAAACTGAAGGTGGAAAAGGAGCAAAATCCTGAGGCAACTGGGGGAACTGGAGGAGCTGCTGGATGAAATTCCAGGAACAAGAGCTCCCCCATGCTTGGGGAACCAGCTCAGATCAACCACAGCTGGAATCTGTAAGGAAAGTTTCCAACCCCACCAGGCAGACACTGCCCTTGTATTGACAATGATGCCATGAGGTGATTGGAAAATGGAGAATAAATAATGGACTATGATTTCAGGTGGATATCAGGGAATCTGTTCCCCCCAAATTCCTGCTTTAACCAAAGGATGGAAACCTTCAGGTCCCTCCAGGCATGGGTGAGTTTGATAAGGAAGAGGAGCAAATATTCCTGCTGGGAATGATTGCTGGTGCCTGAGCACCAGTTCCAGTGTCGCTTCCTCTGCCTGCTCTGGACCTGGCCTCCCCACGTTGCCCAGCAGCCGGATTTTCCTGCGCCAGTGGCTCTTCCGTCCTCGCTCCAGTGACATCCATCACCACCCTCCTGCCCTTCCCAGCTCCCTCCAGAGACACCAAAAGGGACTAAACCCACTAAACCCAACCCTGGAAAAGGCACAGGGTGAAAGGGTTTGATAGATCGCAATTTTAAATGGGAATTTTAATAAAGTGGCAAATTTGAGCACATCTGTGGCAGTGAACAGGATTTCCGTCCTCGCTCCAGTGACATCCATCACCATCCTCCTGCCCTTCCCAGCACCCTCCAGAGACACCAAAAGGGACTAAACCCCAGCCCTGGAAAAGGCACAGGGTGAAAGAGCTCGATAAATCACAGTTTTAAATGGGAATTTTAATAAAATGGCAAATTTGAGCACAGCTGTGGCAGTGGGAGTAAACAGGGATTTGAGAGGGGCAGATTCAATCCTCCCTCAATTCAAGGCTCTTTCTCCCCAAAAGGACATTTTGTCAAACCTCCCCTCCTGCACTCCAGGGAAGCTCCAGCAGGATTTGGGGGAGTTTTCCCTCCCTCAGGGGACGAACAGCCCCAGCAGAGCCCCTGGGACTCTCCCAGAAAGGGTCACATTGTCACTGCTGTGACCTCATGGTTGCCTTCCCATCCAGGCCATTCCTTCATCCTCGTGTCCATGCCCAGTTTTGGGGGACTCCGGTTGGATCAGGGGTCAGAATCCCTCAGGACAAGGTGGCACCGTGTGCCCCTCAACTCCAGAGACAAAAATGGATAGGATCAGAATCCAGAGTTCCAAACCCAGGATTATTTACACTCCCCAAAATTCTCCACACTCAGAAAACACTGAGGAGGAGAAGAACCCAGCTCTGGTTTATGGAAAATTCTCCAGAATGAGGTGAAAACACCACATCCTGCCAGGGGAAGAACAATCAGCATTGAGGTGTATTTTAAACCCAAATTCCCAAAGAGCAAGTGAGGTCCAAACTGTCAGGAAAAGAAACATCATGGGCAGGGCTGGGTTCCATCCCAGTTTCCTGCAGAAAATCTGGGAATTCCTGGAAGGTCTCGCTTTGGCACAAGCTTTCTATAAGCTACAAGGACATAAAATTTGGTGGGTGATTGGTTGATGATTTACCATCATGGGTTGTATATTTGTTTGGGTTTTTTGGGCGAGGGGGTTAGTTCTGGGGTTAATTCTATGTCTTTGGGGGTGGTTGTGGAGTGATGATGGTGGTTGTTTTTTTAATAATAGGAAATGTAGAGGAAGGTTAATTGAAAGTATTGATGGTAAGTGATTTGGATAATGTAGGGATATAGGGTTTAATTATTTGATGAAAGAAAAAAAATGTCAAGATAAAAAAGTGAGGCACAAACTGTCAGGAAAAGAAACATCATGGGCAGGGCTGGGTTCCATCCAAATTTCTTGCAGAAAATCTGGGAATTCCTGGAAGGTCTCACTTTGGCACAAGCTTTCTATAAACTACAAGGACGTAAAATTTGGTGGGTGATTGGTTGATGATTTATCATCATGGTTTGTATTTTTGTTTGGGTTTTTTGGGGGAGGGGGTTAGTTCTGGTGTTAATTCTATGTCTTTAGTGGTGGTTGTGGAGTGATGATGGTGGTTGTTTTTTCTAATAATAGGAAATGTAGAGGAAGGTTAATTGAAAGTATTGATGATAAGTGATTTGGATAATGTAGGGATATATGGTTTAATTATTTGATGAAAGAAAAAAAATGTCAAGATAAAAGTGAGGCACAAACTGTCAGGAAAAGAAACATCATGGGCAGGGCTGGGCTCCATCCAAACTTCCTGCAGAAAATCAGGGAATTCCTGGAAGATCTCACTTGGGCACCAGCCCCATCCCTTGGGGGATCCTCATCATCCAGAGCCCGTCCTGCCACGGGACAGGGGCTCCGGATGTGAAAAATGCATGTATTTTATGATTGGCTTTTTGCAAATATTAAAATTAATACTATATGTGTTGTGTTCGAAAATAATGCTGTATTAATTTTCTTAAGTACTGTGTTAATTATAGTTTTAGGTTATAAAAATTGTTAAAACATAAACGATGCTATGTAAGATGCTTTGTTTAACAGAAAGGGCTCGCAGCGAGATAGGAGCCACAGGACACCTAAATCTTTCAGGGAAAAGGAATTTATTGCCTTCTTATCAGAAGAAAGGAACTTTTTCCCGCCTTGGAGGCGCTGTTAGGAATGAGCAAACATAATCCTGTGTTTGAATGGAATTTATGCATCATGTATGAAGTGTATGAATATGCAACGGGCTATTGTTCTTAAGGGTTAATCCTCTGTTAATGGGGGTCCTTTTTCAGGCTCGTGATGCCCAGAAAAAGGTACCCGGACGTCCGTAACTCTTTGTTTTTTATTGTCTCTTATTTCCCTAATTCAATTTGTCCAAATTGTTATTACTCTAATTGTGTCACTATTCTTTTTAATTATTTTATTACTATTCAACTTTTAAAAATTTTAAAAACAAGTGATTGGCGTTGTTCACACCGGACAAGCCCCATTCCTCCTCTCCTCCCTCTCCAGCTCTGCTGCCTACCCGAGAAGAGCGAATCTGGCATCTCCATCCTCCAGACTCGTTTGCTTCATGAGCTCCCTGCAGAGCTCACCTGCCCGGAAAGGTGACCCGGGTGTCGAATGACCCGGCCGGGAAGGTGACACCGAGGGCTGGGCAGGGAAAATCCCGCCGGGACCAAGCCCGGAGCCCCACTGAGGGTGATTAACCAGGACTGAGGCTCCAGGAGCTTTAGGAGGGGCAGGTGGCGCCGGTGGGATGCTCTGACATCCCATGGCCCTTCCCTGGACACATCCCCGAAATCACAGCAAGGGAAATATACTGGTCAGATACTGGAATCATCTACCCAGTGAGGTGGTGGAGTCATCATCCCTCAAGGAGTTCATAAAAAGACTGGATGTGGCACTTGCTGCCATGATCTAGTTGAATAGTTAGAACATGGGTTGGACTTGATGACCTTATAGGTCTCTTCCAGCCTTGAATTTCTGTGATTCTGTGATTCTGTGAAATGCTGCCCCTCAAACTGCCCCGGTCCCAGTCAGGCCACTCAGCGTTGTTCTGGTTTATTAAGTTCTTTTAAGCCTTCTGATGTTTATATTTTTGTAATGAACTTTCTTATGGACTTTATGTAAATATTGAATTTGCATTCTTTTATGGAGGAGGAGAAATTTGATGGGCTCTTGGTTTTGTCCAGTGTCATTGGAGAGGTGGCACTGCCACCCTCAATGGGTGGCACCCTCACCCCCCCAAACAGAGGCTCAGCCCTGGCCCCCCTGGCCCCAGCCCAAGACACACCAGGAGCGGCCACCAGCAGCGCTGGCAGGATTGATGTCACTCACCCGGCCCGAGGTGTAATTAATAATTAATAATTCATTAATAACTGACCCACTGTTCTGATGGGATGAGGGTAACAGGGGGGACCTGGGGGCTGCTGAGGTGGCAGAGAGACCCCCCCAGACCCAAATCCATGCCCCTGGGACAAAGCCCTGGGGTCCCCTGGGCCGTGTCACCCCCAGGGACCCCCTGGCTAGGGCTGGGGGAGAGGAGGGGTCTCTGTACCCCCAAAATGGGCTGGGGAGGGACCTTCTGGTCACAGCCAGGACATCCCCAGGACACGATGGTCACAGCCAGGACATCCTGGGGACCTTCTGGTCACAGCCAGGACATCCCTGGGACCCTCTGGTCACAGCCAGGACATCCCCAGGACACCATGGTCACAGCCAGGACATCCCTGGGGACCCTCTGGTCACAGCCAGGACATCACCAGGACACGATGGTCACAGCCAGGACATCCCTGGGACCCTCTGGTCACAGCCAGGACATCACCAGGACACCATGGTCACAGGGCAGGGGGGACATAAACTCCATTCACGCTGTCATTTCCAGGCAGAATCGTTAATTCCCAACCTCTCATTAATTAATTCCCACCCAGAGCAGCTCCCAACAGTCCTGGGGTGTGGGGCGGGGGGGACAGGGACAAGGAGACGCTGAAAGGGGGAGGGACAGCCCAAGGGGGGACAGCCCAGGGGTCCCCTGCCCCCTCCTGCCCGGGCACAACCCCTGAGACCCCCAGAATGTGGGGCTGTGACAGGGGACAGTGACAGGGGGGATAGTGTGGGGTGGCAGTGATGGGATGGCAGTGACAGAGGGGACAGTGACAGGGGGAACAGTGATGGGGGGACAGTGCAGGGTGGCAGTGACAGAGGGGACAGTGACAGGGGGAACAGTGATGGGGGGACAGTGCAGGGTGGCAGTGACAGAGGGGACAGTGACAGGGGGAACAGTGATGGGGGGACAGTGCAGGGTGGCAGTGACCAGGGGACAGTAATGGAGGGACACTGATGGAGGGACACGGGGCCAGTGAGAGGGGACAGTGATGGGGTGGCAATGACGGTGGAACAGTGATGGGGGGGACAGTGACCGGGGCAGACAGTGGTGAGGGGGACAGTGCAGGGTGGCAGTGACGGGGGGACAATGACAAGGGGGACAGTGACCGGGGGACAATGATAGGGGGACAGTGATGGGGGGGACAGTGACGGGGGGACAGTGACAAGGGGGACAGTGACCGGGGGACAGTGATGGGGGATGGGGGGGACAGTGACGGGGGGACAGTGACGGGAGTACAATGACAGGGGGACAATGAGGGGGGGACAGGGGGACAGCGACAGGGGACAGTGCAGGGTGGCAGTGGGTACCATAACGGGGGGACAATAACGGGGGGACAGTGCCGGGGTGACGCGGGGCTCTGCGGGGACAGTGGCCTTTGTCTCCTCTCCCAAAGCCGCCCGGGGGAGGGGAGGCACAGGCAGATGCAGATGCACAGGAGGAGCCGGGGGGGCTCGCTGAGGCCCCCCCAGCAGCCCCACTCGGGTGCCCTTCCCCCCCTTCCCCTGGAGCGCCCCTCGCCCCCCCCCCCCCTTTGCACAGCCGGACCCCCCCATCCCCGACACCCAATTCACGGACACCCGATGCCCTTCAGCCCTCCGCGCTCCCCTCGCCCCCCCTGCGGAACCCTCCCCTCTCCCGCCCCGGTCGGAAATGCCGCAGTGAAGCGGGCGCGGAGCATCCTCCGGCCGGCCCGGGGGCACCGCGCGCCCCCCGCCCGCGGCCCCACCTGGTAGCTGAGGATGCCATCGGGCTCGGTGCTGCCGGCGGGCATGGTGGGCCCGGGCACCCCCCCGGGGCGGGGGCCAGGGGGGGCCGGTGCCGCTCACAGCGGCTCCAGCATCGCCGGGGCCGGGGCCAAACCCCGCCCAGGCCGGCGGCAGCGGCAGCGGCAGGAGGAGGAGGAGGAGGAGGAGGGGGAGGAGGCAGGGCCGGGAGGGGCGATTTCCCTGCGCCCCCCGCCCCGATTCCCTCCCCGGCCCCGCTCCGACCCCTCTGAACGGTGCCCAGGACCCTCCCGGTGCCCCCCGGCATCGCCTCCATCCCCCCTGCAGCACCTGCCCTCGGCTGACCCCCAGCCCCCCAGTTCACCCCAATTCCCCTCAGCACTCAGCGCCCCCACCCAACCCCGGCATTGCCCCCTCCCCCGCGCCTGCAGCAGCACCCCCGGATCCCCCCGATCGCCCCCGGGATCCTCACCCCGATTCCCCTCGCATCCCGGTCCCCCCAGCATCACCCCCGGCCCCTCCGGCAGTTCAGGGCCCCCTCCCAGAGCCATCGCCCACCCTCGGTGCCCCCCAGCACCATCCTGACCCACCCCCAGCACCATCCTGGTACCTGCCCAGGACCATCCTGACCCCCCCCTCAGCACCACCCCGACTCTGCTTCTCACCATCCCTCGATCCCCTCGAGCCTCCCCCCTCAGATCCTCTCCAGCTTCACCCCCGAATCCCCTCCAGCATCACCTTCAACAGCATCCTGATCCCCCCAGGGTCATCCTGACCCCTCCAGCGCCATCCTGCCACCCCCCAAAACCATCCTGTCCCCCCCCCGACACCATCGTGGTACCCTCCAACACCATCCTGACCCCCCCCAGCATCACCCCAACTCTGCTTCAGCACCATCCCTTGATCCCCTCTCCCCAAATCCCCTCAGAACCCCCAGCCCCCTCCAGCTTCACCCCCAACTCCCCTCCACCATCCCTCCCCAGCACCACCTTCAACAGCATCCTGACCCCCCCAAGGTCATCCTGACCCACCCAGCACCATCCTGACTCCTGACCCCCCCCTCAGCATCACCCCGACTCTGCTTCTCACCATCTCTTGATCCCTCGAACCTCCCCCCTCAGATCTTCTCCAATGTCACCCCCAAATCCCCTCAGAACCCCCAGCCCTCTCCAGCTTCACCCCCAGCTCCCCTCCACCATCCCTCCCCAGCACCACCTTCAACACCATCCTGATCCCCTCAGGGTCATCCTGACCTTCCCCCCCAGCATCATTCTGACCCCCCAAACACCATCCTGACCCCCCTAGAACCATCCTGGTACCCCCAGCACCATCCTGACCCCCTTAAAACCATCCTGACTTTCCCAGCACCATCCCGGTACCCCCAGAACCATCCTGACCCCACCCCCAGCACTGTCCCCACCTTCCCCAAAATCATCCTGGTACCCCCCAAACACCATCCTGACCCCCCAGCACCATCCTGACCCCCCCCAGACCCATCCTGTTCCTCCCAACACCATCCTGACACTCCCAGCTCATCCCCTCAGGAATCTCCCAAACCCCAACAGCCTCCTCCTCAGTCCCCCTCATCCCCTCCTGGCCCCCTTCACCACCTTCCAGCCCCCTTTTCCCCCAGCTGAGGCCAAACCCCGCCCTTTGCTCCCCAAAAGTCCCCTTGTCCCCTTTTTGCTCCCCAAAAATCCCCTTGGCCCTTTTTTTACCCCTTGTTCCTTTTTTGCTCCCCAAAAATCCCCTTGGCCCTTTTTTTTTTCCCCCCAAAAATCCCCTTGTCCCTTTTTGCTCCCCAAAAATCCCCTTGGCCCTTTTTGCCCCCCAAAATCCCCTTGGCCCTTTTTTGTTCCCCAAAATCCCCTTGTCTCTTTTTTGCTCCCTAAAAATCCCCCTGTCCCTTTTTTCCTCCCCAAAAGTCTCCTTGACCCTTTTTTCTCCCCCAAAATCCCCTTGGCCCTCTTTTTTGCTCCCCAAAAATCCCCTTGTCCCAGCAGGAAAGGTTCAGAAATTGGGGAGGGTTGAGCTGTCACCTCCAACTCTTCCCCAAACACCACCTGGAAGTCTCTGACTTCCTTGGAAATTCATTTTCTTTATCCCATTTCCAGCCCCTGCCTCCTGAGTTCGTGTCCAAACACAGCAGGATCACGGAACATTTCCCTTCCCCTAACGAGGGATGAACTCGAGGGGCAGTTATTAATTAACAGAGGCGTTAATGACTCCCCGTCCTCGCTGGTGGCACAGATGGGCTCCTGCTGCAGATGATTCCTCCCTCCCATCCCTCATTTCCAGCAGCTCCCAGAAGAGATTTGGGGCAGCCACAGCCGCCCGAGAGTTTTTCCTTAGAGAAATTCTATTCCTGGGCAGGAAATTTCCCTTTTTCCTCACTCTCCCATCAGAGGGATGAAACCCCACCCTCATTTCTGTTTTCTCCTCTGAAAATGCGGCCCCAAAGGAGTTGAATGTGGGAATTTGGAGCTGTTTGGGCACAGATTTGTACCCAGGGCCCGGTGTCAGCACCTGGGCAGCCCCTTCCCCCTCCCACAGCCCAAACCCTGAATTAGAAACCCCCAAAAATGAACATTTTCCACCCAAAATCCCATTTCCAGCTGCGTTTTTCCTGCTGTGTTTTCCCCAAGGGGCACCAGCACCATCTCCATCCCTGAGAACAAGAGTGGGGCTCCCTTCCCTGTGCTCTCCTGGCACAATTTCACCCATTCCTGATTTTCCAGCCCTGACCCAGCTCCAAAACAGCTCCCACCCACCTGGAGGCCAGGCTGGAGCCACAGCCCACCCACGGCCCCGCAGCACCCTGCAATTAAAGTTGTTTTGGAGCCACAGCACCTTCCTGCCCTGCAGATCCAAAAGGGAAGCTCCAGATCCCTGGGGAACATCTGGAGGGGGGGATTAATTACCCCCACACTAAAAACGTTCGTTCTGTGGAAATGGGAAACGTCCAAAGTCTGTCCTATGGAAATGTCCAGAGTCTGTCCTGTGGAGATGTCCAGAGTCTGTCCCGTGGAGATGTCCAGAGTCTGTCCCGTGGAAATGTCCAGAGTCTGTCCTATGGAAATGTCCAGAGTCTGTCCCATGGAAATGTCCAGAGTCTGTCCCCCATGCAAATGGGACATGTCCAGATTCTGTCCCGTGGCTCAGGGTGCAGATCCACGGATTTCCCCCTGGGAGGACGAGTCCTACTCGAGGTGGAGCAGAAGGTGGCTCAGATATTCCGTGTGTCCCGCTGCCTCCGAGGGCAGAATCTCCTGGCACAGCTCACAGCCCGGGGCAGCCTCAGCGCTGGGGCTCAGCATCCCCTCCTCCAGCACCCAGCCCGGAGTCCAGCAGGTCTGTGAGGAAATGGGAGATTTGGGGACAGAGAAACCCCCAGGAGCGCCCTGGGCCAGCCCCCAGAGCCTGATCCCACCCAAAAAGGGCTGGGCTGGAGCTTGGGGAGCTCGAGCTCGTCCCATTTCATAAATCCCACTGGACAATCCCGGGGGTCCGTGTGGCTCCTGAACCTCCCCCAGCGCTTCCCATGGGCCAAAACAGCAGGAAAATGGGCTTTGAGCAGCAAACTAGAGGACATCTGTCACCTGTCCCTGTGCCATTGTCATCTGACACTGATGGGGGCCCAGCAGACACAGCCTCACTTCCCCCTTCTCCTTCAAAAACCCCCTCCCAAATCCAGCCCAAAATCAGAGTTATCCCTGGAAATACCCAGCCCCTGCAGCCATTAAGGGATATTTTAGGGCTTCATTTGGGAAAAGGAATGAAAGGAAATGGATTTGGCATCCAGGGACCCTGGGCGGGAAGGCCAGGACTGGGGTGGAGGTTCACCAGGAGGGGCCAGAGCTCAGGGAGGTCTGGAGAAATCCTTTCAGAATGACAGGAATTGTTTGGAATTACTTAGAAATGTGTTTTGAGGTGTGGAGATTAGAGAGAATGAAGGAAATACTTTAGAGCTGTTTAATTGGAAGATTCAAAGGAGGCTGAGAGAACTTTCCCCCAACTGACTCCTCCA
Organism: Melospiza melodia melodia; assembly: GCF_035770615.1. NCBI lineage: Eukaryota > Metazoa > Chordata > Aves > Passeriformes > Passerellidae > Melospiza > Melospiza melodia. The sequence goes on along the minus strand of NW_026948797.1, from coordinate 3,176,147 downwards.
AGGGATCCCCAAAGCCTCCCTGAGGGTCACAGGTGGGATGTCCTGGCTGGACAGCCGGACCTCAGGGGCTTTTCTGTGCCCAAATCCCCTGGGAACCAGAAAATGGGGTGCCCAGAGAGTTTTTCAGGAACTAACCCCACTTGGCCACACTTCCCATGTGCCCAGGGCTGATGGAGAGGAGGATGAAGGGTCCCTGGTGCTCAAACTCCCCCCAGCCTCCCCCGTTACCTTCACAGGCCCTCGGATCTCCACCAGAGCCACATCCCTGGCAGCCTCTTCCCTCTCAAGCGCTTCTGGGGCTTCGTAGAGATCCAGGAGATTCGGGAAGGAGCCCCCAGGCCCTGGGTTTGGTGTCTCCAGCTCCTGAGGGCTGCAGGGAGCTCTCCCTCCTTCCCAGGGCACCGGGAGGATCCAGGTTCTCCTCTGGGCGGGCGCTTCCCCCTCGTCCCCCTCGGTGCTGCCAGGACCTGCAGCTCCTGCGCCGTGCCCAGGGCTCAGGGGGAGCCTCTTGGTGGCCCAGGGCTGTCCCATGGGACAGGCAGAGCCCTCCAGGTGGGGTGTGGAGGAGGTCGGAGCTCCTGGGTGGTTTTGGTGGCTCTCAGGTGATCTCTGGCCGTCCCCTGTCCCCACATCCTCCGTGCACTGGACGGGCAGCGACACCGGGATGTCTTTGGGAGAGAGGGAGGCGGAGGGGTCATTGCTGGGGATTCAGAGGGGTTTTTTCTCTTTCTATTCCATTTTCCCATTGGGCTCAGGGAACCCCTGGGCTGGCAGAGATTATCTATCCTGTCTGGAGCCTGGGCCACCTGAGAAAGGACACTGAGGACAGCCAGGGAAGGCTGAGGGATGGGGGACCATCATCTTCCTCAGGAAACCAGAACATCCCCATGCTCCCAAACTCCAGGTTGATCCCAGAAATGCTTTGGTTTAAATCCTGGCAGGACATGGGTGGAGAGGAGGGAGCCCCAGGGTGAGGAGGCTGCAGTTTCCCAGCACAGCTTTGTCCAAACCAATCCCTCCCGACCACAAAATGCCCCTTTTAGGGTTGGGAAAATGGTGCCAGACCCCGTGGGGGTGCTGTGAGTGTTTGGGGGAGATAGGAGAGTACAGAGAGGGGAAATCTTGGAAAAGCAGAGGGTTCCTGGGTGTTTTCTGGGCTGTAGATCCTCCCCAACCCTGCCCCACCCTCTCCAGGTGATGGTTCCAGGACCGGGAGCGTCCCTGAGCAGCCGCACCCAAAGCCACGAGGGGCTCAGGGCACGTTCCTGCTCCGAGAGCCTTCACCCCACCAGAGGAACTTCTGAGGGCACCGAGACAAAGCTGGGAATGACCCTGCCAGGACCAAGGTGGGAATGACCCTGCTGGGATAAAGGTGGGGATAAGAGTAGGAATTACCTTGCCAGGACCAATGGCCCTGCCAGGACCAATAACCCTAACTGGATAAAGCTGGGAATGATCCTGCCAGGACCAATAATCCTGCCAGGATAAAAATGGGAATGACCCTACAGGATAAACGTGGGAATGACCCTGACCCTGCCAGGATGAATGTGGGAATGATCCAGCCGGGACCGAGGTGGGAATGACCCAGCCAGGATCAAGCTGGGAATGACCCAGCCAGGATAAATGTGAGAATGACCCGGCCAGGACCCATAACCCTGCCAGGATAAAGACTGGAATGACCCCAATGTGCAGTCTGGGCACCCCGCAGGTCCCACTCACCCAGGACCGGTCCCTTCCTGGCCCTCAGCCTCCGGAGGAGCCGCCCCTGCTCCGAGCACAGCTCCTGCAGCCTGGCCAGCTCCCCCCAGAGCTGCAGGAACACCTCCTGCATCTCCATCGCACCTGGGCAGCGGGAGGAGAGGCCACGAGCACCTGGAGCAGCAATAACGATCAGATTAATCACCATCCTCTGATCCCTGGGGTTATCCCAGGGCAGGAGCAGCTGCAGGGTCATCCCGAGCTGGTGGCATGGGGAGGATCAGGTGCTGCAGGTGTGTGGGATTGCACAGAGAATATTTCCCAGTTCTCTCATAATTTAGGGGAAAAAAGAAAAGGGAAGAAGTTCTTCCTAAGAGGAGCTGAGCTGGGTTATTCCACCTCTCCCCCACAGCTTCCACGAGGTCCAAACAACACAAAAATCCCATTTAGTAAAAAAATCTACCTGGGAAAAGTTGTGTTTCCAACTCAGTACCAAGGGATCGAATTTTTTGGGCATGAAAGCAAAAAACTCCCGAGAACAAACCCATCCAAGGAATGATGTCCACGGGTGGGGACACAATTCCCTTTTTTGAGCTGCTCAGCCCCTTCTCCTCCCAAAAATACCCCAGGAAGCACCACCCAGCATCAATCACCCAAATATTGGCATTATGGAGGAAAATTGTGTTTCCCACGTTTGTCCCCTCTTTAACAGCTGTATTATGGATTAAACTTCCCAGTTTTCCCATCTTCCACCAATTATTACCGGGCGAAAAGACAACAAATGAGCCCAAAGCTGGGCACAAATCTGCAAACCATCTGTAAAGGGGATCTGAAAGGTTTGCGCGATCCTAATTAGCATAATGAGCAAAAAAAAAAATCAGCCTGGCTTCCTGTCAGCTCCTCCAGGTTTGCTGCCGCTCAGCGCCGCGAGTTTCAGCTCGGCTCGGTTAAATTTAAGGTCTGGCTCAAACTGGGGGTTTGGCTGGAGGGTTGGATGGAGCCGCCTCCGGCGCTGTGGATTCCCCGGGAGGGATGAAGGGCAGAAATCCCCAAGGAAATGCGCTCGGAGCGAGGAAAAGCCCAGAGGCGATGGTAAGGTTTGCTCCCGGCGCAGGGAATTGCGGCGCTCGCCCCGCACCCAGGGGTGACTTCACCCCAATTTTGGCTCTTTGGGGTCCTCTGCTCCTGAAAAGCTTTAAAGTAAACATTTTTCACCCCCCTCCCTCCCGAGGCAGCCAGCTCCACGTCTAATTCAAGTTTTGTTTTGTCTATAAAGACGCCAATTAATTATTAATTGGAGTGTGACACCGAGCCGCCTCTCCTTAACAAGCCTGGGAAGATTTTGTTATTGGATTGTTATTTGGATTTCAGTTGGATTTTGTTATGGATTTCATTCCAGCCCTGCCAGGGTTCCTCAGGTCTCGACTCCCTCTCATTTCCCCAGACTGGTGCCACCTGGACGAAGCTGCAGGAGATTTTTTTATGTCCCAAAAAAGCCTCTCCTCTCCCAAACTGCGACTAAAAGCAGCAATTCGGGAGCACCAAATTCCCGTTTGTGGGGTTGGCTCCGAGGGTGGGGGGGAACGGGACCCCCAAAATCCCATCCCCACCACCCAGCCCACCCCCAAACCCTTCTCTTTCCCCCAGAATTGACTTACCGTGCGGGGACCGCGCTGGCCCTGCCCGGTGGCCGCGGTGGCGCCGAGCTGAGAGCGGCGGGCGCCGAAAGTCGAGCAGCGGCGAATTTGGGGGTGGGAATTTCCCCTTCGGGCTGTGAGCGCAGAGCGAAACCTCCGGAGCAGGAAACGAAAGGGGCGAGAGCGACGGGCTCGAAACGAGCTCGGAAAGGCCCCGGGGAGGGCGATGGAGGCCCCGGGGGGCTCGAGGGAAACGAGGGTTGGCTCCAATCCGTGCCTCAGTTTCCCCTCACACCTTATTCCAGCTCGTTAGCGCTTTAATTTGGGGCTGAGGGGCGTTTGTGCCTCGGAGACCTCATGCCTCTAAACCAGTTAATATTCCAGCTAATGTCCCAATAATCCCGATTAATCCTCGCTCTGCTCCAGCTCGAATCTCCCGAATCCTCCACGCAGCGCCGGAGCCAAGGGAAAATCCTGGGCTGGGCGCTGGAGCCCGCCCGGGCCCGTCCCCCCGGGGCTTTCCCCGTGCGTGCCCTGCTTCTCCCAGCACGCCCAGTGCCGGGCGCTTACTGGCGCCAGCACAGCTGCAGCCACGGCCTTGGCACCGCCACAAATCCCCAGTACCAGTCCCTTACTGGTTCCCAGTGTCCCCAGTACCAGTCCTTTACTCGTCCCCAGTACACGTGGGGTCCTACCCTGTGGCTCTCAGTGTCCTCAGTGCCAGTCCCTTACTGGTGCCAGCACACTGGAGCCTTGGCACCTCCATAAATCCCTGGGACCCCCAGTACCAATCCCTGCGGCCCCCAGTGTCCCCAGTGCCAGTCCCTTACTGGCCTCCAGTACACATGGATCCTACCCATGCAGCTCCCAGTGTCCCCAGTGCCAGTTGCTTACTGGTCCCCAGTGTCCCCAGTGCCAGTCCCTTACTGGTCCCCAGTGTCCCCAGTGCCAGTCCCTTACTGGTTCCCAGTGCCCCCAGTGCCAGTCCCTTACTGGCCCCAGTACACATCGGGTCCTGCCCTGCAGCTCCCAGTGCCCCCAGTGCCAGTTCCTTACTGGTCCCAGCATACCTGCAGCCATGACCTTGGCACCTCCATAAATCCCTGGGACCCCCAGTACCAATCCCTCACTGGTCCCCAGTACACGTGGGGTCCTACCCATGCAGCTCCCAGTGTCCCCAGTGCCAGTCCCTTACTGGTTCCCAGTGCCCCCAGTGCCAGTTCCTTACTGGTCCCAGCATACCTGCAGCCATGACCTTGGCACCTCCATAAATCCCTGGGACCCCCAGTACCAATCCCTCACTGGTCCCCAGTACACGTGGGGTCCTACCCATGCAGCTCCCAGTGTCCCCAGTGCCAGTCCCTTACTGGTTCCCAGTGTCCCCAGTGCCAGTCCCTTACTGCTCCCAGCACACCCGGAGCCAAGACCTTGGCACTTCCATAAATCCCTGGGACCCCCAGTACATCCAGTGCCAGTCCCTTACTGGTCCCAGCACACCTGGAGTCATGATCTTGGCACCTCCATTAATCCCTGCGGCCCCCTGCACGCCCAGTGCCAGTCCCTTACAACTCCCAGTACACGTGGAGTCCTCCCCTGTGGCTCCCAGTATTCCCAGTACCAGTTCCTTACTGGTCCCCAGTACACGTGGTGTCCTACCTTGCAGCTCCCAGTGTCCTCAGTGCCAGTCCCTTACTGGTCCCCAGTATCCCTAGTGTCGGTCTCTTACTGGTCCGCAGTACCTGTGGGGTCCTACCCTGCAGCCCCCAGTGTCCCCAGTGCCAATCCCTTATTGGTCCCCAGCACACCTTGTGTCATGATCTTGGCACCTCCATAAATCCCTGCGGCCCCCAATGTCCCCAGGGCCAGTCCCTTACTGGTTACCAGTGCCCCCAGTGCCAGTCCTTTACTGGTCCCAGCATACCTGCAGCCATGACCTCGGCACCTCCATAAATCCCTGCAGCCCCCTGCACGCCCAGTGCCTGTCCCTTACTGGCCCCAGTACACATGGGGTCCTGCCCTGCAGCTCCCAGTGTCCCCAGTGCCAGTCCCTTACTGGTTCCCAGTGTCCACAGTGCCAGTTCCTTACTGCTCCCCAGCACACCTGGACCCAAGACCTTGGCACCTCCATAAATCCCTGGGATCCCCAGTACATCCAGTGCCAGTCCCTTACTAGACCCCAGTGTCCTCAGTGCCCCTTCCTTACTGGTTCCCAGTGTCCCCAGTGCCAGTCCTTTACTGGCCCCCAGTGCATGTGGGGTCCTACTCATGCAGCTCCCAGTGTCCCCAGTACCAGTCCCTTACTGGCCTCCAGTACACATGGGATCCTACCCATGCAGCTCCCAGTGTCCCCAGTATCAGTGCCTTACTGGTCGCCAGTACATGTGGGGTCCTACTTGTGCAGCTCCCATTGTCCCCAGCACCAATCCCTTACTGGTTCCCCAGTGTCCCCAGTGCCACTCCCTTACTGGTCCCCAGTACACGTGGGGTCCTACCCTGCATCTCCCAGTGCCCCCAGTACCAGTCCCTTACTGGTCCCCAGTATACATGGGGTCCTACCTTGTGGCTCCCAGTGTTCCCAGTACCAATCCCTTACTGGTTCCCAGTGTCCCCAG